>NC_081517.1:45695278-46015362 GCF_030273125.1 Centropristis striata | reverse complement strand
TATTTTTTTGGCCATTACATTACATTAAAGGCCATTGGGCTTCATTGATTGGACAGAGTGAAGGGGAGACAGAGGGAAGGGCTCCGAGTCGGATTCGAACCCCGGGCCGCCTGCTTACGAGGACAATGCCTCCATGGTACCTGCTCTACCAGTGTGCCACCGGGAACGCCCCCAAAACGATGGCAAATTTAGCAACAAAACCGTTTTTGACTCATGATTTGCTATTTAAATGTTTTCTTCAAGATAACCTCAAACATAAACAATGAAGTTAAAATGTTGACAGCTGGATGAAAAAACACACTGAGGCTGTATCCCAAAGTCCAGGATCCTTCCTTGGTGGATCCTTCCTGGTGATCCTTCCTTGGATACTGCCTTGGGATCCTTCCTGGTGGGATCCTTCCTTGGATCCTCCTTGTGGATCCGTCCTTGTAGGATCCTTCCTTGGTTGGATCCTTCTTGGTGGATCCTTCTTGGTAGGATCCTCCTTGTTGGGATCTTCCTTGGTGGATCCTTCCTTGGTGGGATACCTCATTGGTGGGATCCTTTCTGTGGTAGGGATACTTCGGTGGGTGGGATCCTTTCTTGGTAGGATCCTTCCTTTGGGATCCTTCCTTGGTAGGATCTTTCCTTGGTGGGATCTTCCTTGGGATCTGTCCTTTGTGGATCCTTCCTGGTGGGATCCTTTCTTGGTGGGATCCTTCCTTGGTGGGATCCTTCCTTGTAGGTCCTTCCTTGGTGGATCCTTTCTTGGTGGGATCCTTCCTTGGTTGGATCCTTCCTTGGTGGGATCCTTCCTTGAAGGATCCTTCCTTGGTGGGATCCTTCTTGTGGGATCCTTCCTTGGTGGGATCATTCTTGGTGGATCCTTCCTTGGTGGGATCCTCTTGGTGGGATCCCTCCTTGGTGGGATCCCTCCTTGGTGGGATCCTTTCCTTGGTGGGATCCTTCCTTGGTAGGGATCCTTCCTGGTGGGGGATCCTTCCTTGTGGATCCTTGGTATCTTGAAGAAAACATTAAATAGCAAATCAATGAAGCAAAAATGGTTTTGTCGTTAATTTCCCATCCTTTGAAATACACAGTAGTTCTTCTCTCAGTTTGGAGTTTGAACACACCTCAGGTCCAAACCTGTAAAGTCACACAGAGGTTGAATAATGAGAGTTGAGCAGTTGATGTGGTGTTTCAGCAGGTTGATGAGGGTGTTTCAGCAGGTTGATGTGGTGTTTCAGCAGGTTGATGAGGTGTTTCAGCAGGTTGATGTGGTGTTCAGCAGTGATGTGTTCAGCAGTTGATGAGGGTTTCAGCAGGTTGATGTGGTGTTTCAGCTGGTTGATGATGTGTTTCAGCAGGTTGATGAGGTGTTCAGCAGGTTGAGTGTGTTTCAGCTGGTTGATGAGGTGTTTCAGCAGTGATGTGTTAGCTGTGATGGTGTTTCAGCTGGATGTGTGGTGTTTCAGCAGGTTGATGAGGTGTTTCAGCAGGTTGATGAGGTGTTTCAGCAGGTTGATGAGGTGTTTCAGCAGGTTGATGTGTGTTTCAGCAGGTTGATGAGTGTTTCAGCTGGTTGATGAGGTGTTTCAGCAGGTTGATGAGGTGTTTCAGCAGGTTGATGTGTGTTCAGCAGGTTGATTGTGTTTCACGTTAGGTTGCAGCTGTTGGTGTTTCAGCTGGTTGATGTGGTGTTTCAGCAGGTTGAGTGTGTTTCAGCTGGTTGATGAGTGTTTCAGCTGATGCTGCTTGTCGCTGCTCTTCATCTGTTCTGACTCTGTTTTTCTCTCTTGCCTCCACAGATCGCTGCTCTAGAAGAAGGAGGACAGCTTCCCTCTTACAGCCGCCTCAGGCAAAGTGCTGCGAAAGGTAAAGGACAGACACACAAAACACACAAACAAGTACTTTAACCAGCCTGTTCTGTGTTTTTGACTCCAAAGAACAGCAACAACAGCCTCCTAAAGTCAAACTAAATGTATGATGCTCGATCACTGTCAGGTCGGATCAAGTCAGGACTTAAAATCTCTTTATTCAAAAAATACAGCAAAGAAAACCTCACAGAGTGAAAGAAAAGGGCTACGAAACTCCTCACTCTGAGCAGAAATCTAACAAAGAAACGTCGCTATAAAGAGGAAAAACACAGAAAACTATCTACACGACTAACTAAACTAAATAGATAATCCTAATCTAAGAAACGGGAAAACTCTCAAGGGAAAAATAATTAAATAAAAACTTCTACAAACTAAAAGCGCTCCAAAAGGAGGAACAAAACCTGAGAGGAAAAATAAAAGATTCTACTAGAACACTATGAAAAACTGGATCAGGACTAAAGGGGAAAAATAATAAAGAACACAAAATCACTTCAAAAGGAGGAAAAACAAAACGGCTGACTCAAAATACTATGAAACTAAGAACTGAGCTAAACGAATAAATCACAAAGAAAAATCACTCTAGTGAGGAAACAAAAGGAGATAACTGGTAACTATGGTGACGATCAAACACACTGGACCAAGACAAGGAAACACAGACTATTGGACACATGGAGGGAAGGGAGCACCAGGTGAACACAGACTATTGGAACACATGGAGGAAGGGAGCACCAGGTGAACTATTGGAACACATGGAGGAAGGAGCACCAGGTGAACACAGACTATTGGAACACATGGAGGGAAGGGAGCACCAGGTGAACAGACTATTGAACACATGGAGGGAAGGGAGCACCAGGTGAACTATTGGAACACATGGAGGGAAGGGAGCAGCCAGGTGAACTATTGGAACACATGGAGGGAAGGGAGCACCAGGTGAACACAGACTATTGGAACACATGGAGGGAAGGGAGCACCAGGTGAACACAGACTATTGGAACACATGGAGGGAAGGGAGCACCAGGTGAACACAGACTATTGAACACATGGAGGGAAGGGAGCACCAGGTGAACACAGACTATTGGAACACATGGAGGGAGGGAGCACCAGGTGAACAGACTATTGAACACATGGAGGGAAGGAGCACCAGGTGAACTATTGAACACATGGAGGAAGGAGCACCAGGTGAACTATTGGAACACATGGAGGGAAGGGAGCACCAGGTGAATAGACTTTTGGAACACATGGAGGGAAGGGAGCACCAGGTGAATAGACTTTTGGAACACATGAGGGAAGGGAGCACCAGGTGAATAGACTATTGGAACACATGGAGGGAAGGGAGCACCAGGTGAACAGACTATTGGAACACATGGAGGGAAGGGAGCACCAGGTGAACACAGACTATGGAACACATGGAGGGAAGGGAGCACCAGGTGAACACAGACTATTGGAACACATGGAGGGAAGGGAGCACCAGGTGAACACTGACTATTGGAACACATGGAGGGAAGGAGCACCAGGTGAACACAGACTATTGGAACACATGGAGGGAAGGAGCACCAGGTGAACAGATTATTGAACACATGGAGGGAAGGGAGCACCAGGTGAACTATTGGAACACATGGAGGGAAGGGAGCACGAGGTGAACACAGACTATTGAACACATGGAGGGAAGGGAGCACCAGGTGAACACTGACTATTGAACACATGGAGGGAAGGGAGCACCAGGTGAACAGACTATTGGAACACATGGAGGGAAGGAGCACCAGGTGAACAGACTATTGGAACACATGGAGGAAGGGAGCACCAGGTGAACACAGACTATTGGAACACATGGAGGGAAGGAGCACCAGGTGAACACTGACTATTGAACACATGGAGGGAAGGGAGCACCAGGTGAACAGACTATTGGAACACATGGAGGGAAGGGAGCACCAGGTGAACTATTGGAACACATGGAGGAAGGAGCACCAGGTGAACACAGACTATTGGAACACATGGAGAGAAGGGAGCACCAGGTGAACTATTGGAACACATGGAGGGAAGGGAGCACCAGGTGAACACAGACTATTGGAACACATGGAGGGAAGGGAGCACCAGGTGAACTATTGGAACACATGGAGGAAGGGAGCACCAGGTGAACACAGACTATTGGAACACATGGAGGGAAGGGAGCACCAGGTGAACTATTGGAACACATGGAGGGAAGGGAGCACCAGGTGAACTATTGGAACACATGGAGGGAAGGGAGCACCAGGTGAACAGACTATTGGAACACATGGAGGGAAGGGAGCACCAGGTGAACACTGACTATTGAACACATGGAGGGAAGGGAGCACCAGGTGAACAGACTATTGGAACACATGGAGGGAAGGGAGCACCAGGTGAACTATTGGAACACATGGAGGGAAGGAGCACCAGGTGAACACAGACTATTGGAACACATGGAGGGAAGGGAGCACCAGGTGAACAGACTATTGGAACACATGAGGGAAGGGAGCACCAGGTGAACACAGACTATTGGAACACATGGAGGGAAGGGAGCACCAGGTGAACTATTGAACACATGGAGGGAAGGGAGCACCAGGTGAACAGACTATTGGAACACATGGAGGGAAGGGAGCACCAGGTGAACACATGGAGGGAAGGCAGCACCAGGTGAACACATGGAGGGAAGGGAGCACCAGGTGAACAGACTTTTGAGACAATCAGACAGATGACACAAGTGACGTGAAACCAGAGGAGAGTTACTATTTCAAAATAAAACAGGAAATAACTAGCCCAGAACACAGAATAAAACACCTCCTCAGTAACAGAGGAACATGGAGGAGTTACTGTTGTGTTGTTTGTTGTTTTCAGGCGTTACGAAGCTCCGATAAGAGCTCCAAACCTGTCTACGTGTCGTCGGCCACAAGATCAGCATCGACACCGCCGTACGCCTCACACACTCCTGCTGCCGCTACCGCGTCCCAGAGCCATCAGACAGGTACACACACACACACACACACACACACACACACACACACACACACACACACACACATATTTGTATTCTCATTGGAATAGTGCGTTTTTCATCAGTTTCAGTTTTAATTTCGTTGTGATTTTTTTGTTTTCAAATCCAGTTAGTTTTAATGAGTTTTTAGAGTGAGTTTGCTAGTTTTAGTTTAGTTTTTATTTGTTTGAAATCCTTTAGTTTTAGTTTAGTTTTTATTAGTTGTAGTGTTTTGTAATGGGGTATTTGTTGGGTGGGAGATTAAAAGAGGTCACAGTAAATTTTGCCTTTATTTCCTTTGTCTGATCCATCTTCATTATGTATGAAAAAAGTTGACAAAGGACATTTTCACTATTATTTTAGTTAGTTTTGTAACCACAAAATACAGTTTCAGTTAATTATCATTATCATGTAACCTTTAACCCTTAAAACAAAGGCTGAAATCTAAAAAAAAGTCTTTAAAGAAGTGAGGACCGGCCGAAATGTCCTCACTTCTCAAACATGTCCTCACACGTTAAAAACGTGTTCTGGTCCTCACTATGTAGGAAGTACAAGAACACACACACACACACACACACACACACACACACACACACACCCTGTGCAGCAGACCGTCCTGTAGAAGAGGTTTCAGGCTGTTCATCTTGTGTTTCTGCAGCCTGAGAGACTTTCAGGGAGAAATATATTCATCCTAGCTAGTGAAGCTCTGGATCTGTTTCAGAAGCATGTTTACACAGTGAAACAAGGCTAATTGTCAGGAAGCTGCAGTGAGACAGTGAACAGTTTTTAGCTGCGAGGCAGACAAACATTCTCCTCTCTGCCTCGCAGCCTGATGCCAACCTGGTTGTTAATAAAGTCTGTTTCCACTGACAGCAGCAGGAAGGAGTTTACTACAGAGAATGTGTTGAAGGAGGGAACTCCAAACCCTAAATAATCCAGTTGTATAGAAGTCTATGAGAAAATGTTTCTTCTTCTCACTTGATTTGTTGCCTTAGTAAACATTCTCCTCATGGGTTTTAACTGTTAGTTTCATCTTTTTCTGTAGATTTTAGGGTGAAAAACTAGTAAAAAAGATAAAATGATAAATCAGTTAAATCAGTTTCAGTAACAATGAAACACAGTAAATGTTTATATCAGTCGAAGCACCATTTTTTTAAATATTTTTTTTAATTTTTTAAATACATGACTCCACTGTAAAATACTCTGGCACCTTGTTTGTAGCAAAAATATACTGTAATATATATACAAGCATCATTTTTGCATTTATCTTTTGTAAAAAAAATACTTTTTCTCACTGTTAAATGTACTAAACAGCATATCTCTAACAGAAATATACTGTAATATTTAATGGTGAAATCTTTAATTTATGCAGCATTTATAAAGTATTTTCTGGTCAATTATATGGCAGAACAGCGTTTCTTTTGATGGAAAAACTTTTTATTTATACGGTAAAATATGAAATAAAATGACAATCTAATATCATTTTACTGTAATATTATAAAAAGTTGCAGCGTATTTATTACGGTAAAGTTCTGGCAACCAGCTGCTGGTTTTTACCATAAAACAACATTTTTTTGTTTTTTTACAGTGTATAATATTGTCACTTCTGGCAAAATGCCAAACTTGAGGCTTAAAAAGTGAAGTTGACGAGGCGATGTGTGATGTGTCAGACTCTTCTATAACATAATGTATGTATGTATGTATGTATGTATAATAATGTGAGTGTGATGCACTGTAAAAAATGTTTGTAGAAATGACAGTAAAACACTGTCAAATTATATCAGAAATAGGACGTGAAATTAAAAATGTAATATCACCGTAGTAGACACTTTTAATTACCGTAAATCAAAGAATAGCACAAAACTTTTACTTTTTTCTGTCATAAACTTTAGAAAACACAGTTTTGCTGTAAAAAATATTAGATTTTTCATTAAAAATGAATGGAGAAATACCATAACGTCACAAGGACATAACTACCCTAAAAATAATAGCAGACCAAAGGACCTAACAAAGGACCTAAAATGACCAAAAGAGTCACAAAACGACCAAAAAAAGAGACAGAAAACGACCTAAAGAGACACAAAACCATCAAAAAAGACACAAAATGACCAAAAGAGACACAAAACTATCTAAAAAGACACAAAATTACCAAAAAAAGACAGAAAACGACCAAAAGAGACATGAAATTATCAAAAAAAAAAACGTAAAATTATCAAATGAGACACAAAATTACCAAAAAGAGACACAATAGGGATAAAATGGCAAGTGATTTTTCAGTCTAAATGACAGATTTTGCTGATATTTACATTTAAATTTACAGTAGAAAACCCACTCACTGTATTTTTTACAGTAAAGTTCTGGCAACCACAGCTGCCGGTAGTTTACCGTAAATTAAACAGAATATTTTTTACAGTGTGATGCTCTGCTGGCTACTGATCCTGTCGGTCAGCATCAGGTCACATGTGTGACAGAACTTCTCTCTGGTGGTTCTGTGTTCTCATTGAGCCTCAGCAGGTAGAACGTCTAAACCAGGGGCGTCAAACTCAGATACACAATGGGCCAAAATGTAAAACTTGAATAAAATCGCGGGCCAACATTGAACAAATAAACCTTTTAATATACACTACCGGTCAAAAGTTTTAGAACACCCCAGTTTTTCCAGTTTTTTATTGAAATTCAAGCAGTTCAAGTCAAATGAACAGCTTGAAAGGGTCCAAAGGTAAGTGGTGAACTGCCAGAGGTAAATAAAAAAAGGTAAGCTTAACCAAAACTGGAAAATAATGTACATTTCAGAATTATACAAGTAGGCCTTTTTCAGGAAACAAGAAATGGGTTAACAACTTAACTCTATGGAGTCTTGGGCTATTTTGTCCATTTTTGAATTCTTTTCATGTCTTTGTAAGTCATTTTGTGTCTTTTTTTAGTCATTTAGTCCAATTTAAATTAAAATGTGATTTTGAATCTTTTTTTAACTTTCAAAACACTATCATGCTCGATAAAGAATTTTAAATGTTGCAAATGTGCATTAATTTCAGAGTACACTGAGACATTAAACTGCATCATTTTCAATTCAATTCTGGAAAAGTTGGTGTGTTCTAAAACTTTTGACCAGTAGTGTATACCAAACATGTTTTGCTTTAACATTAAATATGGAACCAGCAACGCTTATAAACATACAATATATAACTAAATAGTGCAGACATGCAAAATCAAATTTCAAATAAAAAACACATCAATGTCATTAATTTATTAAATAAAGATTTAATAAAAATCGTATGCCTCTTTTCTTTTTGCATCCTTCTGATTTAAATATCAAAATAAACTTTTTCAACAGGTTAATAAATTCTGCCTTTCTTTTCTCCATTTGTGGGAAGGGGTAGCTGGGAGACAGCTCTAGCTGGAGGTTGCTATGACGACTGTCACAGAGGAGCGCTTCTGGGTCATTTTGTTTCCTTTTTTTGGTCATTTTGTTTCCTTTTTTTGGTCAATTTGTGTCTTTTTTGGTCATTTTGTGTCTTTTTTGGTCAATTTGTGTCTTTTTTGTTATTTTGTGTCTTTTTTGGTCATTTTGTGTCTTTGTTTGATCACTTTGTTTCTTTTTTTGGTCATTTTGTGTCTTTTTGTGTCATTTTTTGATCACTTTGTTTCTTTTTTTAGTCATTTTGTGTCTTTTTTTTGGTCAATTTGTGTCTTTTTTTTTGGTCATTTTGTTTCCTTTTTTTGGTCATTTTGTTTCCTTTTTTGGTCAATTTGTGTCTTTTTTTTGTTATTTTGTGTCTTTCTTAGTCATTTATGTCTTTTTTTGGTCATTTTGTGTCTTTTATTGGTCAATTTGTTTCTTTTTTGGTCATTTTGTTTCCTTTTTTTGGTAATTTTGTTTGAGCGCGTTTCTGGGTCCTGTCCTGGTTGACGCGCCAAAACAGCAGCAGGGCATTGTGGGATTTGTATTATTAGCTGTAAATGCGCCGTATAATACCGGCGGGTCAGCTTCTATAGTACAATAATAAGATAATAATTTAAAATAACAAACCTCCAGGCCTCTAGTTACTGACCGTCTCTCAGGGTTTCAGCAGTTTGGTTCAATTTTGTTGGTGAATTCTTGCCCTGCTGTAGATGACACATCTATTATGTGTCTATTGGAGAGTTTAACACATTCAACACATGTATGTATGGGCAGAACACAGCTCACAACACAAGTCAGAGCAATGATGACCTGAAAGAAAGATGAAAGACCTCCATGAATCCTAAATAAAGTCTCATGAGTCAAATCAGGAACCAGTTTATTTTTTTTTCAGAGAATCTAAAAGGTTTAAAACTCACAAAAAGATAAAAAGTTCCAGTGGTGAGAACGATCCTGGTGCTGCCTCAGGCTGCTGCTGCCACTAGGCTGTGCTGTGGCTCCACACACACACACACACACACACACACACACACACACACACCACACACACACACACACACACACACACACACACACACACACACACACACACACACACACACCACACACACACACACACACACACACCACACACACACACACACACACACACACACACACACACACACACACCACACACACACACACACACACACACCACACACACACACACACACACACACACACACACACACACACACACACACACCACACACACACACACACACACACACCACACACACCACACACACACACACACACACCACACACACACACACACACACACACACACACACACACACACCACACACACACACACACACACACACACACACACACACACACACACACACACACACACACACCTCAAAATCTGTTTTTTTTTGCCAAGGGAACTAACTCATCCTCTCCCGTGTGTGTTTATTTCATCAAAGTGTAAGTGTGATGTGTTGAGCTGGTTGGAGGAGGAGGAGGAGGAGGAGGAGAGGAGGAAGAGGAAGAGGAGAGGTAGAGGTGAACTGCAAAAAACTGTGTCTAAAAACCAGATCAAACAGTAAATCTGAGGGAAATGATCTTGCTGCATGGACAGATAATTTACCTTGACAAGATTTATTAAATTAAGATTATTAAATCTAGAAATAAGCATGTTGAACACTTAAAATAATAAATGAACTCTTAAAACCAGATAAAGTAAAGCTGCCAGCAGTGATGAACTGGCCCGAGCAGAGTGACCTGATGATTATTTGGTTCTTACCAAGATAATTTAGAGTTGGATAATTTATCTGGTTTTAAGAGTTAATTTCTTATTTTAAGTGTTCAACGTGCTTATTTCTAGATTTAATAATCTTAATTTAAGAAATCTTGTCTTATCTCTCAGATATTTTCTATTCTCTTTCCGGCTGACATCACAGATCCAGTTCTGGTGAGTGTCATGTTTGGAATTGAACTCTGAGTTTACGTCACTACGTACCTCAGAACCCTCAGAACCTTCAGAACCCTCAGAACCCTCAGAACCCTCAGAACCCTCAGGAACCTCAGAACCCTCAGGAAGTCAGTTAGTCAGAGGTTGTGGATAAAAAACTCAAAAATGTGTCATCAGTCTGACAGGAAAACTCTGAGTTACGTAACAGATCTTCTGTTTGAAGTTTGAAGATGACAGAAGTTATCTGCAATATTCTGCTGCCCCTCACACACACACACACACACACACACACACTCACACACACACACTCACACACACACACACACACACACACACACACACACACACACACTTTCTGCTTATGGCTGTCCATCGTATTCGATGATGGCGTTGCTCCACTTGGGCTGGGTTATTGTGGGGGGTTACGTTGGTGCCATTTCATGTGGCTATGGAGGCCGATGCCTGACCCGCATGGTTTGCCACATGTGGGGCAGGTGTAGTCTGTACATGAGGGGGGGGGCCCTGCAGCGCGCTGTATTCTGCTCTCAGCGGTCTGCTCCTGGCGGCGTGCTACACCTGGTGGCTGGCTGAGCGCCATGTGGGCCGGTCGGCAGCCAGGCTTTCCAGGGACGCTGGCTGGATGTCACAGCGCTTCAGGAGGGTCTTGAGGTGGTCCTTGTACCGTTTCCGCTGTCCCCCAGCAGACCTACGACCTTCCTGAAGTTGGCCATAGAGGATCTGGCGGGGGACTCGCTGGGACGGCATGCGGACTACATGGCCGACCCAACGCAGGGGTCTTTGGGCAAGGAGCACTTCGATGCTTGGTGTGTGGGTGCGGTTGAAGATGTCCACATGAGGGACTCTGTCCTCCCAGGACACACCCAGGATCCTTTGCAGGCAGCGGATGTGAAATGCCTCAAGTGTTCCTATGTGCCTTTGATAAGGTGTCCAGGCTTCTGAGCTGTACAGCAGTGTGGACAGACAGACTGCTTTGTATACAGCTGCTTTTGTATAAACTGTCAGGTTTCTATTTTTGAACACTCTGTTTTTAAGCCTACCAAAGGCAGAGGAGGCTAGGGCTACACGGACCTGGATGTCACTGTCGATGGTGCAGGTGGGTGAGAGGACGCTTCCAAGGTGAAGTGCGGAACGATTGTGAGCTTTTGGCCGTCAACAGTGAAGATAGGCACTTCCGGTTGGTGGGATGTTTGCTGCACAATTATCTGGGTTTTGGATGTGTTGACTTTGCGTCCCAGGGCACTGTATATGGTGGTTACCACATTAAGTGCCCGCTGCATCTGGTGTGTGAGCGAGGAGTGCGCAGTCATCAGCGTAGTGGAGCTCCAGGACTTGTTTTGTGGTGATTTTGGTGAAGGCCTGCAGGCGCCGGATATTGAAAAGGTTTCCATCCAGTCGGATCTGGATGTGGACACCGTCTGTGGTTTCCAGGGCTTTGTGTGAGAGGAGGGGGACTGCAGACAGGAACATGTTGAACAGGACAGGCACACACACACACACACACACACACACACACACACTTACACATACTGGTCCCTACAGCAATAGTAGGGACCATCTGTAGGGACCAGTGCTGCACTACTGTTATACTGTGGATTTCTTCTTCTTCCTCTTCCGGACGCAATTTTGTCCCGCTACTAGTCCTACAACTTGAAGAGTTGCAGGACAAATTATATATCAAAACGTGTGGTTTGATCGGGATCGGTGTGCTATTACTTTTCTCTACAGAATATGAATTTTTCGCAACATAAGTCGCGAAAAACTGCCCAAAATTTTGCATTGCACAATTATGGTTTTGCCCAAAATGCTTTCTGTTCGAGGCCAGAAATTCCAGTCTGCCCACCTCTGGCTGCTGTCACTATGCCGGAACATTCTACAGCTGCAGTTAATTCTGTTGATTGCTCTGCTCTGATTGGTCGACCGCAAAGGCTTTGATCCTTTGATGTGATTACAGTTACAGATACACGCACGCACACACACACACACACACACACACACACACACACACATGCTTGTTGTAGGTGTGCTCCTTGTATATTATATAGTATTATAACATTACTAGTGTTAATTGTTATAAATCTCTGAAGAATCTCATCATAGTGTACACACACCGGCAGTAGTGGCCCTTTCACTATTTACCCAGAGGACATTTTCTAGTTATTATTACTATTCATGCTTTATGTAGTGGAGTACTTGTAAAGTTCAAGTATCTTAAAATGGTACTTAAGTACAGTACTTGAGTAAATGTACTTAGTTACTTCACGAGTCATTGATTCTCTGGGTTGTGTTTATCTGCAGGACTCTCTGTGGCAGACAGAGTGTTGTGGTTCATGTCTGAGTGTATTTATGTGTTTCTAAGAGAAGCATTGAGTGGTTAATGTCTCTGACTGGAGGAGGAAGAGGAGCAGACAAAGGTAGAAATCTATGGAAGGTTGAGCTCTAACAGTAATGAAAGGCTTGTACACAACCAGGAGAAATACTGATGTTAGTATCAGATACTGATGGATACTGTTCAGGTCATATGTGAGAGAGAGAGAGAGAGAGAGAGAGAGAGAGAGAGAGAGAGAGAGAGAGAGAGAGAGAGAGAGAGAGAGAGAGAGAGAGAGAGAGGTTCTCTGGTAATAAAGGAACATTAGAGGACGTGGACACGGTGTCATATAACAGCGTGATTGACACATTATGATTGTTTATGAGAGGACTAGAGTGTGACAGACCATGAAATCTCCAGCTGAGACAAAGCTGCACCATGAGCCGGATCAGTCGAGGGAGACACGTCATGGATGTTAAGTAGAAAGTTTAAAAATGTTTTTTTATGGTGACGAGATGAGACACAGTGGAGTTATTCTCAAAGAAAACTAAAACTGCACCAATATGGAAAGACTTTTCATAAAAGGTGAGCCTCGGGCTCTTCTTCCTCTGCTTCTTTTTTATTCAGTGTGCTTGAAAAAAAACACCTATGTTATTCACCGGGCTAAATACTATTTTTGTGTGCTTGCTTGCAAAAGCACACTAATTGTTATTCACAGATTTATTCTTATTTTGTGTGCTTGCTTGCAAAAGCACACTAGTTGTTATTCACAGATTTATTCTTATTTTGTGTGCTTGCTTGCAAAAACACACTAATTGTTATTCACCTGGTTTATTCTTATTTTGTGTGCTTGCTTGCAAAAGCACACTAACTGCTGTTCACCGGGCTTATTTTGTGTGCTTGTTTGCAAAAGGACACTAATTGTTATTCACGGGTTTATTCTTATTTTCTGTGCTTGCTTGCAAAAGCACACTAATTGTTATTCACCGGGTTTATTCTTATTTAGTGTGCTTGCTTTCAAAAGCACACTAACTACTATTCACCGGGCTTATTTTGTGTGCTTGCTTACAAAAGCACACTAACTGTTATTCACACATACACTAAAAAGGTCAAACCATCAAACCGACCTGCTTGGCCATGAGAAGTGTGCTGTGACTTTTGTAACGGTTTCTGCAAACAGTTTTCAAATTATTCGGCAAAAACATGCTAAAAATCCCCCCAATGTAACCCTATGGAGAGAACATGATTTAAGAGTTACCAGTGTCCTCCAGCAGGAACGTGTTGGTCCAGAACAGCTTCAGTCTGACAGATTGTTGTCCGTCTCTGATGATCGGCATTAATCCAAAAGGTTTTTTCTCGTTTGGCGTTGTGATGATGGCGCTGTGAGCTCCGTCCAACAACAGAAACCTCTCCTGGGTGTTGAGTTGGGTTGACTGGTGACTGTGGAGGCCACAGATTATGATTCACATCATTTTCATATTCATCAGAGCACTCAGCGAGCCCTGGACCTGGGATGGAAGCATTCATTGTGTTTTCCCACTAATTTATTCATTTTTTCCCTTTAATTTGTCACTCCGTTGTATGTGACAGAGACAGAGGAAATTATCTGTATTTAATCTAAGTCAAGTTACATGCATAGCATATTGAATATTAAATATTCTCTTCTTCACTCTGGGGCTGTTTAACCCTTTAGAGTTTGGGGCTATTTTGTTGGTTTTTGACTCCTTTTCATTCCGCCTGTATATATATATATATATATATACACACACACACATCACATAAAAATGCCTTGTTGGTATCATTGTTTTCAGTACAACCTCAACTATACGACCTGATCATTATTTTTTTCATTTTGTCTTACTGGATCAACATTTTGAACACAAAAAACCCCCACCAAAAACACACAGTATTTAACCAAAAACACACACGAAACACAGAAAAAAACATTTTTTTTGTTTCACAAAAAACACAAAAAGAATTAAAAAAAAATCCCACATAAAAACCACACAAAAAACATGCAAAAACATGCATAACCCCCCCCCAACAAAAATACAAAAAACTTAAAAAAAAATTAAACACAAAATATCGCATTAAAAATGCTGAATGCACACTACAAAATTTGAAAAACCTCAGCAAAAACTTCAGTAAAATCTTGTTGCTCCTGGTGGTTTTGGCTAAATGTGACATGTAAACTGTAGAGTTCAGCTGGCAGCAGGAAACACGCTGCTGAACGTTTCTACCTCGTGACGTCATGAAGAAGTCTCTGAGGAGAAGTTTCACTTCTCCTCAGAGTTTGATTATCCAGCCACCACCTATTAAACTACAGGGTTGGGTCAGTCGACTCCACTTTGTCTCGTTGATGTGATTATAATGTTGGAGGCTGTTGGCAGTCTGTCCGTCAGCTGGGGCCAAGTCTTCTTCTTCTGTGGTTCTGGAACTGTTAACAGTCTGATTAGCAGCTTTAAACACAATAACAGAGTTGAGAGACGACGTCTGTGACTGGATAGTTATAATAATAATAATAATAATAATGGTTGAGTATTTGAGTCCTGGATCTGGACTGGACAGCCTGGTTTTCATGACTAGACTGGGACTCTAAACCGCTAATGAAGCACCTTATTAATATTCTTCATGTTCTACCGTGGTGGACTTTTGTTGCAGGTCAGTTGATTCCATTTGATTTTGTGGAAGGGAGAAAGTCTGAATTAGATCTGTGCACTGCAAAATATTTGGTTCTTACCAAGATAAAAAAAAAACCTTTAGATTTAGAAGTGTTAGAAAATGTATCTTGTTTTAAGAGTTAATTTCTTATTCTAAGTGTTCAACATGCTTATTTCTAGATTTAATAATCTTAATTTAATAAATCTTGTCATGGTAAATTATCTGTCCATGCAGCAAGATCATTTCCCTCAGATTTACTGTTTGATCTGGTTTTAGACTAAACACCTTTTACGGTGTGTTCAGACCGGACGCGTAGCGAATATTTCGCGCGACAAGATTACATACGCGAATAGACGCAAATTTTTGCCGGCGGCGCAAATCGCGGGCTTCGCGCGACGCGAACGCCGCGATTGACGCGAATGTCGCAGCGCAAATGAAACAACGCGAATTCGCGTGAGTTCAATAAATTCAACTTTGGCGAAATATTGGCGTGACGCTGTGTCGGGACAGCCTATCAGCGTTGAGATTCTGGACGACAGTGTCCGAGATACATACATGAGAGAGAGGAGAAAAGAGGCAGGAAGGAGGAGTGGGTCGGCAGGAGGGACAAAGGTGGAAGGACTCTGCGGTCCTCTCTCCGTGCTGAGTGCGCCTCCGGATGATGTCACTCACCCAGACACCACGGCGTGTTTTCCGACGTATCTCGGACTTCCAGAGCAGGTACAGGGACGCTATGCTTGTCATGGTTGATGACAGAATGAAATTATTTGGCGCTAAATAGTCTCTTGGGCGAAAATTCGCGAGTTATTTACTCGCGCGAGTAACGCAACGCAAAAATTCGCTACGCGTCCGGTCTGAACACACGGTTAGAATAAGAAATTAAGCGTTCAACATGCTTATTTCTAGATTTAATAATCTTAATTTAATAAATCTTGTCAAGGTAAATTATCTGTCCATGCAGCAAGATCATTTCCCTCAGATTTACTGTTTGATCTGGTTTTTAGACTAAACACCTTTTTACAGTGTACAGAGAGTCTGTAAGCTCTAATACTCTGTAATCATAAGATCTGTTTCACTGTCACAGCAGCTGAGGGTTCTCTGTCTCTAATGCTGAGTATAAATGAGTCCTTTTCTCTCCTCCTCCTCCTCCTCCTCCTCCTCCTCCTCCTCTCTCTGATAAGAGTGAGATAAAGCCTCCTTCTCCTTGCTCGGCTCCAGAGACTCACAGAGCGAGAGATGAAAGAAACGATGACATCATGGTAGATTCTGCAGTGAAGGCTCGTGTTGAAGCTCTGCAGCAGAATGTTATAAACCAAAACACACAAACACACCCAGAGACTCCTTCAGCACCTCTCGTCCTGCTTCCTCACACCATTAAATTCTCACACTCCTCCTGTAGCTTCACCTCCATGTGATGAAGAGGAAGAGGAGCTGACACCTCCAGTCTTCCTCTTCTCTCTCTGGTCACTGTGACAGCAGAGGGCACACTGCAACAAGGCAGCTCTTAAAACAAGGGAAAAGGACAAAGATTAGGTGTATTTTGCTTAAAAATAGTAAAATTATCTGCCAATGGAACAAGAAAATGTGTCTTGTCAAGACTTTCCAAAACCAGTAAAAATATCTAATCTCAATGAACCACAAATACCTTAGAATTAGTTTATTCTAACTAATAACAAGTGACTTTTTCTTTGTTCTCATCTGCAACATTTCAAATTCTTTTATGATAATGTTTGAAAGTAAAAAAAAGATTCAAAACACATTTTATGTTGGACTAAAGGACTAAAAAAGACACAAAATGACTAAAAAAAGACACAAAATGACTAAAAACAGACACAAAATGACTAAAAAGAGAGACAAAATAACTAAAAAAGATACAAAATGACTAAAAAGAGACACAAAATAACTAAAAAAGATACAAAATGACTAAAAAAAGACACAAAATGACTAAAAAGAGACATAAAATAACTAAAAAAGATACAAAATGACTAAAAAAAGACACAAAATGACTAAAAAAAGACAAAATGACTAAAAAGAGACACAAAATAACTAAAAAAGATACAAAATGACTAAAAAAAGACACAAAATGACTAAAAAAAGACACAAAATGACTAAAAAAAGACACAAAATAACTAAAAAAGACACAAAATGACCAAAAAAAGACACAAAATGATTAAAAGAAAGACACAAAATGACTAAAAAGAGACACAAAATAACTAAAAAAGACACAAAATGACAAAAAAAAGAAACAAAATAACTAAAAAAGACACAAAATGACAAACAAAGGACATTTTCACTATAATTTTAGTTAATTAGTTTTGTAACCACACAATACAGTTTCAGTTAATTATCTTTTTTAAATTTAAAAACTTGTTTTTATTTTTATTTCAGTTAACGAAAATGTTTTTTCTATTCTAGTTTTCGTTGTTGCGTTTAGTTTTCTTTAACTATAATAACCTTGTTCCCTAACCTTAACCTTCACCATCACCACTAAATGTCCGACCCTAACCCCAACATAGACCTAATCTGACCTTTAACCCTTAAAACAAAGTCTGAAATCTCAAAAAGCCTTTAAAGAAGTGAGGACCGGCCGAAATGTCCTCACTTTGCAAACATGTCCTCACTCTGTTGGTTAAAAACGTGTTCTGGTCCTCACTATGTAGGAAGTACAAGAACACAGACACACACACACACACACACACACACACACACACACACACACACACACAGGCCCGTCTCCTGTTCTTGTCTCAGTCAGTTAAAGCTCTAATGGAGCAGCAGTGAAACTGAACTCTCTAATGTTCTGACAGACACACTGAGACTCTGTCAGCCTGCAGGGAATTAACAGCCTGTCTGTCTGTCTGTCTGTCTGTCTGTCTGTCTGTCTGTCTGTCTGCCTGTCTGCCTGTCTGTCTGTCTGTCTGCCTGTCTGCCTGTCTGTCTGTCTGTCTGCCTGTCTGTCTGTCTGTCTGCCTGTCTGTCTGCCTGTCTGTCTGTCTGTCTGTCTGTCTGTCTGCCTGTCTGCCTGTCTGTCTGTCTGTCTGTCTGTCTGTCTGTCTGTCTGTCTGCCTGTCTGCCTGTCTGTTGGCTCTTTAGCAAACTGCTGCTACACAATAATAATAATAATAATAATAATAATAATAATAATAATAAGGGGAAGGTTTTATTACACAAACTACATTTGTTACATATCAACATCAAGTGAGTTTTTTTGTCTAGAAATATGAGGTAAATAACTAGAAAAAGTCCTCTGGGTAAATAGTGAAAGGGCCACTACTGCCGGTGTGTGTACACTATGATGAGATTCTTCACAGATTTATAACAATTAATACTAGTAATGTTATGATACTATATAATATACAAGGAGCACACCTACAACAAGCATTCCTTTACAAGTATTTATTTATACAGCAACCTATGACCTTTAACCTCAACATGTGTGTGTCTGTGTGTGTGTGTGTGTGTGTATCTGTAACTGTAATCACATCAAAGCATCAAAGGCTTTGGGGTCGACCAATCAGAGCAGAGCAATCAACAGAATTAACTGCCGCTGTAGAATGTTCCTGAACAGTGACAGCAGCCAGAGGTGGACAGACTGGAATTTCTGTCCTCGAACAGAAAGCATTTTTGGCAAAACCATAATACCTATCATTGATCCGACTTCACTTTGAGCGTCCTGAGTTCTTCCTGAACGTCTACATATGTTTTTTGTGAAGAAAAGTGAAGAAATAGCTTTGTTAGAGCGATCCAAAAAACTGTTGAATATGCTTTTCTACAGAAATCTTCCTGTGTTTTTAATATGGGAGCCAATGAGGCTGTTGGTGGTGTTGGTGGATCATCTGTGCGTCCTACGCCCAAACTATAACTCTGACAGCTTTACCAGAGGATTGTGAGGGAGAAGACTAATTTTCCTACGTTTCTATGTATAAATTATTTCTGTAGAGTGGAATTTGCGGCCTGGAGCGCAGTTTTAAAATTTATTTTTTGACAGTTTTTTCTCTCCCTCTACACTCTGGCGATGATGTCACACACTGTGACACGAACATTCCGTGCAATACACACCCATTATAATCTCAGAATTTCTCCAAAAATGATCATGGTCATTGAACAGGGATTGATAAAAAACTATACGACCTATCGAAATGTGGATTAATACACCGATACACAAGACTTGTGTCTACTGTTTAAAGTTTAAATGGAGTCTCTAGGTGAAATTATGCCGGAGAAGTAGACGTTTAAAAATCTACAATTATTGTTCTTTTTCGCTACAGCTACTGGATGGGACCAGTGTGATTGCCCCGAGGCCCTAAATATATAAACCAATCTGAGTGGTTCATTCTGCATAACGAGTTATTTTACTTGATTCTTTAAGTACATTTTGATGCTGATGCTTTTGTACTTTTACTTCAGTAAGTTTTGAATGCAGGACTTTAACTGTAGTGGAGTCATTTCACGGTGTGTATTAGTACTTTTACTGCAGTAAAGGATCTGAATACTTCTTCCACCTCTGGTTTCAGGAAACCATTTCTTTGGGTCCCACAGAAGGTTTAAATGAGATGAACTCACATGTGGTCGTTGGTTCTCTCTTCAGGAGTGACATCATTCCACTAAAGTGACCTCAGAATCAGAAATACTTCTCCTCTTACCTGGACTGTTGTTTGTTTTGATGTGTTGGAGATATCGACCCGAGAGACGACTGCTCTTCACTTGACTTGTGAAACTCAAAGTGACAAAATGTAAATTTGACCTCAAAAACTCAACATTAATGTCTCTTTCCATAGTTTCCTCTAAGTTATTCATGCTTTAACATAGTGAAACAGTGTCATGGTTGGAATCAAGTGTTGTGTAAAAAGTGTAAAGCCAGTAAACTGACTGACAAGTGATGGAAGTTATCTAATATTAGCCACCATCAGCTCTCTGTGCCATCAGACCCAGCAGGCCTGTAGTACATTGAACAGAGCAAGAATACATTATATTACCAACGTTTCACTAGTTTTACCTCTAAAGGGACAGTTCACTCCATATTCAAACATTTATATTTGTCTTGTTACCTGCAGTGGTATAAATCAGCATGCAGCTGCTCAGCCAGGTCTGTAAGTAGGTCATCACTTCTGGAAACAGACATTAATGTTGAGTTTTTTAGGTCAAATTTACATTTTGTCACTTTGAGTTTCACAAGTCAAGTGAAGAGCAGTCGTCTCTCGGGTCGATATCTCCAACACATCAAAACAAACAACAGTCCAGGTAAAACAAACAACAGTCCAGGTAAGAGCAGAAGTATTTCTGATTCTGAGGTCACTTTAGTGGAATGATGTCACTCCTGAAGAGAGAACCAACGACCACATGTGAGTTCATCTCCTACAAACCTTCTGTGGGACCCAAAGAAATGGTTTCCTGAAACCAGAGGTGGAAGAAGTATTCAGGTCCTTTACTGCAGTAAAAGTACTAATACACACTGTGAAATAACTCCACTACAGTTAAAGTACTAATACACACTGTGAAATGACTCCACTACAGTAAAAGTACTAATACACACTGTGAAATGACTCCACTACAGTAAAAGTACTAATACACACTGTGAAATGACTCCACTACAGTAAAAGTCCTGTATTCAAAACTTACTGAAGTAAAAGTACAAAAGTATCAGCATCAAAATGTACTTAAAGTATCAAAAGTAAAAGTACTCGTTATGCAGAATGAACCCACTTACATTGGTTTATATATTCTAAATATATTATAGGATTATTTGTATTGATGCTTTTATGTAAGGAGTGTTTTTTAATTTTGTAACGACAGGGCTCATTAACTACTTAATATACTGTTATAAAATTTAATTTAAAAAAGAAAGTCTAATCACTTGAAATTTATCATGTTTTATGTTAAATCTCGACCTGTAAAGTAACTAAAACTGTCAGATAAATGTAGTGGAGTAAAAAGTACTGAATAAAGCAGGATTAAGATACAACTTCGAATGATGTAGCTGCATGAATATCACAACAAATATACTTAAAAATGCATATTAACTAGATCATTACTAGATAATTACAGGTCAAATCCTTTGTACTTAAAGTCCTTGCTGGTTTCTTATCCAAGCCCAGTTCATTACTCACAGTCCAGTTGGAAAAGGGGAGAAATCCTTTTCGATGGAGGGCGTGGAAGGAAGTTTGATTTCAGGCTGCGTTTCAATAATTTGTTATATGGGTTAATTTAAAAAAAAAAAAAAGTCTAATCACTTTAAACTGATCATGTTTTTCATGTTAAATCTCGACCTGTAAAGTAACTAAAGCTGTCAGATAAATGTAGTGGAGTAAAAAGTTTAATATTTACCTCTAAATGTAGTAAAGTAGAAGAATAAAGTTACATAAAATAGAAATTCTCATGTAAAGTACAAGTACCTCAAAACAGTACTTAAGTCCAGTACTTGAGTAAATGTACTTAGTTACTTTCCAACCATGTGGATGACTGGTAGCTTCAGCAGGTTTGTTTATGTTCTGTATCATGTTTAGTCTCTCTGGTCCATCAGTCATCATCTCCAGGATGAATCCATTACTCCTCCTCCTCCTGCTCCTGCTCCTCCTGCTCCTCCTCCAGTGGTAATGGGGCTGTGAGGTCTCTCCTCCTGCTCCTCCTGCTCCTCCCCCTCCTCCTCCTCCTGCTCCTGCTCCTCCTGCTCCTGCTCCTCCTGCTCCTCCTCCCCCTCGTCCTCCAGTGGTAATGGGGCTGTGAGGTCTCTCCTCCTGCTCCTCCTGCTCCTCTCTGAGAGGAACTCACTAATTGTGTTCCCTCTCTGCTTGTCACCTGTTCTCTCTTCATGTCTCTTTCTCCTTCAGAGTGAGTTTCCTGGCAGTCTGCGGGAGGTTTGACTGGTATTTATGTTTATTTGGTGTTTATGTTTGACTGGTATTTATGTTTATCTGTGGCAGCATCAACAGCGTCTCTGAGCAGAGCCTCCTCCTCTCAGGGCTCTGAGCCTCTTTAGATATTGGATGTGTGCAGTTTCCCCACTAAGAGGCAATAAATGAGGCTCTGCTCTCTGGTTTGGGTTTCCATACATCGCTCCCTCTGAGTGGAGGAGCTCCACAGCTGCACGCCCAGATTGCAAAAACAGATGAATCTCACTGTGAGTGATAGGCGGCAGGGAGGCTGCATGCACAGAATCACAGAGATGGAGGGATGAATCAGTGAGTGGAGCAGAGGACGCATGGAGAAACACTGCTGATATTGCTTTATATAGATATATTATATTGCTTTTTTGTGCAGATATTGAAGAGCGAGATATATATTTGTATGTACGAAGCAAGCAATTTAGTTTTTATTGTTTATTGTTTGTATATTTGTTGTAGCCTCAGCAGGAGAGGACAGATTGTGTGTTTCTGTGTGTTTTCTGTGTATTTTCTGTGTGTTTCTGTGTTTTCTGTGTGTTTTCTGTGTGTTTTCTGTGTGTTTCTGTGTGTTGTTGTGTGTTTCTGTGTTTTCCTGTGTGTTTCTGTGTGTTTTCCTGTGTGTTTCTGTGTGTTTTCTGTGTGTTTCTGTGTTTTCTGTGTGTTTTCTGTGTGTTTCTGTGTTTTCTGTGTGTTTCTGTGTGTTTCTGTGTGTTTCTGTGTGTTTTCTGTGTGTTTCTGTGTGTTTCTGTGTGTTTCTGTGTGTTTTCTGTGTGTTTCTGTGTGTTTCTGTGTTTTCTGTGTGTTTCTGTGTGTTTCTGTGTGTTTCTGTGTGTTTTCTGTGTGTTTCTGTGTGTTTTCTGTGTGTTTCTGTGTGTTTTCTGTGTGTTTCTGTGTTTTCCTGTGTGTTTCTGTGTGTTTCTGTGTGTTTTCTGTGTGTTTCTGTGTGTTTCTGTGTATTTTCTGTGTGTTTCTGTGTGTTTTCTGTGTGTTTCTGTGTGTTGAGTGTGTGTGGTTGCTTGTGATGACTCCCCACTTCTTCAACTTTCTCTCACCTTCTTGTTCTTCCTGACTTCGTCCGTCCTCTCCGAACTGTTTTCCTCTTCTGACGCAGCCGTCTCTCATCCATCCATCCATCCACCCTCCACCCCCCCTGCTGCTGCGTCTCCACCCTCTGAATTATTCAGCCTGTATTGCAGCTCGTGTATTTTTGGTTGTTGTCACCTTCTGCAGTAACACAAACACAGAGCACACACACACTTTTAAACTTGCAGCCAACACTGATAAAAAGGTCTGAAACCAGATCAAACAGTAAATCTGAGGGAAATGATCTTGCTGCATGGACAGATAATTTACCTTGACAAGATTTATTAAATTAAGATTATTAAATCTAGAAATAAGCATGTTGAACACTTAAAATAAGAAATGAACTCTTAAAACCAGATAAATGATCTAACACTTCTAAATCTAAAGTTTTTCTTTATCTTGGTAAGAACCAAATAATCATCAGGTCACTCTGCTCGGGCCAGTTCATCACTGCTGGCAGCTTTACTTCATCTCTTTTGTAAATTTTTTGGGTTGTTTTGGTCATTTTGTGACCAAAAAAAGACACAAAATGCCCAAAAAACCCCACAAAAAAGACACAAAAAGGCAAAAAAAGACACAAAAAGACGAAAAATCACAAGAAAGACATCAAAAGACAAAAAAGCACACCAAAAAAAACACAAAAGATGTAAAATAACCAAAAATGTATTTCTTATTTTAAGTGTTCAACATGCTTATTTCTAGATTTAATCATCTTAATTTAATAAATCTTGTCAAGGTAAATTATCTGTCCATGCAGCAAGATCATTTTTCATCAAACAGATTTACTGTTTGATCTGGTTTCAGACCTTTTTGCAGCCAACAGACACGTGCACACACACACACACACACACACACACACACACTGTCGATGCAACACAAAGCGTCTCTGAGGACGCTGAGACTTTCTAACTACGGAGAATCATCCTTACAGGGACGTGACACCACCACTGTCTCCACCGTGTCTCTGCTCTTCTATTCCAGTAATGAATAATAATAATGTCTCACTTTTCTGTGTCTGCCACAGTTACAGAGTTTGCCTGTGAACTAGTGTGAGAGGGAAGACTTGGGAACTTTAGCAGCTTGTTTCTGCTCACACACTGCAAAAACCAACTGACAAAATAATAAGAAATTAATAACTAGAATTAAGCAAATACATGCTAGAAACGAGTCAAATTATCTGCCAGTGCAGTAAGTAAATGTTTCTTTGTAAGAATTCTTTAAACAAGTAAAAATATCTAGACACTGGAGAAACAATGATGTCTTAAAATAAATACAAAAATACTTATTTTGAGCAATCATGGCTTGAAAAGCCCGACTGTAGTAACATTAAAATAAGCCAGAAATACTTGAAACGAGCACGTTTTTTCCTCATTCCAGTATCTGTGGGTAGATACTGGTGGTAGAAAATACTTTTGAAATAACATTTAAACTCCATGCAACTAAAACTCTCAACTGGAGCCAATATTTTAGGTAAAAACTCACCATATTCAACAGTTGAAGAGATTGAAAAGATGAAAAAGCTCACAATGTCAATCCTAAAAACAAGTCTTTACACAAGACTGAAATCCCTGTGAAGAGGGGTTACTCACCCTGTGAAGAGGGGTTACTCACCCTGTGAAGAGGGGTTATTCACCCTGTGTAGAGGGGTTACTCACCCTGTGTAGAGGGGTTACTCACCCTGTGTAGAGGGGTTACTCACCCTGTGAAGAGGGGTTACTCACCCTGTGTAGAGGGGTTACTCACCCTGTGTAGAGGGGCTATTCACCCTGTGTAGAGGGGTTATTCACCCTGTGAAGAGGGGTTATTCACCCTGTGTAGAGGGGTTACTCACCCTGTGAAGAGGGGTTATTCACCCTGTGAAGAGAGGTTACTTACCCTGTGAAGAGGGGTTACTCACCCTCTGAAGAGGGGTTACTCACTCATTTTGTTACACATTAGACACATTTTCTTAAAATAAGCACATAAAGCTATGGTCAGTAGGTAAATTATACTCAAAATAAGATAATTAAGATACTATTGCTAGATGGAAGAAGAAAATACTTGGTAAACTTCATGTTTTTTGCAGTGTAACTATGGAGAATCATCCTTACAGGGACGTGACACCACCACTGTCTCCACCTTGTCTCTGCTCTTCTATTCCAGTAATGAATAATAATAATAATGAACTAGTGTGAGAGGGAAGACTTGGGAACCAGCAGCTTGTTTCTGGTCACATGGAGCTCCTCCTCTCCTGTTGGGTTCTTCCACTGCTGAGTTTTGTGTTTCGACCGTTACAGGAATAAATTTGTGAGTCATTATGAGCTTCTGTTTGGTTATCATTAACAAAGATGAAGACAGCAGCACTTTCACATCATAGTTAAAGGCCGGTTCTGGAGTCTGTAGACAACATTAAGAACCATTTCAGTCCTGATAGCCCCGGGGCCCCGGGCCCCAGCCTCCACTTCCTCCACTGGGCATCAACAAATGCTTCTTTTAAAGCTGCAGTCATTGATTTTCCTGCCACCTGTAGAGAGCAGAGGAGTCTGGAAACAACACAGGCAGCAGCTCATCAGGCTGGCAAATGTGCAAGTAAATAGTTTATTTACACATTCAGGGGCCAATTTACAAAGAGTCAAAGAGTAAAAGAGTGGAGTAGAGCCGCTGAGACACCATGAACTGGGCATCACTAACTGCCCCGTCACAAAGTCATAAAGTCCCATCCACAGAAGATATTGAGCAAATTAAGGCCTCGTTTACAGCAGGACGCTTGCAGGTAAAAACGACTAAACATTGACAGTGTTTTTGGGGCTTAAAAACGTTAAAATGTGCCTCCAGAGTGTAAATTCAGATCCTCTCCTCCGTAGCGTGTCGTCTACACTGACAAGACACAAAACTCTGATCTGATCTGCTCACGTCACGTATGTGTTTACGTCACATACATGCTCCAGGACAGGAAATAAAGAAACGTGGGATTATTTCCATGGTGGGACCTTCAAGCTGCTCTGGCAGCTCTAATAAACTTACAGGAGTCTTTCCACCAAATGTCCAGGATATGTACAGATAGTATTAGTGAACAGAGAAGGATCTGGAATTACCTCCATCACATTCTGGATGCAGCGATTGGTGGGAGGAGCCAGACGGCTGTGAACGAGACCTGGGAGATCTAGTGATGGAGGAGAACTTTGTGGAAGGAGTAGCTGATGAAAATGTGTGGCGTGAAAACTTCTGCATGCCCAAAGATGCTCTTATGGCTTTAAGTGATGCCGCCTGGCTGCATACCCAATCACATTCACACACTTTAAATCACCGTATCAGCAGGTTTCCTCCTGGAAACACTTGAATAAACCAGGAATAAAAAGTGAAGTCGAGCTAACATCTAGCTAGTCATAAAAAACAAACAGTAGCGTGAGAAAAGCATCAGTTAATGATGCCAACAACATAAAGTTTGACTTTCTTTTGTTTGGAGTTTTATTTCTGGTGCATTCAGGTGAACCTTGTAAATGGTAAATACAGTAGAATACATATTTAAAGCAACGCAGAATGCCCAAAAGCCTTCCTACATTACATTTAGTTATATCTTGAATTGTGATGTAGCGCTAAATAAAACCATAAATAAATAAAACCATAAATCGATGCAGAAGAGGCAGACCGTCCCCAGTCTCTCCTGGAGGAGTTTATTGCCCTTCTTGCATATTTTACTACAAGTTTCCCTGTTTGTATTATTGTCCTGTGGGAGAGGAGCGGCAGCTTTAATTTATTTTATCATCTATCATGTTCAGAGCACTGTTCGTTACTAACCAACACAATGCAGTTAAGATGAACCTTTACACTTTCTAACAGACAGTTACAGTGGATGAGAAGATTAGAAACGCTGTTTTATCTGTTTCTGTTTTATCTGTTTCTGTTTTATCTGTTTCTGTTTTATCCGTCTGGTAAATGAGGCCAGCAGCACATTATCTCGGGGAGTTCATCAGTGACCTGTTGTTAGCTGTTTCCACTGTGTGTAGTCTTTATGCTAAGCTAAGCTAGCAGTGGTGGAAGAAGTATTCAGGTCCTTTACTGCAGTAAAAGTACTAATACACACTGTGAAATGACTCCACTACAGTAAAAGTCCTGCATTCAAAACTTATTGAAGTAAAAGTACAAAAGTATCAGCACCAAAATGTACTTAAAGTATCAAAAGTAAAAGTACTCGTTATGCAGAATGAACCCACTCACATTGTTTAATTTATTATTATTATTATATTATATTATTATTATTATTGATGCAATAATGTAAGCAGTGGTTTATATTCTCAAGACAGGGCTCATTTTAACTACTAAATATTCTGTTATCTGGTTTCATTTAATAAAATGTCTAATCATTTTAAATGTATCATGTTTTGTGTTAAATCTCGACCTGTAAAGTAAGTAAAGATGTCAGATAAATGTAGTGGAGTAAAAAGTTCAATATTTGCCTTGAAATGTATCATTAATTACAGGTCAAATCCTTTGTACTTACAGTCCTTGCTGATTTCTTATCTAAGCCCAGTTCATTACTCACAGTCCAGTTGGAAAAGGGGAGAAATCCTTCTCGATGGAGGGCGTGGAAGGAAGTTTGATTTCAGGCTGAGTTTCAATAATTTGTTATATGGTTTAATTTTTTAAAAAGTCTAAGCACTTTAAACTGATCATGTTTTTTTATGTTAAATCTCGACCTGTAAAGTAAGTAAAGCTGTCAGATAAATGTAGTGGAGTAAAAAGTTCAATATTTGCCTCTAAATGTAGTGACGTAGAAGTATAAAGTTGCATAAAATGGAAATACTCAAGTACAAGTACCTCAAAATTGTACTTAAGTGCAGTACTTGAGTAAATGTACTTAGCTTTCCACCATTGTAGCTAAGCTAACAGGCTTCTGGTTCCAGCTTCAGATTCAGGGAAAAGACTCACTCAGACTGGCATCCAGCTTCTCTTCCAACTTTAGTCTATTTCCCCAAAAATGAAACTTTAAAACCAGAGGACACATCAGTGAGAAAGAATCCCACATTTTAATAGCTGGAGCTAATTAGGCAGTGTGAACCCAAACAAACCTTGGAAATAATGCAATAAAGAAATAATTTCCACTTTGGTTTAGAGCACCATAAATTATCACTCTGTGAGAACCCGACAAAGACAGAACGGAGGGAAAACTGGTGAAAAAACCTGAAAAAACACTGTGACAGATGTGTTGCTGCAGAGCAAAGAGAAGCCTGGACTGTCTGATCATTAAAGGGACAGTTCCTCTGGACCCGGTTCCTCTGGATCCGGTTCCTCTGGACCCGGTTCCTCTGGACCCGGTCCCTGGCTCCCTGGCTCCCTGGCTCCCTGGCTCGGTGGCTCCAGGTGAACAGGTGTGCTCTGCTGCTCCATTCAGGTCACATGGAGGTGTTTGTGGTTCTGGCCTGAGGCAGGTCTTTGTCATCCAGCCCCCCGAAGCCCTTTAAGCCCTGCAGCTATGCAGCCCTGCTCTGCTCCTTCCTCTCCTCTAAATCCCTTCTTCCTCTTCCAAATCACTTTTATAATTCCCCTTCTCCCTGGAATCCACCGCCCATCACTTCCTGTGTTCACACTAAATCCTTTTTATCACTCTTATCATTAAACTTTCTCCTGCAGAGAGCTTCTCCCTCTCTCTCGTCTCTGTGGAGCTCAGAGTCCAGTGGCTGAAGCAGCCATATATTAACATTTAGACAGCCTCCGGGCCTGTAAATCACTCACATCCTCTCTGTAGAAACCTTCAGCCTCCTCCGGCTGGTCCAGCTGCTGCAGAGCGGCACCGCTGTCAGTCTGCAGCCTGATTCAGCCGTCAGATGTACGACGTGACGGTTTTATGCTTCTCTTTCTCTCTTTTCCCTCTCAGACTTGTCTGTTCTCCTCCACTTCCACTAGACACGTTGTGTTGTTGTGTTGTGTTGTGTTGTCTTGTTGTGTTGTGTTGTTGTGTTGTGTTGTGTTGTGTTCATCAATGTGGCGTTCTAGCTGCTTCACAGTCTGGATTCAAAGAGAACTAACAGGGACGTTAGCAGCATTTCAGTCATTTTAAACTGGTTCATCTTTCATTTTCTGGTAACACTTTATATCAGGGAACACATATTCAACATGAATTAGTTGCTTATTAGCATGCAAATAAGTAACATATTAATAACTGAATTTGACATTATTAAGTAGTTATTAATTAATAATCATTATTCTATGACAGCCGACCTCTCCAGGTCAGAGCTGCTCAGTCTGTTTAAAACATTATTAAAAACCTTTTTATTCTCCCAGCTAGCCTTGGCTTTTCTACTTTTTTTTTTTTTTTTTTTACCCTTTTTTAACTCTGTTTTTGGACTGAGTTTTCATTACCATTTTATTGTTTTACTGTTTTTACATTCTGACAAATAAAGCTAAAGGAATAAAAATCTATTCACGGCCATTAATGTTGGTCATTCATTTTCAGTGGATGGATGCAAAAATGTTAAACTACAGTACACTGTAAAAAAACTTCTGTTGCTTTTACAGAAAACTGTCAGTTGTGGTTCCCAGAATAATTCTGTAAAAATACAGTACAAATGTAAACAACTTTACAGAACAACTTGCACATTTTACTGGTATTCAGTGTACAATGAATAATAACTAAATGTTAATTTACTGGTATTCAATGCACAGCAAAATCTGCATGTAAATGTTGCATAATGAATGAGTATAAAAGCAGCATCATCCTGTTAAATTAGCAGTAAAGGACGCTATAATCTACAACTTTAAAATGTATATATTTTTAATTACTACAGTTTTAGGATGTAAAATGTACGAGTTGTTCTGTAAAGATGTTGACATAGGTTCTATATTTTTTACTGAAATATTCTGGTAACCACAGCTGACAGTTTATTTCTGTAAAAACAACGGGACATTTTTACAGTGTAGATCAGAGAAACTTTGGCTGTTTTGGGGAACTTTTCATTGAGCCGGGCCCCTTAAATCTCAGGGGACATTTACACTTCAATCTGAAGCCCCTAACTTCAAAAACAGTCTCAAAATACTGACACACGACCTCTTCTGCCTTCATGTTGGAGAACTTGTTGGTCTGGTTGGGGGTTATCGTCACGAGGGCCACAATTGGCCCGCGGGCCGCCAGTTTGAGACCCATGCCCTAAATAAAAGGCACTTCCCATAAAATATTTAGTCGTTTTTACCCGCAAGCGTCCTCGTGTAAACAGGGCCTGAGTTTTTTTCTGAGTCCTGGAGCAACAGAGTCTTTGTTTCTGAGTCCTGCAGCAACAGAGTCTTTGTTTCTGAGTCCTGCAGCAACAGAGTCTTTGTTTCTGAGTCCTGCAGCAACAGAGTCTTTGTTTCTGAGTCCTGGAGCAACAGAGTCTTTGTTTCTGAGTCCTGCAGCAACAGAGAGAGTCTTTGTTTCTGAGTCCTGGAGCAACAGAGTCTTTGTTTCTGAGTCCTGCAGCAACAGAGAGAGTCTTTGTTTCTGAGTCCTGCAGCAACAGAGTCTTTGTTTCTGAGTCCTGGAGCAACAGAGTCTTTGTTTCTGAGTCCTGGAGCAACAGAGTCTTTGTTTCTGAGTCCTGCAGCAACAGAGTCTTTGTATCTGAGTCCTGCAGCAACAGAGTCTTTGTATCTGAGTCCTGGAGCAACAGAGTCTTTGTATCTGAGTCCTGGAGCATCAGAGTCTTTGTTTCTGAGTCCTGCAGCAACAGAGTCTTTGTATCTGAGTCCTGCAGCAACAGAGTCTTTGTTTCTCTGGTTTTTAGTCTCCAGCAGCAGAGGAACCAGTGTTTCTGTCTGTTTTCTCTGCGTGTGGTTGTGTCTAAATGAAAGTCCTGCTCAAGCAGCTTTGGGGCCCCGAGCATAATTTTTCTTTTTGACACTCTGTAAATAAGCACTTTTAAACCTGCTGTTCTGTTCTGCTCTGTTTTGGGTTTCCAACATTTCTCCAGCTGGAGCTTCTAGTTATCAGTGTTGTGTTCAGGAACCAGTCCAGCAGGTTAGCTTCAGGTCTGTCACTCATTCTGGACACCTTTAAACACCACACACACTTTAGATGGAGAAGTTAGGGCTGGGCGATATACCAATATAAAAAATATATCCATATATTATTAAATGTGATATGGAATAAGATTAAGTCCTATTTTTATTCCTTGGCTTTCAGCCAGCATGAGACTCTCTCTTGTTTTAGTGTTTTATGGTGTGTTTTTATTTACTGTTTTTTTAAATCGTTTTTTAAAAAGCAATGAAACTATTTATTATTATTAGTGTTTATTTCCTGTTTTATAAGGGCCACTGGTCCCGACAGCTAATAAACAACCATATAAAGTTGTATTATAATTACATTGGTGGAAATTTTTATAATTTGTGTTATTACAAATGTGATTTTGTATGATCTTGTATACAATTGTGTGTTTGTGTTGATTTTTATGAGGTTTAACTGACATAACGACTTCATCAGTGACACACACACACACACACACACACACACAAACACACACACACACACACACACACACACACACACACAAACACACACTCAGTGCAGCAGTTTGATCAGAGAATTTAGCAGGTTGATGAATTCAAACAGCTTCACTGAATCAAAGCATTGATCTGAAGCTGGTGTGTGTGTGTGTGTGTGTGCGTGTGTGTGTGTGTGTGTGTGTGTGTGTGTGTGTGATGCTGTTGATAAGAAGATGACATAAATTGGGCAGAAGTAATCACACTGAGCCGTATTTCTTTCAAGTTTTGTCCGTTGTGAGGATGAATAGATTAATAGCAGCAGAGTGTTTCCTTCTAACAGCTGATTTCATTTGATTTATTTATCAATCTACCAAAAACACCAGTCAGAGCAATAACATGTTCAATAGGATCATTAGTTCATAACCTGGTCCAAGAGACATAAAACATGTAACATAACAATCATTTATAACTCCATAAATACTGGCCTCTCTTCTTTAAGTTGAATTCATGTTGAATATACACCAGGAGACGTTGGAGATGATTTCTGATCTGTTGCAGTTCAGTTACAGGAAGTTATAAGTGAAGAGGTTGTTTGATGTCTATCATAAGTGTCTGTAGGTAGTTCTTAGCCAATCGTATCAGTTATACAGCGAGACGACGACAACATCCGGGGTCTGGCTAAACCCCGTTAGCTTAGCCGCTAACAGGGCTAGTTGGTAGATTAAATCCTGTTTCCCAGCAAGGCTAAAACATCCTTCTTGGTGGTTATAAAGAAGTGTAAAGCCAAACGTTGTCCTTGTTTTAGAATAAACTTTGTCTCTAAACTATCTAGAAGTTAACCCTTTGATGTTCAACATATTTTAACGCCTTCTAATGCACAAAATGGTCTAAAATGACCCTCATTCATTCCCTTCATGTTATTTAATGGTTGCTGTGTGTTTCTGTGCTCTATCTTTTGATATCAACTTATTTTATGATTGAATATTCCAAGTATTCTTTAAATATATTGTTTTTGATAACAACAGATCATTATTTACATTTTGCCTCTCATACTTTATGAAGATAAAAGGTTTTGTTTTATTACACAGCTAACTACTTGGCTAAGTAGCTTGCATGGGTCATGTTTGACCCATGTTGTGCATTAGAAGAGTAGTGACACAAAAAGGGATTTTATTTAAAAATGAATAAAGGAAAACATAAACTGTGCATAAACCCATGCTGCCTTGCACGCTCAATTTTGTTTTGACTTTATCACAAATATAGTCTGGAGACCACCTATTAATTTTTCCATAGAGGAGGCGTGGTTTACAATCCTCCAGAGACGTTTATTAGCCGCTACGAATGTCTATCATCAGCGTCTGTATGTAGCTCTTAGCCAGTCGTTTCAAGGACAATCCCCACAACATCCGGGGTCTGGCTGAACCCCGTTAGCTTAGCCGCTAACAGGGCTAGTTGGTAGATTAAATCCTGTTTCTCAGCGAGACTAAAACCTCCTTCTTTTTGGTGATAAAGGAGTGTAAAACCAAACGTTGTCCTTGTTTTAGAATAAACTTTGTCTCTAAACTATCTAGAACTCTGTCTACAGCTAGATCCAAAGAGAGCTTGGTGTCTGCTGCAGCCATGTTGGATCTGTAAAAAAAACTACAAAACTACAAGCTTCCATCTGTCCAATAGTAGTCATCGTCCCTCCGTCCCTCCCGTTCTGTGATTGGATACCAACAGCAAGGCTAAGAATCAGACATGAGCACCATAAACCAAAGGCATCATGGGTAAACCAGGCTAGCGGACCCCTAAACGCTGTTTTCTGTCTCTCCTGAGCTTCATGTCTTCAAAGAACCAGTTCTTAGTTTGTTCTGAACCATCTTCTGATGGAACAGCAACACTTTCATAATAAACCCATATTTTCCTCGTGTGGATCCTCAGAGAAGTTGATGAAAAGAGTGTGTGGATGTTGGGACGTGAGAACACTCTGTAACATCCTGATGATGTTTGGAAGCTTCCTCACTAACATTTGTACAAACAAACCGCGAGTCTCACTGAGATTTAAGTTGTTTGTCAGATTTGTCAGCAAACAGAAGAGCGCGGCTCGTTCTGTGTTCAGTCGACGCCACGGCATTTAATTTTAATTTCCGACTTCAGAGGAACACGTTGAGTGTAAGTGTTCACCTCTGATGAAACAGTTTGTGACATCTTGTTAAATATAAAATCTCTCTCCTCTCTTCTTTCTCTCTCTGGCTCCCTCCATCTTCCTCCTCCTCCTCCTCCTCTTCACAGGCTGACTGTCGCTCCAGAGAATACCTTCGCACTCACTTCTTAGCTGCAGATCCATGAACCAGAGAATGAGGTAAGTGATAAAACACAGCGTACACGTGTTGCTGTGTGTGATTTACACAAGCTTTAAATAGGCTTAAAGCCACAGCAAGTGACTCAGAGAGGAATCTCCCAAATCCTCCAGTAAAGCCACGTTTGTTGACAGAAAGCCTTCATCATTCTCGTCTAATTTGCTGCTTTAAATTAAGCAAATTTATTGTCGAGGAGGATAAACACGCTGCGACCGTCACAAAGCTGAAGATTGTTTCAGAAGTTGCCAGAAACTAATTTGTTCTTGCTGCGTGATTAGCTGCAGCGCAGCGGGAGCAGAGGGACGATGGAACACTTTAAATCAAACCTGTGAAATTAAACTCATCCGTTACCAACATGGAGCCGTCTACATAACACAGGTCTTAATAACTTCAACCCCCGGGGGCCCAGATACACTCAGGTACTGGTTCCATAGAAACTAGACCTGAACCACATCTCAGGAACCCACTGAACATGAAACATGAATGAAATAATACTGGACATGGCCTGTTTTATATCAGGATCCTTGACCTCTGACCTCAAATATATCTGAACAAAGATTGGTTCTCTGGGTTTCCATGAGTCTTTATGTCATTCCATGCAGCTGAGGCCAGAAACCTGCAGTTTTTATCATGCATTTAAATGTGTTCACCAATTTAATTAAACTGTTTCTGCATCCTGGAGCTGCATGAATCAGGTTTGACTGGAAAGACGAGACTGAGGCTCCGTTTACATGGTGACGGTCTGAACAGAAGACGTTAAAGTGGCGTCTTACTGTTTATTCTGCGTTTAGACGAGCGTTTTCAGGAGGAAATCTGCTGCATACGGCAGTGATCGGAGGGTTGGTGGTTCAATCCCTGACCATTGCAGCCTACATGTTCATCGGTGTGTGAATGAATTCCTGCTGGTGGCAGGTGGTTTAGGGTAGCCTCTGCCACCAGGATGAATGTGTGAGTGAACGGGTGAATGAGTCAGTCTGTAGTGTAAAGAGCTTTGAGTGGTCGCAAATCGACTAGAAAAGCGCTATTTAAAAGCAGGTCCATTTACCGTTACAGTTTTACACTCTGGAAGCTGGTTTCACATTTTTGCCTTTTTAAGCCCCAAAAACACCGTCGCCGTCTAAACGAAAGGCACTTCACATTAAATATTAGTGTTTTTTACCTGCAGGCGTGCTGGTGTAGACGGGGCCTGAGAGTTTAGGATCCTTTGTTGGTTTGGGGTGTGGAGGGACGAGGTGAACCGAGGACTCGGAGGTTAAACCGACTCAGAGAGAGGCAGCGGTGAGCAGAGAGAAGCCTTTGATCCTGTGATTCTCATCTGAAATAACAGGCCGAGGTCCGTCCTACCTTCCTCATTACCCATCAAAGCTGCACACTCACATGCTCCCAAAACTCAGTCATCATTCGCTCTCCCTCTGCAAAGTTTTTATTCAAACGTGTCCAGAATGAAAGGAGCAGCAGCAGCTCTCACCCAGCTGCTCCCTCCCAGCACCTCACCAGGGTGTTGCTCCCTCTCATCCCACAGCTTCCCCACTGGGAAACATAATGGGATGTCCGTGTTCATCCACTAGGAAGCTCCCTGACGAGGTGAATCCTCTGAGCGCCTCCACTCTTTGATCAGCCTCTACAAAGAGACGGAGACAGGCAGGAAGAGAGGCGGAGTGCTGAGTGTGCAGAGCTGCAGCAGCTTTCTGCAGGCCTGAACCCTCATCTGCTCTAACTCTGCTGCAGAAACACCATCACACTCACAGCTACAGCTGGGAAACACCACATCTCTTCATTTATCTCAGAACAGGACTGAGTGTTGATAGGGCTGCACAATTAATCACATGTTAACCCTCTAAAAAGCTCCAAACCATCCAGACTAGAAAACAAAGCAGCTTGGAGCCCTACTGTACATTTACCTCTAAAGTTCTGGCTGTAAACTCCATGAGGCCAGTTTCAGTTTGATGATGATATACCAAGTAAAACTGGAGACAAGCTCAAATAGATTTAGTATCAAATGATAGAACTGGATGGAGCCCTCTTATATGTTATAAGAGACAAAATGACTAAAAAGACACAAAAAAAGACACAAAATGACCATATAGGTGAAAAAATATACCAACATGGCATTTAAACATGTTTTAAGTGGTGAATACAGGCAGAATGGAAGGAGTCAGACATGGAGGAAATAGAACAAAACTACAGAGTTAATCGTGATCACTATTTTGGCCGCCACGATTAAATTAACCTGATGGTCTGTGATATTTCCATTTTAAAATGCGTCTCTCCTGCATATCTAATCAACACTTTCTACACCAGTAGTCCACCAACCACCAGGGGGCGGGGCCGTGTTTCTCCCCTGAAAACAGCCTGGTTGCTGATTGGCTAGAACGCTAAGCAGGATGTGACGTAGTACTGGACGCCACAACAACACGCAACATTTGTAAAAGCCGGTGAAGCAGTGTTGGCAACTTAGCAACTTTGTTGTTATATTTACAAACTTTTCAGACCCCCTTAGAGACTATTTTTCAAGAAAGCGACTGGAGACAAATCCAGAGACTTTTTCTGGTGTTATTAGAGACTTGTGGAGACTCGTTCTTACTCTTCTTAACGAGCCGCGGGGCCGGAGGCTCTTCTTAACGAGCCGCGGGGGCCGGAGGCTCTTCTTAACGAGCCACGGGGGCCGGAGGCTCTTCTTAATGAGCTGCGGGGGCCAGAGGCTCTTCTTAATGAGCTGCGGGGGCCAGAGGCTCTTCTTAATGAGCTGCGGGGGCCGGAGGCTCTTCTTAACGAGCTGCAGGGGCCCGAGGCTCTTCTTAACGAGCTGCGGGGGCCGGAGGCTCTTCTTAACGAGCCGTGGGGGCCGGAGGCTCTTCTTAACGAGCTGCGGGGGCCCGAGGCTCTTCTTAACGAGCTGCGGGGGCCGGAGGCTCTTCTTAACGAGCTGCGGGGGCCGAAGGCTCTTCTTAACGAGCCGTGGGGGCCGGAGCCTCTTCTTAACGAGACGCGGGGGCCGGTTCAAATTGAACAATACAAATTCAAATTTTATGATTCAAATTCAGGTTTTTAAATGCAATTATTCAAGTTAAGCAATTCAAATTCAAATATAACTGATTCAAATTCAGTTTCTGAATAGTTTTGGTCAAGATCATGTGGAAATTGATATTTCTCCCAAACTGTATTTAAGTTCCCTGTTAGGGTCAAACCCTCAACTTTGTAGTTCCCGGTGTCTTCCTGTTTCTTCACATAGATTCACGTTGATTCTAATGGAAAGTTTCCAACTTTGAAAATTCCTGGAATTTTGCAACCCTAACTGTTACTATACTTTTTGTTTTTTAAAAATGTTGTAGTACCAGATGATTGTTTATGAACTGGCAGATGATTGTTTATGAACGTTGCATCATTCCTTGTAGTAAAGAAGCTGTAGATGCTGCGTTCATGTCTTGTTGGACGTTCTGGAAAAAGAGAAACTCTGTAGCTTTGTGCACTAATCTAAGGTGTTTATTCATGTTGCTAACCTTGCGGTCCTTAATGAGCCATATTAATATTTCATTCATTTCTAGTAGTTTGTGAAGGCAGATTCTTCATTAGCTGGATACATTAAAATAGTGTTGATATTGTATTCTCTTTAGATTTAGCTGCCGTCAGTTCACTGGTTGGGACTGTAGTTATTGTCACCATGTGGGATTCCCTGTCTGAGTATTAACTGTTAACTGTATGAGCTGTTATTATTATTATTTTAGCACCTTTTAGCCAGCTGTTAATTTATTCTGTCATCACATGCTGTATGTGTGAATCACTGCAGAGGGAATATTCAGTGTATGGATGTGTGAAGCAGGAAAACAGGAAAAACTGAAAAAAATGAGTCAGAAAAACAGGAAAAATTATCAGTAAAACAGGAAAAAATAGTCAGAAAAACAGGAAAAAATAGTCAGAAAAAGAGGAAAAATTTGTCAGAAAACAGGAAAAAATAGTCAGAAAAAGAGGAAAAAATAGTCAGAAAAACAGGAAAAAATAGTCAGAAAAACAGGAAAAAAATAGTCAGAAAAACTGGAAAAAATAGTCAGAAAAACAGAAAAAAATAGTCAGAAAGAACGAAAAAAATTGTCAGAAAAACAGGAAAACATTTTCAGAAAAACAAGAAAAAATTGTCAGAAAAACAGGAAAAAATTATCAGTGAAACTGAAAAAACTAGTCAGAAAAACAGCAAAAAAACTAGTCAGAACAAGAGGAGACAAGGCAGATTTCCACCAGATTGGACAGTAACTTCTATGTTCCAACAGCAGGATGATGTGAACAGTTTTCTCTCTCTGCTGCTCCTCTCTGAGATTATTAGATATTAGTAAAACGTTTCTATTATTCAGGTGGAGGAATGTGTCGTCCTGTCGGAGGTGTGATCTCTCTTCAGGGCCTTTTTGCTTTTTGTTAGAGATTTTCACATTTCTGCCCCCAAAGGAGCTCATCACAGCAGAACTTAAACTAAAAGTTGTGGGCTTCTGTAGCAGGAACAGCTTTAAGACCTGATAGAGCCTCAAAAAACTGAAATTGATTTACAGCAAAGAAACTTTTTGTCTCTCACCTGATTGTCTCCATGTGGACACTGAAGCATCCACACACTGCAAAAAATAAGAAATAAATCACTAGAATGAAGCAAATACATGCTGAAACAAGTCAAATTATCTGCCAGAGCAGTAAGTAAATGTTTCTTTGTAAGAATTCTTTAAATAAGTAAAAATATCTCGACACTGGAAAAACCAATGATGTCTTAAAATAAATCTAAATATTCTTATTTTGAGCAATTGTGGATTGAAAAGCCCGACTGTTTGGAACATTAAAATACTTGAAACGAGCACGTTTTTTTTCCTCATCCCTAATTAAGAAAAAAGTTGCACCGTATTTCTTACGGTAAAGTTCTGGCAACCAGCTGCTGGTTTTTACCATAAAAACAACAGGGTTTTTTTTTTTTTTTTTTTTTTCCCGTGAATCAAGTATCAGGGTATAAATGGTACCGTGAATCAAGTTTTAGGGTATAAATGGTACCATGAATCAAGTTTCAGGGTATAAATGGTACCATGAATCAAGTATCAGGGTATAAATGGTACCATGAATCAATTTTTAGGGTATAAATGGTACCGTGAATCAAGTATCAGGGTATAAATGGTACCGTGAATCAAGTTTTAGGGTATAAATGGTACCATGAATCAAGTTTTAGGGTATAAATGGTACCGTGAATCAAGTTTCAGGGTATAAATGGTACCATGAATCAAGTTTTAGGGTATAAATGGTACCGTGAATCAAGTTTCAGGGTATAAATGGTACCATGAATCAATTTTTAGGGTATAAATGGTACCGTGAATCAAGTTTCAGGGTATAAATGGTACCATGAATCAAGTTTCAGGGTATAAATGGTACCGTGAATCAAGTTTCAGGGTATAAATGGTACCATGAATCAAGTTTCAGGGTATAAATGGTACCGTGAATCAAGTTTCAGGGTATGAATGGTACCGTGAATCAGGTTTCAGGGTATAAATGGTACCGTGAATCAAGTTTCAGGGTATAAATGGTACCGTGAATCAAGTTTCAGGGTATAAATGGTACCATGAATCAAGTTTCAGGGTATAAATGGTACCGTGAATCAAGTTTCAGGGTATAAATGGTACCATGAATCAAGTTTCAGGGTATAAATGGTACCGTGAATCAAGTTTCAGGGTATGAATGGTACCGTGAATCAGGTTTCAGGGTATAAATGGTACCGTGAATCAAGTTTTAGGGTATAAATGGTGCCATGAATCAAGTTTCAGGGTATAAATGGTACCGTGAATCAAGTTTCAGGGTATAAATGGTACCATGAATCAAGTTTCAGGGTATAAATGGTACCGTGAATCAAGTTTCGGGGTATAAATGGTACCGTGAATCAAGTTTCAGGGTATAAATGGTACCGTGAATCAGGTTTCAGGGTATAAATGGTACCGTGAATCAGGTTTCAGGGTATAAATGGTACCATGAATCAGGTTTCAGGGTATAAATGGTACCGTGAATCAGGTTTCAGGGTATAAATGGTACCGTGAATCAAGTTTCAGGGTATAAATGGTACCGTGAATCAAGTTTCAGGGTATAAATGGTACCATGAATCAAGTTTCAGGGTATAAATGGTACCGTGAATCAAGTTTCAGGGTATAAATGGTACCGTGAATCAAGTTTCAGGGTATGAATGGTACCGTGAATCAGGTTTCAGGGTATAAATGGTACCGTGAATCAAGTTTTAGGGTATAAATGGTGCCATGAATCAAGTTTCAGGGTATAAATGGTACCGTGAATCAAGTTTCAGGGTATAAATGGTACCATGAATCAAGTTTCAGGGTATAAATGGTACCGTGAATCAAGTTTCAGGGTATAAATGGTACCGTGAATCAAGTTTCAGGGTATAAATGGTACCGTGAATCAAGTTTCAGGGTATAAATGGTACCGTGAATCAGGTTTCAGGGTATAAATGGTACCGTGAATCAAGTTTTAGGGTATAAATGGTACCGTGAATCAAGTTTCAGGGTATAAATGGTACCGTGAATCAAGTTTCAGGGTATAAATGGTACCATGAATCAAGTTTCAGGGTATAAATGGTACCATGAATCAAGTTTCAGGGTATAAATGGTACCGTGAATCAAGTTTTAGGGTATAAATGGTACCGTGAATCAAGTTTCAGGGTATAAATGGTACCATGAATCAAGTATCAGGGTATAAATGGTACCATGAATCAATTTTTAGGGTATAAATGGTACCGTGAATCAAGTATCAGGGTATAAATGGTACCGTGAATCAAGTTTTAGGGTATAAATGGTACCGTGAATCAAGTTTTAGGGTATAAATGGTACCGTGAATCAAGTTTCAGGGTATAAATGGTACCGTGAATCAAGTTTTAGGGTATAAATGGTACCGTGAATCAAGTTTCAGGGTATAAATGGTACCATGAATCAATTTTTAGGGTATAAATGGTACCGTGAATCAAGTTTCAGGGTATAAATGGTACCATGAATCAAGTTTCAGGTATAAATGGTACCATGAATCAAGTTTCAGGGTATAAATGGTACCATGAATCAAGTTTCAGGGTATAAATGGTACCGTGAATCAAGTTTCAGGGTATAAATGGTACCGTGAATCAGGTTTCAGGTATAAATGGTACCGTGAATCAGGTTTCAGGGTATAAATGGTACCGTGAATCAGGTTTCAGGGTATAAATGGTACCATGAATCAGGTTTCAGGGTATAAATGGTACCATGAATCAGGTTTCAGGGTATAAATGGTACCATGAATCAGGTTTCAGGGTATAAATGGTACCGTGAATCAAGTTTCAGGGTATAAATGGTACCGTGAATCAAGTTTCAGGGTATAAATGGTACCGTGAATCAAGTTTCAGGGTATAAATGGTACCGTGAATCAAGTTTCAGGGTATAAATGGTACCATGAATCAAGTTTCAGGGTATAAATGGTACCGTGAATCAAGTTTCAGGGTATGAATGGTACCGTGAATCAGGTTTCAGGGTATAAATGGTACCGTGAATCAAGTTTAGGGTATAAATGGTGCCATGAATCAAGTTTCAGGGTATAAATGGTACCGTGAATCAAGTTTCAGGGTATAAATGGTACCATGAATCAAGTTTCAGGGTATAAATGGTACCGTGAATCAAGTTTCAGGGTATAAATGGTACCGTGAATCAAGTTTCAGGGTATAAATGGTACCGTGAATCAGGTTTCAGGGTATAAATGGTACCGTGAATCAGGTTTCAGGGTATAAATGGTACCATGAATCAGGTTTCAGGGTATAAATGGTACCATGAATCAGGTTTCAGGGTATAAATGGTACCGTGAATCAAGTTTCAGGGTATAAATGGTACCATGAATCAAGTTTCAGGGTATAAATGGTACCGTGAATCAAGTTTCAGGGTATAAATGGTACCATGAATCAAGTTTCAGGGTATAAATGGTACCGTGAATCAAGTTTCAGGGTATGAATGGTACCGTGAATCAGGTTTCAGGGTATAAATGGTACCGTGAATCAAGTTTTAGGGTATAAATGGTGCCATGAATCAAGTTTCAGGGTATAAATGGTACCGTGAATCAAGTTTCAGGGTATAAATGGTACCATGAATCAAGTTTCAGGGTATAAATGGTACCGTGAATCAAGTTTCAGGGTATAAATGGTACCGTGAATCAAGTTTCAGGGTATAAATGGTACCGTGAATCAAGTTTCAGGGTATAAATGGTACCGTGAATCAGGTTTCAGGGTATAAATGGTACCGTGAATCAAGTTTTAGGGTATAAATGGTACCATGAATCAAGTTTCAGGGTATAAATGGTACCGTGAATCAAGTTTCAGGGTATAAATGGTACCATGAATCAAGTTTCAGGGTATAAATGGTACCATGAATCAAGTTTCAGGGTATAAATGGTACCGTGAATCAAGTTTCAGGGTATAAATGGTACCGTGAATCAAGTTTCAGGGTATAAATGGTACCGTGAATCAAGTTTCAGGGTATAAATGGTACCGTGAATCAAGTTTCAGGGTATAAATGGTACTGTGGGGTCTCTGCTGATTCACACCTGTAACAGACGGCACATTTAATGTCACACAGCATCTCAACTTTTTTGGAAACATTGTTGCAAATTTAAGTTGACCCACTATCTCAGTCTGCTAAATCATTGAGTGTGTGTGTGTGTGTGTGTGTGTGTGTGTGTCTGTGTGTGTGTGTGTGTGTGTGTGTGTGTGTCTGTGTGTGTGTGTGGGGACCAGGCTCTGACCCAGACTGTTCTGAGTCCAGTTTTGCTTCTAGGGACGCTAAATAAAACATGTCCAGGTGACTCTGGGGCAAAAAGCTTTAATCATATTTTTTCTCTCCATCACTCTTTAGTTCTGTGTGTCTTTGTTCTCTTCTTCTCCTTCAAACACAAAGAAACAAATGACTGCATCTACTCTGTTCACTCCTATGCAGCTGTTGTATAAATAAACATTTGTTATGATTAGGTTCACATTACTTATGATCAAAAAAACATCAAGTACACTGCTTAAAAAAAGTATTGATGAATACTTTTTATAGGCAGTGTAGCTGCAGTAACACAATACATATCAAGCCAGCTAATATTACTGACTGTTCAACAGCCTGGTGTCCGTCTGCAGCCTTTTATTTCACAAACTCTCTAAAAATCAGTTCCAGATCTACTCATTCTCACCTTTTCTCTTCTTTGTTCCTCCATAAAGTCTCTGTGGTCTCTGTAGAATCTTCTTTCTCTCTGAAAACCTGCTTTTCTCCAAGGTCCAAAGCTTGAGCTAGCGGTGTAAACACCAACACTCTACCGGTGCTCCGAGCAGTCTTGGGAGAACAGAGCTAAATGACCACAACTACAGTTAAAAGTTTAGCTTTACTTTAGCAACAAGTAAAGCTTTCTGCTGAGTGGAATGAAGAAGGGATGGGTGAGATGGCCCTAAAAGATTATAAAGATATTTCAGGGTATTTTTGCAATAACAATATTCTTGATGATATTTAAAAAATATTGAATAATATATATAAAATATGATTTTTTAGTCCTGTGTAGATAAATAAAAATCATACAAAAAAATGAAAATCAATCATACATTTTAAATGTAGTGTAAACTGCAAATCTCAACAGTTGCCAAATACAAAAAAATTACTCTAAACTCTTGAGTATTAACAAATAATAAAATAACCATCTAGGGGGTCCGGGGGCATGTACGTACACTTTTTAAGTAAAATGCATCAACCTTGTCCACTTTGAGAGGTAAATGTTTTTAATTTTTAATTTTTTTATTTAACCTTTTATTTAAACAGGTAATCTCATTGAGACACAGGCTCTCATTCTCAAGAGAGACCTGATAAATGTGAGCTAACTCCTCACATCACATTTTTCACAGTCAACATGTTTCCACGAGGACTCAAAGTGTGTGAATGTGATTGTATGCAGCCAGGCGGCATCACTTAAAGCCATAAGAGCATCTTTGGACATGTGGAAGTTTCCATCAGCTACTCCTTCCACAAAGTTCTCCTCCATCACTAGATCTCCCAGGTCTCGTTCACAGCCGTCTGGCTCCTCCCACCAATCGCTGCATCCAGAATGTGATGGAGGTAATTCCAGATCCTTCTCTGTTCACTAATACTATCTGTACATATCCTGGACATTTGGTGGAAAGACTCCTGTAAGTTTATTAGAGCTGCCAGAGCAGCTTGAAGGTCCCACCATGGAAATAATCCCACGTTTCTTTATTTCCTGTCCTGGAGCATGTATGTGACGTAAACACATACGTGACGTGAGCAGATCAGATCAGAGTTTTGTGTCTTGTCAGTGTAGACGACACGCTACGGAGGAGAGGATCTCAGTTTACACTCTGGAGGCTGGAGGCACATTTTAACGTTTTTAAGACCCAAAAACGCCGTCACCGTCTAAACGAAAGGCACTTTCCATAAAATATTTTGTTGTTTTTCCCCGCAGGCGTCTTCATGTGAACGAGCCTGAGTGGAGAGAGATTCTCAGTTTGCCTCAGGCAGCTGCAGCCATCGTACAGTTACAGTGAATCTGTGTGTTTATGCAGTGAAGTGGAGGATTAGCAGAGGAGATGACAGGGAAGGAGATAAATTGCAAAAAGGTCAGAAAGTGTAGGGGTGGAAAGGGTGTGTGTGTGTGTGTGTGTGTGTGTGTGTGTGTGTGTGTGTAGGTGTGTGTGTGTGTGTGTGTGTGTGTCTGTGTGTGTGTGTGTGTGTGTGTGTGTGTGTGTGTGCTGGTCTCGGGGGTTGAGAGCTCAGAGGGAGATAAATCAAAGCTGGTTTGAAAGTGAAAAGGTGGGAGGGAGCAGAGGGAGAGTCGACATCATTGGACTGTGAAAGAGTTTCGTTCCTGTATCGGCATCCTGTCAGCTGTTTCCACGCCAACAGAGATACAAATTACACAGAAGAGAGAATAAAGGAGAAGAAGTGTACTGGTGCACATTTACAGAGTGAACCTTTTAAATAATAATCATGTTTATTTTGTTGCTCGTTATCGCAATGAAACTATGATCTTTTTTTGGACAAATTTGATCTTGCTTCCAAACTTTTGGCCTGTAGTGAACATCATATATAACGAGCTCATCTCGTTTATTTGGTGTCAATTCTTTCTGGTGTAGTTGTACTTCATCAGGTGAGTATAAGTACTCACATGTGCTTGATGAGTCATGCTTTGGAGCTTTTGGTGACTCCAGACAACAAGGTCTCACAGAAATCTGTGAAATAGCCACGGATTTTGCTTAACTCAAAATCCGTGGAATAGCCACGGATTCGCTCAAATTTCCGTGAAACTGACACGGATTTCGCTACAATGCAAGTTAATGCCAGTCATATCCCGTGGCTATTCCAACATATAAAGTGATTATGTACATTCACTGAGTGAAGATTTAGAAAATAAAACATATATTTCTGGCTAGAAATGTGATCAAAATCCATTTTTATGCAGAAACTAAGTCAAAATATTGATTTTTCACTAAAAATGAGAGAACTGTCCGCCATGTTTTTTGTTCTGACCGCCGGGACCTTGAAAGTCACGTGACTTGGAACAAACCAATAGGAACAAATATCCATGGAATAGCCACGGGATATGACTGTCATTAACTTGCATTGTAGCCAAATCCGTGTCAGTTTCACGGAAATTTGAGTGATTCCGTGGCTATTCCACGGATTTTGAGCTAAGCGAAATCCGTGGCTTTTTCACGGATTTCTGTGAGACCAGGTTGCTCCAGAGGGTTAATGTTGGACTGGATATTTAACTTTATTCAACTGAAATAGATCCGAGCTCCTGTTCTTCAGTGCTTGGTGATTTTATCATGTTCAGACTGTGTCAGAAACTAAATGAGCTGTTTGCTGCCTCTTGTTTCCTCCCTCCGTAGACCTCCTTCTCCTCCTCCTCTCCTCCTCCTCTCCTCTCTCCTCCTCCTCTCCTCCTCCTCTCCTCTCTCCTCCTCCTCTCCTCCCTCCTCCCGTCTCTCCTCCCGGCTCAGAGATGCTTCTAGTTATCTCTGAGGAGAGGCGGGGGTTCGTGTCAGGGCGTATGTGTTTGACGACGAGGCGGCGCCGGTGAAAAATGAGGCAGGTGGCGGCAATTTATCAAGCGCTGAGCGGCGCATGGCGGCGTCCCGTTGGAGGGAGGCGAGGCCGCTAGACGCCACTCGGAGGGCTTAAACACGCCACTCGGAGGGTTTCTGTGTGAGGCGGCTGATGAAATAGATGCAGCTTCTCCTCTGCTGCCTCACACAGACAGAGGGAGGATAGGAGGAGGAGGAGGAGGAGGAGGAGGAGGAGGAGGAGGAGGAGGAGGAGAAAGGTCTTTCCTCTATCTGCAGGCTTCCACTCGGCTTTTCTCCCTCAGCTCCCAGATTAAAATCAAACTCACTCCTGGTGCTCCAGTCTGTGTATCATTCGTTCTTTCCATTTTCAATTGGCAATCAAAAATCAGATAATGAAACATTGACTGGTTATTTTGTTAGTTGTTTTCTATTATAACACAAAAAAAAAAAACGGGAAAAATGCTTGTTTTTTCATATTTCAGTATTAGGCTCAGATCAAAAATACGAAATGGAAAAACGGCACCAGGACTGAAAATGGAAAGAAGGAATGATACACGGACTGTAAACCTTCATTTTTGATAGTTTCACACACTTGAAGACTTTAAATTCAATGGGTCGTTGGTTCATTGGGACAATGTTTCCTACAGGCAACATTCAGACAAGAAATGGTTAAAAAAGTTCCTTTTATAACGTTTTTAAATTATAATGAATGCTATTGAATGCTTAAAATAAAAAATCTGAAGGTTTTTTTTATCTTGGTAAGAACCAAATAAGGGCCAGTTCATCACTTCTGGCAGCTTTCATTTATCTGGTTTTAAGAGTTACTTTATTATTGTGTGTTCAAGAGTGTTCAAGATTCAATAATCACTTAATTTAACTTAACCCACGACACTCACTCTTGCTGTGTTTCTTGACTTCATCCTTGCTCGTGTTGTATTAACTCTCATTTGTACGTCGCTTTGGATAAAAGCGTCTGATAAATGACATTGTAGAATTGTAGAATTTAATAAATCTTGTCAAGGTAAATTATCTAATCATTTCCCTCAGATTTACTGTTTGATCTGGTTTTTAGACAACACCTTTTTTGCAGTGTAGTATGTAAATTGCGAAGCTTTTAACTTTTTATCAAAGGGTGCAGCCGTGGCTAAAAGCCTCAAATTTTCATCGCCATAAAAGAGGAAGTCGTTTTAAACATAACTGAAGATTGTCCAATCTTGTTCCGCTTTGTAATTGCTTTGGTCTCAAAAATCCCAATTAAATGGAGGCGGTGGGTCTGTGTTGTAACAACGTCATTTCCAGCAGCCTTGACTCTGATCAGCCAGAGGGTTGAGTCTGAGAGTTGAGTCACGCTGTAGATTAATTCAGACATGACGACAGTCTGATGTGACTCAAAGCTGCACAAAGACATGAAGAGTTAATCAATAGACTGCTGGCTGTGACCTTTACACAGGACTCTGTTCCTGCTGGCACATGATGATGTCACTGATCACCATGTTGGCTCGGAGCTCCAGATCAACGACTCACTGAGCAGGAAGACTTGGCTTGTGTGTTTGTGAATTAAAGGTAAATTATTACGGAAGTTTATTGTCACACTGAGATCACTTCCCTTCCCGTCTCACCTGTCACCAGGGGAAATCTGTTGAGTTCACCTGGTGCTCCCTTCCCTCCATGTGTTCCAATAGTTCACCTGGTGCTCCCTTCCCTCCATGTGTTCCAATAGTCTGTTCACCTGGTGCTCCCTTCCCTCCATGTGTCCAATAGTCTGTTCACCTGGTGCTCCCTTCCCTCCATGTGTTCAATAGTCTGTTCACCTGGTGCTCCCTTCCCTCCATGTGTTCCAATAGTCTGTGTTCACCTGGTGCTCCCTTCCCTCCATGTGTTCAATAGTCTGTTCACCTGGTGCTCCCTTCCCTCCATGTGTCCAATAGTCTGTTCACCTGGTGCTCCCTTCCCTCCATGTGTTCAATAGTCTGTTCACCTGGTGCTCCCTTCCCTCCATGTGTTCCAATAGTCTGTGTTCACCTGGTGCTCCCTTCCCTCCATGTGTTCAATAGTCTGTTCACCTGGTGCTCCCTTCCCTCCATGTGTTCCAATAGTCTGTGTTCACCTGGTGCTCCCTTCCCTCCATATGTTCCAATAGTTCACCTGGTGCTCCCTTCCCTCCATGTGTTCAATAGTCTGTTCACCTGGTGCTCCCTTCCCTCCATGTGTTCAATAGTCTGTGTTCACCTGGTGCTCCCTTCCCTCCATGTGTTCCAATAGTCTGTGTTCACCTGGTGCTCCCTTCCCTCCATGTGTTCCAATAGTCTGTTCACCTGGTGCTCCCTTCCCTCCATGTGTTCCAATAGTTCACCTGGTGCTCCCTTCCCTCCATGTGTTCCAATAGTTCACCTGGTGCTCCCTTCCCTCCATGTGTTCCAATAGTTCACCTGGTGCTCCCTTCCCTCCATGTGTTCCAATAGACTGTTCACCTGGTGCTCCCTTCCCTCCATGTGTTCCAATAGTCTGTGTTCACCTGGTGCTCCCTTCCCTCCATGTGTTCCAATAGTCTGTTCACCTGGTGCTCCCTTCCCTCCATGTGTTCAATAGTCTGTTCACCTGGTGCTCCCTTCCCTCCATGTGTTCCAATAGTCTGTTCACCTGGTGCTCCCTTCCCTCCATGTGTTCCAATAGTTCACCTGGTGCTCCCTTCCCTCCATGTGTTCCAATAGTTCACCTGGTGCTCCCTTCCCTCCATGTGTTCCAATAGACTGTTCACCTGGTGCTCCCTTCCCTCCATGTGTTCCAATAGTCTGTGTTCACCTGGTGCTCCCTTCCCTCCATGTGTTCCAATAGTCTGTTCACCTGGTGCTCCCTTCCCTCCATGTGTTCCAATAGTCTGTGTTCACCTGGTGCTCCCTTCCCTCCATGTGTTCAATAGTCTGTTCACCTGGTGCTCCCTTCCCTCCATGTGTTCCAATAGTCTGTGTTCACCTGGTGCTCCCTTCCCTCCATATGTTCCAATAGTTCACCTGGTGCTCCCTTCCCTCCATGTGTTCAATAGTCTGTTCACCTGGTGCTCCCTTCCCTCCATGTTTTCAATAGTCTGTGTTCACCTGGTGCTCCCTTCCCTCCATGTGTTCCAATAGTCTGTGTTCACCTGGTGCTCCCTTCCCTCCATGTGTTCCAATAGTCTGTTCACCTGGTGCTCCCTTCCCTCCATGTGTTCCAATAGTTCACCTGGTGCTCCCTTCCCTCCATGTGTTCCAATAGTTCACCTGGTGCTCCCTTCCCTCCATGTGTTCCAATAGTTCACCTGGTGCTCCCTTCCCTCCATGTGTTCCAATAGACTGTTCACCTGGTGCTCCCTTCCCTCCATGTGTTCCAATAGTCTGTGTTCACCTGGTGCTCCCTTCCCTCCATGTGTTCCAATAGTCTGTTCACCTGGTGCTCCCTTCCCTCCATGTGTTCAATAGTCTGTTCACCTGGTGCTCCCTTCCCTCCATGTGTTCCAATAGTCTGTTCACCTGGTGCTCCCTTCCCTCCATGTGTTCCAATAGTTCACCTGGTGCTCCCTTCCCTCCATGTGTTCCAATAGTTCACCTGGTGCTCCCTTCCCTCCATGTGTTCCAATAGACTGTTCACCTGGTGCTCCCTTCCCTCCATGTGTTCCAATAGTCTGTGTTCACCTGGTGCTCCCTTCCCTCCATGTGTTCCAATAGTCTGTTCACCTGGTGCTCCCTTCCCTCCATGTGTTCAATAGTCTGTTCACCTGGTGCTCCCTTCCCTCCATGTGTTCCAATAGTCTGTTCACCTGGTGCTCCCTTCCCTCCATGTGTTCAATAGTCTGTTCACCTGGTGCTCCCTTCCCTCCATGTGTTCCAATAGTCTGTTCACCTGGTGCTCCCTTCCCTCCATGTATTCCAATAGTCTGTTCACCTGGTGCTCCCTTCCCTCCATGTGTTCCAATAGTTCACTTGGTGCTCCCTTCCCTCCATGTGTTCCAATAGTCTGTTCACCTGGTGCTCCCTTCCCTCCATGTGTTCCAATAGTCTGTGTTCACCTGGTGCTCCCTTCCCTCCATGTGTTCCAATAGTCTGTGTTCACCTGGTGCTCCCTTCCCTCCATGTATTCCAATAGTCTGTTCACCTGGTGCTCCCTTCCCTCCATGTGTTCCAATAGTTCACTTGGTGCTCCCTTCCCTCCATGTGTTCCAATAGTCTGTTCACCTGGTGCTCCCTTCCCTCCATGTGTTCCAGTAGTCTGTGTTCACCTGGTGCTCCCTTCCCTCCATGTGTTCCAATAGTCTGTGTTCACCTGGTGCTCCCTTCCCTCCATGTGTTCCAATAGTCTGTGTTCACCTGGTGCTCCCTTCCCTCCATGTGTTCCAATAGTTCACCTGGTGCTCCCTTCCCTCCATGTGTTCCAATAGTCTGTGTTTCCTTGTCTTGGTCCAGTGTGTTTGATCCGTCACCATAGTTACCAGTTATCTCCTTTTTGTCACAGTTTGTCTTGTTTTCACCCTTTTTGTTTCCTCACTAGAGTGATATTTCTTTGTGATTTATTCGTTTAGTGCAGTTTTTAGTTTCATAGTTTTTTGAGTCAGCCGTTTTGTTTTTCCTCCCTTTGGAGTGATTTTGTGTTCTTTATTATTTTTCCCCTTTAGTCCTGATCCAGTTTTTCATATTGTTCTTGTAGAATCTTTTATTTTTCCTATCAGGTTGTTCCTCCCTTTTGAAGCGCTTTTAGTTTGTAGGAGTTTTTGTTTAATTATTTTCCCCTTGAGAGTTTTCCCGTTTCTTAGATTAGGATTATATATTTAGTTTAGTTAGTCGTGTAGATAGTTTTCAGTCAACCTGCTCTGTATCAGAGTCCTGACTTGAGCCCAGCCAGACACGTATTGCATTCACTAAAAGAAACAAAAGTACTCTGTTTTTTCTGAGTAATTTATTTTTTGGTTTGTTTTTCAAGGTCATTATTTCTGTTTTAATGATTTTTTTTTCCTGGCAAAATTTTTTTCTGCTATTCTGACTGGGGATTTCCACCGGCAAGGCAAGGTATATTTATTTATTTGTATAGCGCATTTCATACACGTAGCAATTCAATGTGCTTCACACAAAAACAATGAAACAATAAAAAATAAAAATATGGAACCATACACAATTTTAGAAATAATAAAAGTAAAATATATATATCTAAATGGAACACCAACAGCAAAGAGGCAGTCTGAAAGTAAATGAGTGAATACAAAAAAGACACAATAACATAAAAACAATGTGCATTAACTGTAGAAAGCATCAAAAAGAGTTTGGTCTTAACTTTATTTTGAAGATGGTGGAACGGCTCCGTCCTCAGCCCGGCCAGTAGATTATTATTCTACTGTTACAATGAGAAGTTGACGATTAGAAAAGTACAAAAAAGAGAAAATAATGTTGTGACAGATATCAGAGACAGATTTCCATCCCAGTAGCTGTGTTGAGTTATGTCCTCCAGATATAAAGACATGAAGCTCTACCGCCGTGTTGGATGACAGGCCTGTCTATAACAACAACACATGGAGTGACTCAATCATTAATAAAACATAAACGCCATCTTAGGTGTGAAGCAGCAGTGAAATGCTTTGATGTATCAGAGTTTATGGTTAAACATGTCGTCTTGTCACCTCGACTTCAATACATTTCTATCAAGGTTTACTTGATGGAAACACAATGAATAACGTTTTAGCAAAAATGGTATAATTTGCTTAAGACCAATATTTATTTATTATTCATTCTTTATTTATTAATTTATTTAGCAACATTTACATGCACAGACAACCTGTAAATGTGTAAATGATGATTGCATTTGATTTTATCAGGGCTGTCAACATACTGTAGGTCTGTATTATTATTATTATTATTATATATAGGAGCGTGTCTATGTTCCCTCTTTGTATGAGACTGGGGAACATAGGACCGTTTTTCCACGCTCTTCTCTCTCAGAGTGGTTTCCTGAGGGCATTTATTGTCAATTAAATCATATTATATAGGTGGTTCTATGGGTCATTTAGGTGGTTCTGTGGTCCTTATGGTGGTTATTGTGGTCCTTTAGGTGGTTCTACGGTCTTTTAGATGGTTCTACGGTCTTTTAGGTGGTTCTATGGTCCTTTAGATAGTTCTATGGTCCTTTAGATGGTTCTACGGTCTTTTAGGTGGTTCTACGGTCTTTTAGATGGTTCTACGGTCTTTTAGGTGGTTCTATGGTCCTTTAGATAGTTCTATGGTCCTTTAGATGGTTCTACGGTCTTTTAGATGGTTCTACGGTCTTTTAGGTGGTTCTATGGTCCTTTAGATAGTTCTATGGTCCTTTAGATGGTTCTACGGTCTTTTAGGTGGTTCTACGGTCTTTTAGGTGGTTCTACGGTCCTTAAGATGGTTCTACGGTCTTTTAGATGGTTTGTACGTCTTTTAGGTGGTTCTACGGTCTTTTAGGTGGTTCTACTGGTCCTTTAGGTAGTTCTACTGTCTTTTAGGTGGTTCTACGGTCCTTAAGATGGTTCTACGGTCTTTTAGATGGTTTGTACGTCTTTTAGGTGGTTCTACGGTCTTTTAGATGGTTCTACGGTCTTTTAGGTGGTTCTACTGGTCCTTTAGGTAGTTCTACGGTCCGTTAGATGGTTCTACGGTCTTTTAGGTGGTTGTAAGGGTTCTTTAGGTGGTTCTTGTGGTCCTTAGTATTAACTGGAGCATTAACTGATGGTAGTTTAAATGTTTGTTACTGACCTCAGAAAACTGAGCAGCGACTCCTTGGAGTGTCTGTTAGTCCAACAAACGCTGAACAAGACATTTAATGAACAAAACGTTCAAATAAACTGTCATTAAGTCAAAATACAGTGAAAGGGTCAAAGTTATGAGACCAAACCGCTAAACGTCCTTTTTTATATCTATATAACGTTATCTATAACTTTATTGACACGTTGCCGTGGATACGCATTGTTCTGCTTCTCTCCTGGTGACGGCTCGCCTTGTTAGTGACCTGTCAATCAAAGGTAGCCCCGCCCCAAATCATACGATTCTTTATCTTCTATTTTCTTCTAAATGGGGCCATTATTATTATTATTATGGGGCCTGCTCTAGACCACCAAACTGCTGGAGCGATGAATTATAAACCATTTGTTACACACTAAATTCCTCCAGAAACTAATCTAACATTGTTGCCGTGGATGCAAAGATCTCTAGAAGAGTTCATCACACAGCGTAATGTTACACAACAACGTGAAGGTGGGAAGCTCATTAACAAGCTGAGCTCCAGTCAGTGGGAACGCTGGTGTTAGTTAATCCTCCTGACGGAGCGGAGCTGCTGACTGAAGCACCTTCCAGCTGAGAGCAGACTGTCTGTCTGTCTGTCTGTCTGTCTCTCTGTCTGCCTGTCTGTCTGTCTGTCTGCCTGTCTGTCTGTCTGCCTGTCTGTCTGTCTGCCTCTCTGTCTGTCTGTCTGTCTGCCTGTCTGTCTGTCTGTCTGTCTGTCTGTCTGCTGAGACTCTCTGCCTGTCTGTCTGCTGAGACTCTCTGCAGCCTCGCCGGAAAATCTACTAACCGATGTTCACAGCGTCTGGTCCGCCTCGGCCAAGGCTGACGCGTCCTTATTACAATAGATCGGCCTCAATTGATTTGTCTTTAGCAGCCTTAGGGGAGCAGAAGGAGCCTCATTGATTTTCTGGTTTCCAGCGAGGGCATGGAGAAGTTTGTAGTGAGGCGGATGGAAAGACACCTGCACAGCAAAAACATAAAGTTTACCAAGTATTTTCTTCTTCTATCTAGCAATAATATCTTAATTATATATAATATTATGTATAATTTACCTACTGACCATAGCTTTATGTGATTATGTAATTATCTTATTGTTTAACTCAATAGAGTTTTGTGCCACAACAAAAAAATACAAAAAACACACAAAAAAAACATTAAAAACACAAAAATGTACAAAAAAAAACATAAAAACACACAGAAACACAAAAAATTACAAAAAAAAATGAAAAACACAAAAAATACACAAAAACACACAAAAACATTAAATACAAAAGATTGCATTAAAGATGCATTGAAATGCTGAATGCAAACTGCAGAATTTGTAAAAATCTCTGCAAAAACTTCAGTAAAATCATGTTCAACCTGGTCGAGGTGGTTTTAAGCTTTGCTGAAAAAGAGTTGATGCACTAAACGGGACGTGGAAACTTGTGGAAAAGCCAAAACTTTTTTAAAAAGCTGTCAGCAGAACTCTCCGGAGCTTTGTGGACTCCAGAGGGTTAAATAATTAATTATTAAATAAAATAATTATTACAAAGAAACATTTACTGACTGCACTAGCAGATCATTTGACTTGTTTCCAGCATGTATTTGCTTAATTCTAGTTATTGATTTCTTATTTTCTGTCAGTTGGTTTTTGCAGTGTGCAGGGCTCAGGACACACAGGTGTGTGTGTGTGTGTGTTGGTGTGTGTGTGTGTGTGTGTGTGTGTGTGTTGGTGTTGGAGATAAACAAGGCCATTTGTCAGGTGTTGCAGCAGCTCACCTGTCGTTATAAGTCAGATGCAGGCGGAGCCGCCTGGTCATCTATCAATCACACACGTCGGGATGCCACAACAGAACAAGACGCTGCTGACAACAGTGGAGATATGAGACGACGCTACGGGGACACGATCCGTCAGTTAGAGAGGACACACACACACACACACACACACACACACACACACACACACACACACACACACACACACTCAGGCTCCAGTTTGGCTTTAACCTGCAGAAAGAGCCCCAGAAGTCATAATGATGAATAATAAAAGCTTCCTGGACACCTTTTATCTCCATAATAACAGTTGTTATACTGCTGAGAGTGACATGAAGCTTCTCACCAGACTAACCTGACATTAGGGCTGCAACTAACGATTATTTTCATTATTAATCTGTCGATTATTGATTTAAGCCCCAAAAACGCCGTCACCGTCTAAACGAAAGGCACTTCACAAGAAATATTTAGTTGTTTTTACCAGCAAGTGTCCTCGTTTAGTGTCAGAATCCCGAACCATCCCTCTCCAGTCAGACTCTGGAGCCTGGTGGAGTTGTTGTGTGTCTGGTGGAGTTGTTGTGTGTCTGGTGGAGTTGTTGTGTGTCTGGTGGAGTTGTTGTTTGTCTGGTGAAGCTCAGACAGCTGAGAGCTGCTGACTCCTGCTGACTCCTGCTGACTCCTGCTGCAACATGAGGAGAAGAGAGAGGAGCTTCCCTTGTTATTAACCTGCTGAGGTCAGTGGAGAGTCATGGGTCACTGACCGATGGAAACATTTCTCACAGCTGTGAGATCTCCAGCAGGTCGGATAATTGAGTTCATACCTGGCTGTCTTTTGTCTCCAGAACTATGAGATCTCAGTTCACATCTTCAAGGTGCAGAAGTTAACCCTCTAAAGTCTCCAGAAGCTCCCAATAATCCAGACTTGTTGCCTCCATCAGACTAGAAAACAAAGCAGCGTGGAGCCCTACTGTACATTTACCTCTAAAGTTCTGGCTGTAAACTCCATGAGGCCAGTTTCAGTTTGATGATGATATACCAAGTAAAACTGGAGACAAGCTCAAATAGATTTAGTATCAAATGATAGAACTGGATGGAACCCTCTTATATGGTAGATTTGACACCTTTGGTCACATTTGACACATTTATAATTCTTTATTGAGCATGATAGTGTTTTGAAAGTAAAAAAAAAAGATTCAGAATCACATTTTATGTTGGAATAAAAGACTAAAAACTATAGACTATACACAAAATGACTAAAAAATACACAAAATGACAAAAAGTGTTGGTCTAAACACAAAGAGCCAAATCAAACAGAGTCCCACTAGAATAAAAACCAGAGTTGATGACAGGATCACACACAATCACAAGATCACATTTATGTTGGTTTTTCTTTGTTTCTTTTTGGTTCTAAATGTTGATCCAGTAAGTCAGAATAAAAAATCAGTTATTATTATTATCAGGTCATATAGGTGAAAAAATATAAACCAACATGGTATTTAAACATGTTTTAAGTGGTGAATACAGGCAGGATGGAAGGAGTCAGACATGGACTAAATAACTCCAGAGAGTTAAGGACTGTTACGGTTGTTATTAAATCATTTTAAATCCAGTTCACGGTGCACAAATGAAGTCAGTCTTGACTCATTCCTACAGTGTTCAGCAGTCTTATGACCAGATATTACAGCTCCAGGTTAACTGGGTCTTAACATAATTCAGCAATGTGTAAATGTAAGCATGAAACTAATAATATAAAAATATAAATAAATATAATAATATATTTTCAGAGTCAACAGGACAACATGGTGCTGCTCCAGACCAGGTCCCAGACCAGGTCCCAGACCAGGTCCCAGATCAGGTCCGTCTCCAGCCCTGATCATGTTTGTTGATATTGTGGTGAATATTTCCAAACAAAGTTAAAATGGAATTATTACACACAAATGCTACAAAGTGAAGGTGCAGCTGGCGGGGCACCCAGGGCGGTTTCCCTCCTGATTGGTACTCCAGCCTTGAGTATCCATACAACCAGCCAGACTGAATAAATCCACTATAATTATCCCCTCCCTGGTTTCCTCCAGGCCTTTTCTCAATGAGCACCCTAAGGAACATCTTTAGAACGTGTCACTACTTGTGAAATCAATATGATGTTAATTCCATCACAAATGGATGTATTGTGGTGCATAATGAACATGGAAGTGGCCCGGAGAAAAACTTCTTTTTTCCATAAAAAGCCCAAATTTATTGTCCTCTCAGATTCTAATGCCACTATTCCCTCATACACACTGATCTTATCATTGCATATTTTAATGGATTATTGTAAAAGAGAATAACAGGTTCTTGTATGTTTTATTTCGTCTTATTTTGACAGTCTTCTTGTAAATTATGTTGTGGATTCTGTTAACACACTGTGCTCTTATTTTGAAAGCATGTGTTTAGCGACAGGAAGTAATTCAGACTGTTAGGAACAGTTTAGCCTTTTGTGATTAAAACAACTTTAATTGTCAGCTAATGCTAATGAACGGTGTATGCAGCAGTGTTTGGATGGTTTGGATCACCTGTGACCGGCTGGACAGGTTGGTGGGGTTTAGTCCAGTAGAGATGATGTGGGGACGGGACTGAGACAGACAGGGAGGCGTTCAGGCGTCTCTGTCACGATGGAATAGTTTTGCAGCAGAGAAGTGTGGAGGGCAGCTGGTAAACTCAGTGTGAGTGAATGTGCAGCATGTCTCAGAGGAACTGTGACGTCCACAGTCTAGTAATTAATAGACACACATGTTTGTGTGTTCGTATCGGGAACTTCGCCACGCAAATAATTTCAAATTTTGCAGCATGCATTCAGCATTTCAATGCATCTTTAATGCAATATTTTGTGTTAAATGTTGTGATTTTTGTGTTTTTTTCATTTTTTTGTCATTTTTTGTGCGATTTTATGAGTGTTTTTGTGTATTTTTGTGTATTTTGTCATTTTTGTGTGTTTTTTGCAATTTCTGTGTTTTTTTTGTCTTTTTTCAGTGTGTTTTTTGTATTTTTTTATGTGATTTCTGTGTTTTTATGTGTTTTTTTGTCATTTTATTGTGTTTTTGTGTGTGTGTGTGTGTGTGTGTGTGTGTGTGTCTTTGTGTGATTTGGGGTATTTTTTGTGGGTTTTTTTTGTCATTTTTGTTGTGGTTTGGATCAGCTGGCACCGGCTGGACAGGTGGACGGGGTTTAGTTCAGTAGAGATGATGTGGGGACGGGACTGAGACAGACAGGGAGGCGTTCAGGCGTCTCTGTCACGCTGGAATAGTTTTGCAGCAGAGAAGTGTGGAGGGCAGCTGGTAAACTCGGTGTGTTTGAGTGCGTGAATGTCTCAGAGGAACCGCTACAGTCTAGTAAATAATAGAAACCCTGGTACACGTGTGTTTGTGTTTGCGTATCGGGAACTTCGCTGATCGCTACAGCGAGCAGACGAGAATTGTAAACGTGTAACCATGTAGAGACAGAAATGACACGCCGTCGTTAAATAGGATGAATAACATAAACTTATTTAGTTTGTTAAACAAAAGGACAATATATATAGGAAAGGAACCCGTAAATGACTCATGTTGTGATCTGGCGCTCTATAGAAAATAAACAGAACTTGATGGGTCCTCTAATATATAACGGTCGGGGAACGCTGGATGTATTGTAGTATTGTTGTTTATATTCTGGTATTTAGCTGCCTGGATCATCTTCCACCTCAGACCTCTTGGTTATTCCAGACTACATCTTGAAAATATTCATAGCTCATGTCTGATTACAATGGCCCAGGATTCTGTTTACTCTGTTTTTTTGCTCCACGAAAAGCAATCAGCTTTTCTTTTTAAAGTCCCAGAATCCTTCACATGCTGCTGTGCTGAGATCTCAGGGAATAATACCTGGAAGAGGATTTGTTTAACGGTGTGCATGTGTTTGTGTGAGTGTGTATTTGTGCAATTGATCAGAGTTGAGGCTGATGCTGATGAATATTAATAATCCTACAGAGAGCATTAGAGAGACATCTGCCCAGAGCACTTCAGCACACCTCATCACGAGAACGGAGAGATCACCGGCTGAATAAAGATTCTTCTGCTTTACACTCGTCTTCCTGTCTCACTGTTCAAGCTTCCACTGCTAAATGACAGCAGGCTCTGGTCCCTACTGTCTCACTTTATTACCCACCATTATTTTCATTATTCTGTCCATTATTTAAACGATTCATCGATTAGTTGTTTGGTCAATAAAATGTATAAAATATCAATCAGTGTTTCCCAAACCACAAGATGATGTCAAAAAGACACAAAATGACTAAAAAAGACACAAAAAGACACAATATGACGAAAAAAGACACAAAATGACTAAAAAAGACACAATATGACAAAAAAAGACACACAAAAAAAAATCTAGAAATAAGCATGTTGAACACTTAGAATAATAAATTAACTCTTAAAACCAGATAAATGATCTAACACTTCTAAATCTAAAGTTTGTTTTATCTTAAGAACCAAATAATTTGCAGATTATAACAGAATAAACAGGAATTCAAAAGGTTTGACGCAAATAAAAAATAACCACTTACTGTGATTTCTTTTTTTTTCAGTTCAAGAACAGCAGACCAACATTAATTATAAGAAGTCATTTTGTGCATTTTTACACTTTGCTTTTAAGATTTCATGCTCAGATGCATGTAGTTGTACTGAGGGCCACTTCAGGTGAGGGTGAGGGCCGTATGTGGCCCCCGGGCCTCCTGTTGCCCACCCCTGCTTTCCAACATGCCGTCATGGCTGCTCATTGTTGTGGTGGAAGCAGCATCGCTGATCATTAGTGAGGATGAAGGAGCTGCAGCCTCGGGCCCTAATGCCTTAATGGAGGAGATGAACATGGAGGTGGAGCTGCTCCTGGAGGAGACTCCACCACTAACCTGCTCCTCCACTAACCTGCTCCTCCACTAACCTGCTCCTCCACTAACCTGCTCCTCCACTAACCTGCTCCACCACTAACCTGCTCCTCCACTAACCTGCTCCTCCACTAACCTGCTCCTCCACTAACCTGCTCCTCCACTAACCTGCTCCTCCACTAACCTGCTCCACCACTAACCTGCTCCTCCACTAACCTGCTCCTCCACTAACCTGCTCCACCACTAACCTGCTCCTCCACTAACCTGCTCCACCACTAACCTGCTCCTCCACTAACCTGCTCCACCACTAACCTGCTCCACCACTAACCTGCTCCTCCACTAACCTGCTCCTGGAGGAGACTCCACCACTAACCTGCTCCACCACTAACCTGCTCCTCCACTAACCTGCTCCACCACTAACCTGCTCCACCACTAACCTGCTCCACCACTAACCTGCTCCTCCACTAACCTGCTCCTCCACTAACCTGCTCCACCACTAACCTGCTCCACCACTAACCTGCTCCTCCACTAACCTGCTCCACCACTAACCTGCTCCACCACTAACCTGCTCCTCCACTAACCTGCTCCTCCACTAACCTGCTCCACCACTAACCTGCTCCTCCACTAACCTGCTCCACCACTAACCTGCTCCACCACTAACCTGCTCCACCACTAACCTGCTCCTCCACTAACCTGCTCCTCCACTAACCTGCTCCACCACTAACCTGCTCCTCCACTAACCTGCTCCACCACTAACCTGCTCCACCCACTAACCTGCTCCACCACTAACCTGCTCCTCCACTAACCTGCTCCTCCACTAACCTGCTCCACCACTAACCTGCTCCTCCACTAACCTGCTCCACCACTAACCTGCTCCACCACTAACCTGCTCCTCCACTAACCTGCTCCTCCAGTAACCTGCTCCACCCACTAACCTGCTCCTCCCACTAACCTGCTCCTCCACTAACCTGCTCCTCCACTAACCTGCTCCACCACTAACCTGCTCCTCCACTAACCTGCTCCTCCCACTAACCTGCTCCTCCACTAACCTGCTCCTCCCACTAACCTGCTCCACCACTAACCTGCTCCACCACTAACCTGCTCCTCCACTAACCTGCTCCTCCACTAACCTGCTCCTCCACTAACCTGCTCCACCACTAACCTGCTCCTCCACTAACCTGCTCCACCCACTAACCTGCTCCACCACTAACCTGCTCCACCACTAACCTGCTCCTCCACTAACCTGCTCCTCCACTAACCTGCTCCACCACTAACCTGCTCCTCCACTAACCTGCTCCTCCACTAACCTGCTCCACCACTAACCTGCTCCACCACTAACCTGCTCCTCCACTAACCTGCTCCTCCACTAACCTGCTCCACCACTAACCTGCTCCTCCACTAACCTGCTCCTCCACTAACCTGCTCCACCCACTAACCTGCTCCACCACTAACCTGCTCCACCACTAACCTGCTCCACCACTAACCTGCTCCTCCACTAACCTGCTCCTCCACTAACCTGCTCCACCACTAACCTGCTCCATCACTAACCTGCTCCTCCACTAACCTGCTCCACCCACTAACCTGCTCCACCACTAACCTGCTCCTCCACTAACCTGCTCCACCACTAACCTGCTCCTCCACTAACCTGCTCCACCCACTAACCTGCTCCACCCACTAACCTGCTCCTCCACTAACCTGCTCCACCACTAACCTGCTCCACCACTAACCTGCTCCACCACTAACCTGCTCCTCCACTAACCTGCTCCACCCACTAACCTGCTCCTCCACTAACCTGCTCCTCCACTAACCTGCTCCACCACTAACCTGCTCCACCACTAACCTGCTCCACCACTAACCTGCTCCTCCACTAACCTGCTCCACCACTAACCTGCTCCACCACTAACCTGCTCCACCACTAACCTGCTCCTCCACTAACCTGCTCCTCCACTAACCTGCTCCACCACTAACCTGCTCCTCCACTAACCTGCTCCTCCACTAACCTGCTCCACCACTAACCTGCTCCTCCACTAACCTGCTCCACCACTAACCTGCTCCACCACTAACCTGCTCCTCCACTAACCTGCTCCACCCACTAACCTGCTCCTCCACTAACCTGCTCCTCCACTAACCTGCTCCTCCCACTAACCTGCTCCTCCCACTAACCTGCTCCACCCACTAACCTGCTCCACCCACTAACCTGCTCCTCCCACTAACCTGCTCCTCCACTAACCTGCTCCTCCACTAACCTGCTCCTCCACTAACCTGCTCCACCACTAACCTGCTCCTCCACTAACCTGCTCCTCCCACTAACCTGCTCCTCCCACTAACCTGCTCCTCCACTAACCTGCTCCTCCACTAACCTGCTCCTCCCACTAACCTGCTCCTCCCACTAACCTCCATCACTTCCACTCAGCCCAGTGACATCACACTGATGGTGTTTTATTGTTTCCTGCGAGGCAGCAGAGTGTGATTTGTGAATCAATGATGTTGATATTTGACTTCAGACTCAAATGTCACATGAATGTTTGTTTGTTTCCTCTGCGTGTCAACGTGCTGCGTTCATGTATTTATGAGTGACAGGTCGCCATGACGCTGTAGTTACTGAGCAGAGAGCTGGTAGTGGAGCAGGAGTAAACCTGCAGCGCTGCAGAGTCTCAGCTTGTTCTGTTTGTTCTGTTGATTCTCTTCACTTTAACCGTCTGGAGCTCTGCTCTGACGTCTCCACGTCTCATTTAGAGCATCAACTCTCTCAGCAGGTTAAACCACCTCCACCAGGTGGAGGAACTGGATTTTTCTGACGTTTTTGCTGAGATTTGCAGTGTGCATTCAGCATTTCATGCCTTTTAATGCAATATTTTGTGTTTAATTTGTTTGTTTTTTTGCAATTTTTTGTGCTTTTTTGTGTTTTAATGTGTCTTTTGTAATTTTTGTGTGTATTTTATTCTGTTTTTCTGTGTGTTTTCTGTGTATTTTTTTGCAAATGTTTGTGTCTTTTTGCACGTTTTTATGTGTGTTTTTGTGTGGGTTTTTGTGTTTTTCTGTGGGTTTTTGTGGGCTTTTTGTCACGCACCTCATTTTTTGTCCTCCTCCTCCTCCTGCTCCCCCTCCTCCTCCTCCTCCTCCTCCTCCTCCTCCTCCTCCTCCTCCTCCTCCTCTTCCTCCTCCTCCTCCTCCTCCTCCTCCTCCTCCTCTTCCTCCTCCTCCTCCTCCTCCTCCTCCTCCTCCTCCTCCTCCTCCTCCTCCTCTTCCTCCTCCTCCTCCTCCTCCTCCTCCTCCTCCTCCTCCTCCTCCTCCTCAGGGTGAAGGCTCAGCGGCCTCTATGTGCTCTAAAGTCCGACAGCTTCAAACAGCTTTTCTTTCTCTTTGTTCACGTCTCAGTTCTTTCTCACCTCTCAACATTTCATTTCTCCTCTCTTCCTCCTCTCTCTCACACCTTGCTCTCCTTCCTCCACTGCCCTCACCTCCCTCTTTACCTCCTCCTCCCCTCCACCTCCTCCTCCTCCCCTCCATCACCTCCCTCTGTCTCTCCATCACCTCCTCTCTCCGCTACCCAGCTGTCAGACACGGCACTGAATCGTATCGCACCGACACAATCAGAATTCACTATGAGGAGACAGACAGACAGACAGGAGGACAGACAGACAGACAGACAGACAGACAGACAGACAGACAGAGAGACAGACAGACAGACAGACAGACAGACAGACAGACAGGAGGACAGAGAGACAGAGAGACAGACAGACAGACAGAGAGACAGACAGGCAGACAGACAGACAGACAGACAGACAGACAGACAGAGAGACAGACAGAGAGACAGAGAGACAGACAGACAGACAGACAGACAGACAGACAGACAGACAGACTGTTCACTGATTTTCTCTGCTTAGAGTTCCTGATCAGTGAAGACGATGCTGCTGTTGTTAAAGAGACGTTCAGTCACAAAACACTGTAAAAACCAACAAAAAAACAAGAAATAAATAACTAGAATGAAGCAAAAACATGCTGGAAACAAGTCAAATTATCTGCCAGTGCAGTAAGTAAGTGTTTCTCTGTAAGAATTCTTTAAATCGGTAAAAATATCTAGAAACTGGAAAAACAATGATGTCTTCAAATAAATCCAGAAATACTTATTTTGAGCAATTGTGGCTTGAAAAGCCCGACTGTAGTAACATTAAAATAAGTCTGAAATACTAGAAACGAGCATGTTTTGGTGGATAGAAAATACTTTTGAAACATCATTTAAACTCCATGCAACTAAAACTCTCAACTGGAGCCAATATTTGAGGTAAAAACTCACCATATTCAACAGTTGAATAGATTGAAAAGCATGAAAAAGCTCACAATGTCAATCCTAAAAACAAGTCTTTACACAATAAGATCATTAAATTAGCACATAATAATAATAATAATAATAATACTAATAATAATAATTAAATAAGCACATAAAGCTATGGTCAGTACGTAAATTATACTCAAAATAATATAATTAATTGCTAGAATATAAGAAGAAAATACTTGGTAAGCTTCATGTTTTTTGCGGTGTTCATCAGATTTACAATAGAAATAATGAAATCACCTGATAAAGTTTAGTTTATTAGACAGTTTAAGGGAACCTTTGTAATATTCTATAACCAACATGTCCTGGTAGAAACCCAGCGTGTCTGTCTGACTCTTCCTTTCCTCTCGAGAGGCATTATTAGATATTTCTCAGTTGATTCCTGTTGGGGACGGAGCCAGTGGGCTCCAGCAGGCTGTTGGTGTGAACATGCCAGCAGCAACGTTTGGTTCCAAATATCATGTTATACAACCTCTTAAAGCACCAATGTGTAACTTCTAGCTGGGTTCATGGTTTATACCAGGGGTGGTCAACCTGAGGCTCCGGGCCCACATGAGGCCCTTCAGGCCGTCTGCAGAGGCTCCATGTGGCTCTGACAAATAATAATAATAATAATAATAATAATACTAACTAGAAAATGTCCTCTGGGTAAATAGTGAAAGGGCCACTACTGCCGGTGTGTGTACACTATGATGAGATTCTTCAGAGATTTATAACAATTAATACTAGTAATGTTACTAGTTACAAGTATTTATTTATACAGCAACCTATGACCTTTAACCTCAACATGTGTGTGTGTGTGTGTGTGTGTGTGTGTGTGTGTGTGTGAAGCATGTGTATCTGGAGGAGTTTGCACGCTTACACGCGCATGTGTTTTTGCGTGCGTGCGTGTATCTGTAACTGGTCGACCAATCAGATCAAAGCAATCAACAGAATTAACTGCAGCTGTAGAATGTTCCAGCCAGAGGTGGACGGACTGGAATTTCTGGCCTCGAACAGAAAGCATTTTTGGCAAAACCATAATACCTATCATTGATCCGACTTCACTTTGAGCGTCCTGAGTTCTTCCTGAACGTCTACATATGTTTTTTGTGAAGAAAAATGAAAAAATAGCTTTGTTAGAGCGATCTGAAAAACTGTTAAATATGGTTTCCTACAGAAATCTTCCTGTATTTTTAATATGGGAGCCAATGAGGCTGTTGGTGGTGTTGGTGGATCATCTGTGCCACCAACACGTATTCACACAAGACTGAAATCCCTGTGTAGAGGGGTTATTCACCCTGTGTAGAGGGGTTATTCACCCTGTGTAGAGGGGTTATTCACCCTGTGTAGAGGGGTTACTCACTCATATTGTTACAAAAAAACACATGTTCTCAAAATAATCACATGAAGCTATGGTCAGTAGGTAAATTATACTCAGAACAAGATAATCAAGATACTATTGATAGATAGAAGAAGACAATACTTGGTAAACTTCATGTTTTTTTGCAGTGCATATCATAAGCTAATCTATTTTATTTGGTGTAGTTGTACTTCATTAGTTGAGTATATGTACTCTACTACCAGTATTACTGCTCCTAGAAGTGTCATAAATATGAGGCAGTGTCAGCTCCTATAAATGTGCTGTTGGTGTCATTTTGAATCATGAAGGCAAAGTTCTTAAAACTCACCTTGTGATCTTGACTTGCAGCCTGTCAGCTCTCTGCAGACGCCGCACATAAATTCAGCTGTTTCTGGGTTTTTCCTTCCAGAAGTCGATCAGAGGTTTGCATCGGGAGAGAACGTCTCCTGGGGACACTGTCTCTGTCCCTGTAACGCTGCCATGTCCATCAGTCAGTCAGGTCACCCTGCCGTGTCCCCATCAGTCAGTCAGGTCACCCTGCCATGTCCCCACCAGTCAGTCAGGTCACCCTGCCATGTCCCCATCAGTCAGTCAGGTCACCCTGCCGTGTCCCCACCAGTCAGTCAGGTCACCCTGCCGTGTCCCCATCAGTCAGTCAGGTCACCCTGCCATGTCCCCACCAGTCAGTCAGGTCACCCTGCCATGTCCCCACCAGTCAGTCAGGTCACCCTGCCATGTCCCCCACCAGTCAGTCAGGTCACCCTGCCATGTCCCCACAACTCAGTCAGGTCACCCTGCCGTGTCCCCACCAGTCAGTCAGGTCACCCTGCCGTGTCCCCATCAGTCAGTCAGGTCACCCTGCCATGTCCCCACCAGTCAGTCAGGTCACCCTGCCATGTCCCCACCAGTCAGTCAGGTCACCCTGCCATGTCCCCCACCAGTCAGTCAGGTCACCCTGCCATGTCCCCACAACTCAGTCAGGTCACCCTGCCATGTCCCCACCAGTCAGTCAGGTCACCCTGCCATGTCCCCACCAGTCAGTCAGGTCACCCTGCCATGTCCCCACCAGTCAGTCAGGTCACCCTGCCATGTCCCCACCAGTCAGTCAGGTCACCCTGCCATGTCCCCACCAGTCAGTCAGGTACTATATATTATAAATTCTGCATTAATTAAAGATTTTATCATTAAATATTACAGTATATTTATGTTAGAGATATGGTGTTTAGTACATTTAACAGTGAGAAAAAGTATTTTTACAAAAAATGAATGCAAAAATTACAGTAGTGGCTTGTGTACATACATAACAGTATATGTTAGTTAAAAACACAGAGTATGGTGTAGTAATTACAGTGCAGTAATGTATTTACTATTGTTTTTTAAATGTAAACAAATCCAGTTTTGGCTGATATCTACATTTACAGTGTTTCATTGTTACTGAAACTGAATTAACTCATTTATCATTTTACATCTTTTACTGTCATGGTTTAGCAGTTTTTCACCCTAAAAAGACATTTTTTACAGTGTATATTCATGACATTTCCCCCTGCATTATGTTTTATGTGCTCATGGGGAAAGTATGACTAACGCTGTTATAAAAACTCATTGAAAAACCTGTGAAAAGGTGTGAATATGGGACCAAACCAGCTGTGTGAATGTTCATGAGGTTCTGTTTCATCAGATGAAGCCGTGACTCTATTCTGAGCTCAGAACGAAGTCACTATGAGTTCATTTAACTCAACTCATTTGTTTAGTTAAAGGTTGAATAACAGAGGATGAACTTTTTATGAAATCGTAGAGTTGTTGGATTGGTGTGAAATGGAAGGACCTGCAGGCCGAACCGTGGCGTGTGTGCACATTTTTAGAGGCTCGTATGAATCTGAACCAGCCGAGACACACAGACAGCGTGAGGACGCATCAGCACACACACATCTGCACACACACATCTGCACACACACATCAGCAGAAAACACACGTTAGAGCTACAGGCCAGGCAGGTAAACTGAGTCTGAGAGAGACGCCACTTAATATTCTGACCTGCTGCAGAACCAAACACTGGATATTATGAATGTTCCATGTTGTTGAAAACAATCATTCTATCTATCTATAAAAGCAAGAAGCGTCTGTGTGTGTGTGTGTGTGTGTGTGTGTGTGTTTGTCTTGCTCATGGTACGAAGGTGTGCATCCTCAATTTTGAAGATTTTTTAATTCATTTTTCTAGATATCATTATTTACGTAGGACGTGTTGCGGCATTGTACTGTTTCTGATCGGACGCATTGTAGGGGAGCTCCGCCTCTTTTAGAGGAGCTCCGCCTCCTTTTAGTGGAGCTCCGCCTCTTTTAGGGGACCTCCGCCTCCTTTTAGTGGAGCTCCACCTCTTTTAGAGGAGCTCCGCCTCCTTTTAGTGGAGCTCCGCCTCTTTTAGAGGAGCTCCGCCCCCTTTTAGTGGAGCTCCGCCACATTGTGTGAATGACCTCCACCAGGTCAGTAACACAGTAATTCCCTCTGTATTTCCACCCTGACTCATCTCATCTGAGTCTATTTATCTTCCTGTCTTTAGGAGGTTAAAGTGGCTACAAGGTTCCATTTAACAATAATATTCAGACAGTTTCCAGAGAATATCAGTGTTCAGCGTGTATGTGCTGGATGGTCTGGTACCTGATGAACAGTGTTTGATGGAGTTGTAGACGTTGTTGTAGCTGATTAGCGTGATTAGCATGCTAATCGTAGATTTATCTTCATTCACATCTTATGTTGCATCACTGTGTAATTCAGGGATGACGTTCATGTTGCTCAGTGTAATATAATATTATATATATATATATATATATATATATATATATATAATGCCCAGAATCATTTGATATGAGATATTAACATGTGATATAGTTTATCAGATATTTGTGTTCATGTTAAAGTGTTTTAGTGCAGCATGCTGCGTAATGTGCTATCTCACCACTGCAGTAGTTCTACTAAAAACAGAGAGAGGAGTTCGAAAACTAGAATAGTTCTAATGTTGATGGATGGGACATTGAGCTCCAGGGTCTCAGACGGATCCAGGAGAGGACCAGTAGGCTCCAGGTTTTCATTCCAACAGACAGAAACACACCTGACTCCTCTAGTCACCTGAGCGGTCTCACCTGGTCCACTAGTGGTATCAGGTGTTCTCCTGCTGGGCGGGAACAGAAACCTGCAGCCACTCGGTCCTCTCCTGGACCAGTCTGAGAACTCTGCAGGAGGTTTATAGTTCAGATCTCCAGGAATCAGAACGGTCAATCATCACTTTCACGCTTCATGATTCTATACGTAGCTGATCACAGATCTAAAGGGTGAAGTCAATACGTCAGTTATGTCGTTTTAGGGACGATCCTTCAAATCAAATCAAAGTGTTGGTTGGTTTGTTGTCGCCATGGTAACCGTGGTAACAGCAAACATCTGTCAGCTGGAGCTTCACAGTTCAACCAAATAAAGTCACATTGTTTTAATAAAAGAGTGAGTCAATAGTAATTATAATCATGATCTGATTCCTAATGGTGACGTGGTGAGAACGCTGCAAAAAACATGAAGATACCAAGTGTTTTCTTCTTCTTAATTATCTTGTTCTGAGTATAATTTAACTACTGACAGACAAGATCCAAATTAAAAACAGGAAGACTGTTATTTATTTGCCGAATGGTAACTTGTGTGATTATTATTTTTATTTTTTGAGTAAAGTGTGGGAAGAAAAACGACCATACAGAGTTATTATAGAAAGTAAATACAACCAATGGCTTTGGCCAAATCTTTAAAGGTGCACTATGCAGGAATAAACATCTCTCCTCCCGGTCTCAACGAAGGTAAAAACATTTAGACTTACCTTTGTCTGCGTTTCATCTCGATATATTTGCATTTTTCCAGCAATGAGTCACCCAGAAACATCGTGAAAGGACAAAATGAAAAGAAAAGAGAGATTAAAGGACGGGGCAGCGTCTCTGCAGTAACAGACTCTTCTGGAAGGTTCTACGTTTTTATTTAGAGGTTTTACTTTTGGATGAGTCTGTTTTATTCAGAAGAATCCTGCATGGCATTCCTTTCAATGATTCTAATATAAGCAGCTCTATTCCCACAAGAATGTTCAAAAAAATACATTTCTGCATAGCATTTTTTGTCGAGGAAGGCAGAAACCACAAAAATACATGACGACAACAAAACATACAGGAATTTAATCAGCAAAATGATTTAGATTTATATATACACTGCACAACCAACTGACAAAAAATAAATAACTAGAATGAAGCAAATACATGCTGGAAACAAGTCAAATTATCTGCCAGTGCAGTGAGTAAATGTTTCTTTGTAAGAATTATTTAAATAAATAAAAATATCTAGAAACTAGAAAAACCAATGATGTCTTAAAATGAATCCAAATATACTTATTTTTGATTAACTGTAGTGACATTAAAATCAGCCAGAAATACTTGAAACGAGCATGTTTTGGTGATAGAAAAACTCTCAACTCTAAAAAACTCTAAAACTCTCAACTGGAGCCAATATTTGAGGTAAAAACTCATCATATTCAACAGTTAAAGAGATTGAAAAGCATGAAAAAGCTCACAATGTCAATCCTAAATATTAAGATAAGATAATTAATTAATTAAATAAGCACATGAAGCTATGGTCAGTAGGTAAATTATACTCAAAACAAGATAATTAAGATACTATTGATAGATAGAAGAAGAAGATACTTGGTGAGCTTCATGTTTTTTGCAGTGTAATATTTACAGTCTGATCTGTGTGAAAGATGAAAGATGTGTAGTCGGCCTTACGAGGAAAATACAGAAGGTGAATCCTGAAGAGGAGTAAAATCTGTCAATGACAGGTTACATCTCTACGGTTTCCCTTCACCTTTAGTCGAACATAAAGCCTCATCTGCATCAGGAGAAGGAGAGCTCTGACTGCTGACAACGTCTGAATAAGATCCTTGGCCCCGCTCTGCACCCTGAACACACACACACACACACACACACACACACACACACACACACACACACACACACACAGCATAAAGGCCAGCCTTCACAGGGCCATCAGGGCCCCGTTCCTCTCTCAGTGACTCCATGATTCATCTCCTGGCAGCGTGAAGTGAGAGAGATTATTACCAGTGAAGCTCAGCTCAACATCCACGGCTGCCCACCCGCCTGCCTGCAGGAAATGGGAAAATATTGCTAATGTTTACAGCCCTGTGAGCATGTGTGTGTGTGTGTGTGTGTGTGTGGGTTCATGCTATGTGCAGCAGTAATGCCTGCAGCCTGACCAGCATGGCTAAGCACTTCCCAGGCCTGTTTACCGTCTAGAAATGTGCTGACTTCAGGGCTTTTCTCTGCAAATGTTTCTGTATGCAGGCGTCTGCAGAAGTACCACTGTGTGTGTGTGTATATATGTGTGTGTGTGTGTGTGTGTGTGTGTGTGTGTGTGTGTCATCATGTGTAAATGGAGTGTTGTACATGAATAAATCCAGAGGCCAGCTGTCGTTCAGTGTTCCTTTGTGTTTTCTTCCCTCTGTTTGTTGTGTTGAGGCTCATTTAAAGACTGAACTGGTTCTGTGATGATGTCACTGTGGTTCTGTGATGATGTCACTGTGGTTCTGTGATGATGTCACTGTGGTTCTGTGATGATGTCACTGTGGTTCTCCAGCAGAAACAGACAGAGCGCCCAGATGATTACCTGTATTTTATTTCGTTCACAACACATTTAACACACACAAAGCTGCTCTCAGGAACCTTTCAGGTTTTACGCTGCAGTGTGTCCCGGGGTGCATCCCATTTCCCATATTTCATCTATCCTCGCTGGAACCAGAAGGACAAATTATGTATGAAAACGTGTGGTTTGATCAGGATCGATGTGCTATTACTTTTCTCTACGGAATACAAAAAAACACCCCAAAATTTTGCATTGAAGTGAATGGGACGGCCGGAAAAAAATGAGCGAAAAAGAACAATAATTGGAGATTTTCAAACGTCTTCTTCTCCGGCATAATTTCACTTAGAGACTCCATTTAAACTTTAAACAGTTGACACAAGTCTTGTGTATCGGTGTATTAATCCACGTTTCGATAGGTCATATAGTTTTTTATCAATCCCTGTTCAATGACCATGATCATTTTTGGAGAAATTCTGAGATTATAATGGGTGTGTATTGCACGGAATGTTCGTGTCACAGTGTGTGACATCATCGCCAGAGTGTAGAGGGAGAGAAAAAACTGTCAAAAAATAAATTTGAAAACTGCGCTCCAGGCCGCAAATTCCACTCTACAGAAATAATTTATACATAGAAACGTAGGAAAATTAGTCTTCTCCCTCACAATCCTCTGGTAAAGCTGTCAGAGTTATAGTTTGGGCGTAGGACGCACAGATGATCCACCAGCACCACCAACAGCCTCATTGGCTCCCATATTAAAAACACAGGGAGATTTCTGTAGAAAAGCATATAAAACAGTTTTTCACATCGCTCTAACAAAGCTATTTCTTCATTTTTCTTAAAAAAAAACATCTGTAGACGTTCAGGAAGAACTCAGGACGCTCAAAGTGAAGTCGGATCAATGATAGGTATTATGGTTTTGCCAAAAATGCTTTCTGTTCGAGGCCAGAAATTCCAGTCTGTCCACCTCTGGCTGCTGTCACTGTGCCGGAACATTCTACAGCGGCAGTTAATTCTGTTGATTGCTCTGCTCTGATTGGTCGACCCCAACACCTTTGATGCTTTGATGTGATTACACGCGTGTGCACACTCCTCCAGATACACATGTTTCACACACACACACACACACACACACATTTTGAGGTTAAAGGTCATAGGTTGCTGTATAAATAAATACTTGTAAAGGAATGCTTGTTGTAGGTGTGCTCCTTGTATATAATATAGTATCATAACATTATTAGTATTAATTGTTATAAATCTCTGAAGAATCTCATCATAGTGTACACACACCGGCAGTAGTGGCCCTTTCACTTTTTACCCAGAGGACATCTTCTAGTTATTATTATTAATGCATGAATACAGCTGTTACAGTCACTGACAGCTGATTCTTCTTCTTCTTCTTCTTCTTCTTATTATTATTATTATTATTATTATTATTATTTTTATTTTTATTATTATAACACCATTGCACCAGGCCCTCTCCACACAAACAAACCACCAACTCTCTTAATATTCCTCAGATCAGAACCTGTGCTCGGTGAGAGAGAAGCTGACTAATAATAAATAAATAATAATAAACTAATATGCTAATGTAATGAAGCCTATTTGCACATCTCATGTAAATGATCCTGTAGGTCACTCTCATTATGTGCTAATGAGTTGTAGAGTAGAACCATCGATACCAACACACTACCTAACAATCAGCATAAAGATTGTGCAGCAGAAGAAGAAGAAGAGAGGCTGTAGCTGCGGTTGGTGTGATGTTCGTTCTGATTTCTGAGGCTTTCTGCTACGACGGGATTTACATAAATTCTGAGATTAAATCTGTAGACAAGTTCCTCACACGATGAACTTTTATTGCGAATGGAAATACGCCGACGTTCTTAGCAGCTTAGTGCCATTTGAATTTCACTGTGATTGGAAGGAGCCGTTGTTTAATAGATTTTAGATAGATGATATTAAATAGATGTTGAATATATTAAAAATAAAGAAGATTAACAAGAGTTCAAGAGTCGAGAGGGAGGTTTTTAAAAATCTACTCAAATAAGATTAAAAATATGCTGCATTAAAATCACTCAAAACATTATTAAAGGACATGAATTAGTGTATTTAGTGATTGTCCAGCTGTGATGTTCCAGTCAGGACCATGGACAGCTCCTCCAGCAGACTGCAAGATGTTTTAACGTTCTCCATGCAGACTAGTGATCCAGACATGTCAGTAATGTTGACTTTATTGGCGGGCGGGTCATTAACCCTTTAGAGTTTGGGGCTTTTCTGTTGGTTTTGACTCCTTTTCATTCTGTCTGTTTATAAACCACTTAAACATCTTCACCATGTCATGTTGGTGTCATTGTTTTCAGCACAACCTCACCTATATCACCTGATTATTATTTTCATTTTGACTTATTGGATCAACATTTTGAACACACAAACACACCAAAAAAAACAAACAAAACAAAAATACAAGAAAAACAACATAAAAAACACAATAAAATTACAAAAAAACACATAAAAACACACAAAATTACAAAAAACAGAAATCACACACACAAAAACAGAAAAACAAAAAATTCACACATAAAAACACACAAAAGCACAAAAAATTGCAAAAAATTACGAAAAACAAAAAAACCTCATAAACACACACACAAAAAACACATAAAAACACACAAAATGACAAAAAACTGAAAAAAATACACAAAAATACACACAAAAACACATTAAAACACACAAAAAACATTAAACACAAAATGTTGCATTAAAGATGCAGTGAAATGCTGAATGCACACTGCAGAATTCGAAAAAAAATCTCTGCAAAAACTTCAGTAAAATCATGTTCAACCTGGTCGAGGTGGTTTTAACTTTTGCTGTAAAAGAGTCGATGCACTAAATGGGACGTGGACACTTGTGGAAAAGCTAAAACTTTAAAAGCCAGAACACTGCTCCTTTCTCAGGTCACTTATATGTGTCCTCGTTTCCTTCACTTGGACCGTTTCCTTCCACGGAGAGATGCAAGGAAACGAAGTGAGGAGAGAGGAGACATAAAATAAGCTTCAGTTTTATAAAACAGTTCCTGAGCTTCAGCGTCTCTCTCTCTCCTGCTGTTACCTGTCTGTTGAGTGTCTCACCTGTCTGACCAGGTGAGACAGGTCAGACAGGTCAGCAGACATCATCTGGCTACTGGAGGTCAAAGGTCAACCTCTTCATCCCTGTCTCAGCTTCCAGAGCTTCATCACAGTCAGTGTGTGAAACTGTTGTGTGAAGGTTGAACAGCTCCCTTTAATGTGCTGTTCTCAAGTCTAGTTCATCCATTAAGGTCCATTATAAGAGAACATTAAAACATTAAAACATAAAAAGAGAATACAATATAAAATCTGTTTACCAGAACAACAACCATGCTAACAGTAACAGCTATGACTACAGTACATTTAAATAAATAACCCTAACCCCTTAACACAGATTCAACATAAGACTGAATTAAATACATAGTGTACATACAACCTAATTTACATATATATATATATATATATATATATATAAACTGCTAAACCATGACAGTAAAAGACATAAAATGATAAATGAGTTAATTTAGTTTCAGTAACAATGAAACACTGTAAATGTTTATATCAGACAAAACAGGATTTTTTACTTTTTTTATTTATTTTTACTTTATTAATACATTACTCCACTGTAAAATACTCTGGCACCGTGTTTGTGGCAAAAATATACTGTAATATATATACAAGCATCATTTCTGCATTTATTTTGTGTAAAAAAAAATCTCACTGTTAAATGTACTAAACACCATATCTCTAACAGAAATATACTGTTATATTTTATGATAAAATCTTTAGTTTATGCAGCATTTATAAAGTATTTTCTGGTCAATTACATGGCAGAACAGCGTTTCTTTTGATGGTAAAACTTTTTATTTTTTATGGTAAAATATGGAATAAAATGTCAATCTTATACGTGAAATCAACAGTGTTAATTTAATTTTACCGTAATATTATAAAAAGTTGCACCGTATTTATTACGGTAAAGTTCTGCTGGTTTTTACTGTAAACAACAGGTTTTTTCTTACACTGTATATATATATATATATATATATATATATATATATATATATATACATATATTTTAAATGAAAAGGACAAGCTCAAACTCCTTACAAAGCCGATGAAGCATTTGAGCCTTTAAATTTGCTGTCTGGATGTAAATATGGGACATTTGAGCCAGTTTATTGGTTTCCAATGCTTGATGCTAAATGCTCTCACCAGTTTTTGAGAAGCTTCTGCAGATGGAGATTGCTACCTGGAGACCTGAGAGTCCTGCTGGGATCATAAACTAATGGTACATATATATATATATAATATATATCTGATATATATGTGAGCAGGGAGGCCATTAGGAGCTTTGGACATCAGAAGGAGGATCTTAAATTAAATTAAATTAAATGAGCCGACACAGGTTCCTAAGGATAACTCTGCAGTCCTTGAGTGGTTTTAGTAGGAAAATCAATGAAGAGGAAAACGCAGTAATGCAGCTTATTCGTCTCATATTTATTCATATTGCATTGTGGGTTTTCAGTTTCACATTAGAAACATTTCTTCTGGTGGTGCTGTTAACGTGATGATGAAAGTCCAGATCAGCATCCGTACCAAGCCCTACATCTTTTATTTGCTCATACATTATAAATGAAAGTGTTTGCTGCCTTTGCAACTATAACCAGAATATATATATATATTTATATATATATATATATATATCCTTAACCCTTTGATGCATAACATATAAACACCTTCAAATGCACAACACGGGTCTAAAATGACCTTGTGCATTAGACGCATAGTGAAACAAAAGGGTTTTTATTCAAAAAGTAAGAAATTAAAACAAAAACTTAGGATGTTTGATGATCAAAAACAAGTTAATTGAGGAAAACCTGGAATACTGAATGATGAAATTTATTTATTGCAAAGATAAACAATATAAAAACTTGTTTGTGTTGTTTTGCATCAAAGGGCTCCAAGCAGTATCTGTGGTACTCCTTACAGGATACAGTTTTTTTTTGTTTTTTGTGTGCTGGTAGTTAGTTTAGTTTAATATTTAAGTGAGTGGGAAAATGTCAGACAGTACATACAAAAAAAATCATAAGAGAAAATATTTGTTTGTTGATATTTTGCCAGCACTAGTATAAGCTGAACTAAAGTGGTCCGATAATTGATCCCTGTGGAACCCCACACACTGTAACAAAACGTATTTATCGGAGTTAAAGTCCCTGAAAGTGTGATGATGAAGTTCCACACAAGAGTAAGCAGCAATGTTGCCTTCCTGCTGGTTCATTTTACTTAGTTTAGAACATATAAATCTATTTTATTTTCAATAAAATAGGTGCTGGAAGTAACGGAGTAGATCAGAGGCCTAAACCCCACTTCTCACTCTTGGCCCACTTTCATTTTAAATCACTGATCATGGTTTGTCTTTCACCTTGGCAAAATATGTTACTGATAAATAATAATAACCAATAAATGTTCCAGAGAGGAAACCAAAACACACAGAAACACACTGACATTTAGAGGTAAATATTGAACTTTTTACTCCACTACATTTATCTGACAGCTTTAGTTACTTTACCGGTCGAGGTTTAACATAAAAAACTTGATTAATTTAAAGTGTTTAGACTGTTTTTTAAAATTAAATCATATAACGAAACTCAGCCTGAAATCAAACTTCCTTCCACGCCCTTCATCGAAAAGGATTTCTCCCCTTTTCCAACTGGACTGTGAGTAATGAACTGGGCTTAGCTACGATTCATGTGTTTACACTTTTTTAAATTAAATCTTGCAGCTGTATATTAAGTAATTAAAGGAGGCCTGGCTTTACAAAATTAAAACACTGCCTACATAAATGCATCAATAATAATAATAATCCTATTATATATTTGGAATACATAAAACAATCTGAGTGGGTCCATTCTTCATAGTGAGCACTTTTACTTTTGATACTTTAAGTAAATTTTGATGCTGATTCTTTTGTACTTTTACTTCAGTAAGTTTTGAATGCAGTAGTTTTACTGTAGTGGAGTCATTTCACAGTGTGTATTAGTACTTTTACTGTAGTGGAGTCATTTCACAGTGTGTATTAGTACTTTTACTGTAGTGGAGTCATTTCACAGTGTGTATTAGTACTTTTACTGTAGTGGAGTCATTTCACAGTGTGTATTAGTACTTTTACTGTAGTGGAGTCATTTCACAGTGTGTATTAGTACTTTTACTGTAGTGGAGTCATTTCACAGTGTGTATTAGTACTTTAACTGTAGTGGAGTCATTTCACAGTGTGTATTAGTACTTTTACTGCAGTAAAGGATCTGAATACTTCTTCCACCTCTGGTTTCATGTCAATATTAACATAGTTCACCTGGTTCACGTGTTCCACTGTACCATGCAGAGCGTTCTCTAGTTGTACATTGAATAAATCAAACTAAAGAGCTAAAGAACTAAATAACCAAAGAACTAAAGAACTAAAGAACTAAAGATAATCACATGTCCAGTGGAGTTTATATTAAGTACAGATCCAGCAGGAAGTCGGACCCATCTGCTCGGTGTGTTTCTCCAACCAGCCGACTCTGAGTTTCTATTTTCTTCCAGAGGTTACCTGTAGCTCCAACATCAATAATTTGGCACTCAGTAGATTTCTCCTCCTTCATCTTTTAAAGAACAAGAGGTTTTCCTTTTCAAAGACTGGTCCTCACAGCTCACAGTGTGACAGGAGACGAGGAGGCTGCAGCAGAAAATAACAGACTGAATCAGAAGAAGGTCTGAACGAAGCATTTATTGATCAGCTGCAGCTCTTTATCTGGGCAACACACATCCATGTATGTGTGTTTGTTATTTCATAATCCTTGAATATATCTGTAGAAATGAAAATGTTCCCTGTTTATAATTAGCTGTATCCCAGTAATGCCCCCTCATGTATCATCATGTCTTCTATCTAATTAGAAAAGATGTTTAATAGCCTATTATGCTAACACTCTCCCCGCTCTAACTGCCGGAGTCACAAGCCACCGAAGCTCCACTGAACACTTCCAGGAAGAAACTCCTTGTTTCTCTTTTATTAAGAAGCTTTCAGCAGCAGAACATGAAGAGTCACACCGTGTCTGAAGGTCTCTTGTTCTCAGCAGATGTTCCACTGTTATCATCTGTTCTACAGGGACAGTTAACCACAATCAAGACGCCATATTCTTCTTTTTACCTGTGACGCTGTTTATCAATCTAGACCAGGGGTCTCAAACTGGCGGCCCGCGGGCCAATTGTGGCCCTCGTGATGATATTTTGTGGCCCCCACCTTGATATGAAAGTTTAATGTGAGTTTTATATGAATGGCACTTTACCGTGTTGTGTGTGGAAGGTCCCTTTAATTACTGTTTTTGGTAATTTTGTGTCTTTTTTTGGTAATTTTGTGTCTTTTTTAAAAATAATTTTGTGTCTTTTTAAAAGATAATTTTGTGTCTTTTTTCTGTAATTGTGTGTCTTTTTTGTAATTTTGTGTCTTTTCTTAATAATTTTGTGTCTTTTTTTGGTAATTGTGTCTTTTCTAAATAATTTGTGCCTTTTTTAGTCATTTTGTGTATTATTTTTGGTAATTCTGTCTTTTTTGGTCATTTTGTGTCGTTTTTGTGTCATTTTGCATCTTTTTGGGGTCATTCTGTGTCTTTTTAATTATTTTGTGTTTATTTTGGTAATTCTGTGTAGTTTTCAGTAATTTTGTGTCTTTTTTTTGGTAATTTTGTGTCTTTTTTGGGTAATTTTGTGTCTTTTTTAAATAAGTTTTTGTCTTTTTGGGGTCATTTCATGTCTTTTTAATAATTTTGTGTCTTTTTGTGTCATTTTTAATTATTTTGTGTCTTTTTTGGTAATTCTGTGTAGTTTTTGGTCATTTTGTGTCTCTTTTTTTTGTCATTTTGTGTCTTTTAAGTAATTTAGTGTTTTTTCAGTAATTTTGTGTCTTTTTTTGGTCATGTTGATGCTGCCTCCAGCGGCCCCCAGGTACTGTGAGTTTGAGACCCCTGGTCTAGATAGTTTTGGTGTGAGTTGATGAGTTTTGGAGATATGAACCTCCTCTATGACAGAGTCCAGGTAGGAGGCACACTTAAAGCAACAAGAATACGTTAAATATCTCTTTCTACAGAGTTCATTCACAGAATGGAAAGTGTGTGAATTAGTAGATCACCTGGTAGAGGGAGCCCCCAGGTATATGTAAATGTACAAAATGTATATATATAAATATATATTGAAGCAATCATAACCCAAGAAACATACACAGATGTTGACAATCGTTCCTCTGGGAAGATATTTCTACCAACAATATCTCCAACACTCACATTTAACTACAGGAAAGAGAGAAAATATACATTTTTGATCTGCGGATTGACTGTTTCTATAAGAAGACAGCAGGGAAATAGAAGAGGAAGTTGGTGGTTCACATTTAAAAGCAATGATTGCTACATAGAATGTCTGAGCAACTTTTCATGGGTTGCAACGGACTGAGGAGAAAAGCAACTGATGTACATTTACTGTCAGGTTGATATTTGACAGGAAGTGATGCTTCTCCTTTGTTCTTCCTCCTCCTCTTCCTCCTCCTCCTGCTGTCAGATCAGCTGAGTTCTCTTTAATCTGACAGGAAACAAAGCAGCAGCTCACCTCGTTACTGAAACATGTTCAAGAGTTGTTGAGCCATGACGACGTTTGTTCTGTCGTGTATCAAACATATGTGTTTCCTAAATCAGTGAAACTAATTTAAATCACTGCCCTTCCTCAGTGTTGAATATAGTTTTTGTACATCTTGTTGAACTGAAGAGTATTAGTTCTCTGTTTAAGTTCAGTGTTTAAATGATTCCACTTAAATTCTCACCACATTCCCTTTCACAAAACATTTTGTGTATGTTGTCTGGAAGTAAATTATTTTTTGCTTGATACATTATTTGTGCTCAAACTGAGACGCTTTCTCACCTCATTTATCAGCTCAGAAAACATTCTGCTCTCAGTTTTCTTCAAGACAATCTGATGTTAGTGTGTGAAGGTCCATTTAGTCCTGTTTTCTGGTAAATCTTCTGTCTTTTTCTGGTACTTTTTCATCTTATTTTGGTAATTTTGTTGGACTTTTTTGATAATTTTAATTTTGTGATCCATTAGCTTCAAGATTTTAGATTTTACAAATAATGCGTTGGTACATTTTACATTTTATTTTATCTATTTTTATCCTATCTTTAATTTATTTTATCTTATTGTATTTTACTGTTCTATTGTTTACTACATCTCTTAGTATTGTGTTATCTATTTATTGTTGTGCAGCACTTTGGAAACCTTGTGTTTGCTAAAATTGTGCTATATAAATAAAGGGGAATTGGTGTATTTGCGAAAACCTACAGTATTTATAATCCTTATATAATATAATATAATGCATATATCTCATGTCATGTTTGGAGGCTGCTGTTCTGCTTCATGCTGCACTGGCAGAAACCATCAGCTCTGCAGGAAAGAGGAGAAACAAGCCTCCTCTTGTTGTTGTTGTTGTTGTTGTTGTTGTTGTTGTTGTTGTTGTTGTTGTTGTTGTTGTGCTGCTGTGTGTGTTTTATGGATATTCAGCTGCAGTGATTGTGCAGGAATCATGTGGCTGCTAGAGTCACATAAACCACCAACAGAACTAATAACAGCTCTATAATCAGAGTGTTTAATAACTAATATTAGAGATGATTCTGTGGACTCAGCAGGAGCTTCACCTCCTCTAACACTGACCCTGAGTCAGCCTTATGAAGTGTCTCTCTGCCTATTACAACTCTATTACTGTCTTTAACTGCCGTCCAGCACCTTGACCGCCACCGTGCTGCTGGAACATGACAACAGTCACCGTCTCATTCTCCACCGCTCTCTTTATGTTGATTCCTCTTTAGACACACTTCCTGCTGCTGTCACGTCCTCGTTATATCAAGAAATATCAGACCTTACAGAAGAAAATATTATAATCGAGTTATGTCATGGACCAGATTAACCCTTTGGAGTTTGGGGCTATTTTGTCGTTTTTGACGACTTTTCATTCTGCCTTTTTACACGACTTAAAAAGTGTTCACCATGACGTGTTGCTATCATTGTTTTCAGCTCAACCTCACCTATAGGACCTGATTATTATTGTTTTCATTTTGATTTACTAGATCAACATTTTGAACACAAAAAAACACACAAAAACACACACAAAATTACAAAAGCACACATAAGAAATTATTATAACAGGTATTAATAGATATTATTATTATAACAGGTATTTATATATATTATTATTATAACTGTTGGTTGGTTGTGCAGTCATAAATCAAACATTAATAACAGAGGGAGTCCTGGTAGAGCTGCTTAATGAACAACATCTCCACTTCATTACAACAGGTAAAATATTTTATAGGGTCTCAGATGCTGTTATGTTTTAATGAGGCTATTTTAAATAATAGCAGGGCTATAATGTTTGAGAATGAGAGAATGTATTATAACAATATACGGTCATATTGGTGAGCTGCTTCCCATAGAAACATTTTCCTCTCAAGTTAACAAACGTCAGTGGAAGAGAAGAGAAGAGTCCTTGTTCTTCAGCAGCATGATTATAAAAACATAATAACTGATTTCACTCATTAACCCTTTACAGTTTGGGGATATTTTGACTCCTTTTCATTCTGTCTCTATAAAACACTCATCGCTATATGACCTGATCATTTTTTCATTTTGACTTACTGGATCAAGATTTTGAACACAAAAAACATGCATAAAAACACACAAAAAAGACAAAAAAACCCCCACATAATAAGACATAAATACACCAAAAAAAAACCCTTAAAAAAGACAAAAAAAACACACATAAAAAACCTACAAAAAATGACAAAAAAACACAACATAGGTAAAACTCACCATATTCAACAGTTGAATAGATTGAAAAACATGAAAAATCTCACAATGTCAATCCTAAAAACAAGTCTTTACACAATAAGATAATTAAATAAGCACATAATAATAATAATGATAATAATAATAATAATAATAATAATAATTAAATAAGCACATAATAATAATAATAACAATAATTAAATGAGCACATAAAGCTATGGTCAGTAGGTAAATTATACTCAGAACAAGATAATTAAGATACTATTGCTAGATGGAAGAAGAAAATACTTGGTGAGCTTCATGTTATTTCCAGTGTATTATGATTTGTAAATCATTGCATCTCTTTATATTCAGTCTTGTGACTTTTGTGTCTTCACCATCATATTTTCCTGTTTGATATTATTATTATTATCAGGACGTCTCTTCCTCTGACTATCCAACAGTAACTTTAGTCAAAGACTCTTAATAACAGTCAACATTTGGTGTTTTTAGCAGTTTGAGCTGAATTAAACAGATTCAGGTGTCACTTGAATGTTACTTTAACTTAAAGATTAAAAGCTTTGGTGGTTCTTTTTGTCTTTGTCTGAACACTAATAACACAGTAATAGAATGTTTTCTTCTTTGTCTCATCTTCCTTTCTCAGGTTTCAAATGCAGCAAAGGATCTGAAGAACCTTGAAGAACCTTTAAAGAACCTTGAAGAACCTTTAAAGAACCAGCAACGACCAAGGACCAGAAGTCTGTCATCTGTGTGTGTGTTCTGCTAAAAGGTCTAAATCTGATGAAATGATCTTCTGCATGGACAGATAATTTACCTTGACAAGATTTATTAAATTAAGATTATTAAATCTAGAAATAAGCACGTTGAACACTTAAAATAATAAATGAACTCTTAAAACCAGATACATTAAAGCTCTCTAAACCCTCTTATATGTTAAATTTGCAACCTTTGTTCACATTTGCAACATTTACATTTTTTTTATTGAGCATGATAGTGTAAAAAAAGGTTGTAAAGTAAAAAAAAAGATTTAAACATCCGATTTTATGTTGAAGGACTGAAGGACTAAGAAAGACACAAAATGACAAAAAAAGACACAAAAAAGAAACAAAAAGACACAAACAAGACACAAAATGACCAAAAAAGACACAAAAATAGACAAAAAAGACACAAAAAGACACAAAATTACCACAAAAATACACAAAAAACACACAAAATTACCAAAAAAATACACAAAAAAGACACAAAATGACCAAAAAAAGACACATAATGACACTTAAAATAATAAATTAACTCTTAAAACCAGATAAATGATCTAACACTTCTAAATCTAAAGTTTTTTTTTTATCTTGGTAAGAACCAAATAATCATCAGGTCACTCTGCTCGGGCCAGTTCATCACTGCTGGCAGCTTTACTTTATCTGGTTTAAGAGTTAATTTCTTATTTTAAGTGTTCAACATGTTTATTTCTAGATTTAATAATCTGAATTTAATAAATCTTGTCAAGGTAAATTATCTGTCCATGCAGCAAGATCATTTCCCTCAGATTTACTGTTTGATCTGGTTTTTAAACATGTTTTTATCAGTGTGAATGTATGAAAATGTTTTCCAGAGAAAGAGAGAGTGTGTTTAAAGAGTGTGTGCTGTAACTTTCATGTGCTTTTAAAAGTGGAGCCAAGTCACATTAAGTGTGTGTTTTATGTATTTGGTCCATATTTGAGTGGATGTGGGTCAGACGGCTCTTTTTATACTCTGTTCTCATTAGACTGTTGGGTCACTGAGAACCTTCTAAATAAATCATAATGTCCCTCCATGGTCATCTCTGTTTGTTCTAGTGGTGTTTCATGTTCCACTGAGCTGCATGTTAACAGTAACAGTGTTTATTTACGGAGTAGATGGTGTTTATTACGGAGTAGATGGTGTTTATTTACGGAGTAGATGGTGTCGTCAGCGTTTAATGAGTCAGAGCGGTCCGGTCCAGGAAACAAGGACAGGGAGGAAGGAGAGGCTGACTCTGCAGGGAGGGATCCAGGAATAGAGCCGGTCAGATGGGCCAGGACGGACCAGCAGGAGGGTCAGAGGACCAGAACACCAGGCGGACGTCACCGGAGAGAGTGGAGAGACAGAGTGGACAGAGTGGGACGTTTAAAGGAAGGAGAGGACGTTATTACAGGATAAAAACTAAAGACAAACCGTCACCTGGTGTCACAGCGTTCTTCTTCAGGCTCAGTCGGAAAATAAGCTTCTGAGTTTTTATTCTCCTCCTCACCAGGTAACAGTAACGATATGTACAAACCAAACATATCAATAAACAAACTAAATAAAATAAATCAGGGGTCTCAAAGTCAAAATACCAGGGGCCGCTGGAGGCAGTATCAACATGACCAAAAAAAGACACTAAATTACCTAAAAAAGACACAAAATGACAGAAAAAGACACAAAATTATTTAAAAAAGACACAAAATGACCCAAAAAAGACACAAAATGACACAAAAAAGACACAAAATTATTTAAAAAAGACACAAAATGACAGAAAAAAAATGATTTACATAGAAAAGAAACAAAATGACCAAAAAAGACACAGAATTACTAAAAAAGACAAAATTATTTAAAAAAGACAAAATTATTTTAAAAAAGACACAAAATGACAGAAAAAAAAAATGATTTACTTAGAAAAGAAACAAAATTACCAAAAAGACACAGAATTACTAAAAAAGACAAAATTATTTTAAAAAGACACAAAATGACCCAAAAAATACACAAAATTACCAAAAAAAATACACAAAATTACCCAAAACAGTAATTAAAGGGACCTTCCACACACAGCACAGTAAAGTGCCATTCATATAAAACTCACATTAAACTTTCATATCAAGGTGGGGGCCACAAAATATCGTCATGAGGGCCACAATTGGCCCGTGGGCCGCCAGTTTGAGACCCATGATTTAAATGAATCAAAATGCTCTATATACGAATACAAAACAAAAAGAAAGAAAACAAAACAAGTTCTTCAACAACTCGACTTTCCACAATATTCAACAAGCTTCTTAATTCACTGTTACTTCCTGTGTAACCAGCCAATCAGAGCTCTGGCTGCCTGTTATATAGTGGTAGCTCCTCCCCCTACATTCATATCATACATAACATAAACATCTTTTAAACAACATAAACATCTATTTACTTCACAGGTAATCATCACCCACATTACACAACAATCACCAGTTTATCACAGTTTCTCTTCCATAGAACTGTCTTCTACCTGGACAAACTGACAGAATTAATAAAAACTATTTACGCATGATCAATGATCAATAATGATTGATCAGTCATGTGTGTCATTTTCCTATATATGGACGTCTGTCCTGACGCCCTGTTTCTACTCTGGAAACCTACAGGTAAGTAGGAGCGGGCGGATCTCTACACACCTGGTAAGTTTTACATGTTTGTCTCTATGTATTTAAATTAGAGCAGCCAAGGGTTCACACTTGGACTGTGAGCGTGGCGTCTGGTTGGTTTGTCCCGTTGGAAGCATCAGTTCAGCGTTCCACTCTTACGGTGTGTTCAGACCGGACGCGTAGCGAATATTTCGGCGACAAGATTACATGCAAAGTCACTGCAAACACGCGAATAGATGCAAATTTTTGCCGGCGGCGCGAATCGCGGGTTTCGCGCGACGCGAATGCCGCGATTGACGCGAATGTCGCGGCGCGAATGAAACAACGCGAATTCGCGTGAGTTCAATAAATTCAACTTTGGCGAAATATTCGTGTGGCGCTGTGTCGGGACAGCCTATCAGCGTTGAGATTCTGGACGACAGTGACGTCATGCATCCCGGGAACCCGCCTATTCCGGAAAAATGGAGGAGAAACTTATTGTTGCGGTCTGTGGGCTTCCCGAGCTTTTTGACACATCATCACCCTCCTACCGCAACCGGAACCATAAAGATCTTGCCTGGAGGAGGGTGATGAGGTCACCGGTCTGCCTGGTAAGCTGTGACAATGTGATTTCAGCTATCTGTTGTAGCTACTTCTCTACAAAGTTAGCATTAGCATTAGCAGCCTTCGCCGGCCGGCATATATTCGCGAGTTATTTACTCGCGCGAGTGACGCGAGTAAATTCAACTACTCGAGCGATCAACTCGCGCGAGTAACCCGACGCGAAAATTCGCTACGCGTCCGGTCTGAACACACGGTTAGTCTCCATCTTGTTTCTGATACAGGGATCAGACCATATCTGGACTGTGGAGGAGGAGAGGGATCTGATCTCTGACTACAGCCTCTCTACACCTCAACCTGACTCACTCATCTTAGATTAACTGGAGAAGAACACTTGACGACCAGGTAGATTCGAAAAACAGAATAACACAACAAAAACAGAATCAGATGCCAAAGGGGACAGACAAATCCAAATGGTAGAACAACACTCTGTGTTTCTCTTTTTAGCTTGTAGGTTCGTGCGTCATTATTTCTGTGTAACTAAAGTTTAATGTCCTGTAATTTCCTTTTATGTTCCACTTTTGATATAAGAGCACACTTGGGAGGTCAGATTCCTGTTCTGATGTTATTGTACCAGAGCATCCGCTTACGACATGCTAAGCTGACTTGTCTAATGAGTTTTTCCTTTCTCATTAAACTGATATCCTACCTTGTGCCAGGCCATGCAATCATGCATTCATTTCTTTATGTTACATATATTTTCAACGGATTTACACTACACAAACGTGGTATAATATTAATAACAAGCTGTATTAACACTACAGGATTTACCCTCTTCTTCCTCCTCCTCCGCCACAGTTCTCCTGTCTGTAATCCCTCCTTCACTCTTGTTCATGCAGCTGCAGCTTTTCTGTTTGGTGGTTTGGATGTGAGTCGTCTGATCTCCCAGCATGCTCTCTGTCTGTCTGAGGAGAAGCTGGTTGTTCTAGCTCTCCATCACCTCTCACCTCCTTTTATCTGCTTGTCAATGGTTTTCTCTGCTTTATAATTGTCTTTTTCTTTGAGCTTTCATTCGGTGTTGAAAGATGTGATTTATTTTTTCTGACTTTTAATCATTTCTAATACTGTTTTCCAAGGCTGCAGCCTGCAACCTGCTGGAAAACAGACACACGTTTGACTTTAGTGACTGGATTTGAACATTATATTCACTTTTTATCAATTCTTAAACAGTGAGTGATGTTCTTAATTCAATTAGCCAAGGAGGAGAAATATTGCCATTGGACATTAAAGTCCAGGTAAAGTAAAATCAGAGTTTTGTATGAAAACCTTTTAGGTTCAGAGTGGAGCAACAAAGAGGCAGAAACAGTAGGAATCAATAGAGAAGTGGAAGGATTGTGATCACAGGGAGCAGTGACGTCTCTTTCTACATCACCAGTCAAACTGAAGAAAGTCTGTCGTCTAAGCAACAAGAACAAGAATCAGAGAAAAGCTCCAGAAATCAATGAGCAGAACTCTTGAAGCTCCGACCAGAACAAACCAAGAAGAAGAAGGCCGGCCGCCCTCGAGACGGTTTCTCTCTCAGCAGAGCCGACTAAAGATGGAGGTGAAGGGCTGAAAGAGAAGAGCAAAGGTCTGTTTCTCTTTAGATGAGAGAGACGGAGAGAGTTTACAGAGGAATGTCTTCTTCTCTTTGAGAGGTGAGCTGAATAATCTCAGAAGGGATTTGGCAATTAATCATGAATTTCACTTTCTTTGTGCATTTTGTAAATTTCGTATTTCTGAATCAGTCTGTGGGCGTTTACATTCCTTAGAATGACCTGAAACTCCCCAGAAAACAGACAAAAAGCTTATTAACATGTTTTTATGTTTCACATGTCTCAGTCTGCCAACGCAGCAGTGTGAAAAAATACTTTTCTCTCTAATAATATCAGCTTTTGTTTACTCTCACATAAATATCACAACCAGTAAAGTTGACCAGTTTGTCCTTGTTTCTTCCTCATAACTTCCCCCCAGATTTCATACATGAAGGAGAGTTCATGAAGGTTAAACTTTCATTCTACCCAAAACAATGAGTACGAGGTAAATCTTAAGTCAATTAGGACGTGTTCAGGTCAAGTTTCAAGTCATCAAAAGCCGTTTAGTTTTATTTTTTCACATCTCGCACTCAGAGCACTCAAAGTGCTGTCTGAACCTTAGCCTGTTACGGCAATGTCCAAGGTTTAAAAACAATAAAACTTTGTCATAGAGCTAAACCAAATACATCACCGGAAAGGTCTTGGCCTGGAGAGTAACATATATCAATTTGAAGGTTCTATAATATTCTTGCTTTGAGATATTGACCTTTGAACCTTAACCCTGGGGCATATTTAAATGATTATAACTAAGAGACAAAAAGGGTTCCAGACATGAGACCTACTGTTATAGAAAGGTGTTGACATGGACTATAATGTGAGCATAGTCACTAAGGGGTGGGGGGGCTTTAGGATATGCTGAAAAAATAACAAATCCCCCATTGAACAAGACAATATTTAAATTCTGATGCCAAAAATGTGATTTACATCCCCTCAAACCCCTGGAAAGCCACTAATTAAGTATTTCCAACTGCCAATTTTAGGGGAAACCCTGTTTTATTAAAAAAACTACAACTCCCTAGACCTCTCTTCAGTACTTATGTCGACATCAGCACCAGAGTTGTAGTTCTTCCGTATTAGGGTTGTGAAAACCTATTTCTACCCAATATATGGAATATCACACACTGTCTAATAAATAATTATACTGTATGTATATTATCTATGCTAAAAAAAGACAACAATGTTTGTTTAATGAAGATATTTTAACTAAAACAGGAGAGCAGAGGCCGGACCATTTCAGTGAAGCGATTCAGTGAGATCGCACCACATCCTGTAGATTACAAAATAAAACAGCGGACAAACGTAGATCGAACTCGTTGATCGTAAGTCGTCACTTCGTCAACATTAGTGTCTCCCGCTGCAACATAATAATATGTTGACCAGCAAATCAACCTCAGACACAAGGCATGTAATGGTTTGATCCGTTAAATACACAGAGGATCAGGGAGATTTCAAAATAAAACACAGCGGATCGTATTTTTCTGGCAAGATCTTCGCCACAAAGTGATTATGTACATTCACTGAGTGAATATTTAGAAAATAAAACATATATTTCTCGCTAGAAATGTGATCAAAATCCATTTTTATGCAGAAACTAAGTCAAAATATTGATTTTTTTCACTAAAAATGAGAGAACTGTCCGCCATGTTTTTTGTTCTGACCGCCGGGACCTTGAAAGTCACGTGACTTGGAACAAACCAATAGGAACAAATATCCATGGAATAGCCACGGGATATGACTGTCATTAACTTGCATTGTAGCCAAATCCGTGTCAGTTTCACGGAAATTTGAGTGATTCCGTGGCTATTCCACGGATTCCTGTGAGACCAGGTTCGTAATGTGTGTGCTCTGTGTGTGTGTGTGTGTGTGTGTGTTTGTGTGTGTGTGCGTGCGTGCGTTTGTGTGTGTGTGTGTGTGTGTGTGTTCTTGTACTTCCTACATAGTGAGGACCAGAAAACATTTTTAACCAACAGAGTGAGGACATTTTTGCAAAGTGAGGACATTTCGGCCGGTCCTCACTTCTTTAAAGGCTTTTTTTTAAATTTCAGACTTTATTTTAGGGTTAAAGGTTACAATAAGGTTTATGTTTGGGTTAATGTTTGGCATTTAGTTGTGATGGTGAAGGTTAGGTTAAGGGTTAACTTAAGGGGCTAGGGAGCAAGGTTATTATAGTTATCGAAAACAAAACAAAATAACGAAAACTAGAATTGAAAAAACACTTTTGTTAAATGAAATAAAAATGAGAGTTTAAAAAAATAATTAACTGAAACTGTTTTGTGTGGTTACAAAACTAACTAAAATTATAGTGAAAATGTCCTTCGTTTTCATCTTTGTCAACTTTTTTCATACATAATGGAGATGGATCAGACAAAGGAAATAAAGGCAAAATTCACTGTGACCTCTTTTAATCTCCCAGCCAACAAATACCCCATTACAAAAAACGAATTAACTAACTAATAAAAACTAAACTAAAACTAAAGCATTTAAAAAAAAAAAATACTAAACTAAAACTAGCAAACTCACTCTAAAAACTCATTAAAACTAACTAAATTTGACAATGAAAATTTAAACTAAAACTAACGACAAAACCCAAACTATTATAACTTTGCAAGGGGATTCACTATTCCAACGAGGGCCCTCACAAATATAGAAGTACAAGAATGTGTGTGTGTGTGTGTGTGTGTGTGTGTGTGTGTGTGTGTGATAGTTCCTCCCTCGTCTCTTCTGTTTGATCACTAATTAAACTGGTTCTGGTTCTCAGAGTGGTAGAACTGGTTCTAACTCTGAGAACCAGAGTTATTGTGACATTGACTCGAGGTGTTTCTAGTCACTGAGTCACTGTCTGATGACTTGCAACTTCAACTTCAACTTTAAGTTAAGTTCCTTTATTTGTACCCAGAGGGAGATTTTGAGGTAGATTTAGTTTGCAGTAAAGAGTCTCATACACACACAATAGAGGCACATATCACACATCATTCAACAGATATTGCTGTATGGGACCAGTGCTCGGTGAGATTGCCCCGAGGCCCTAATAAAACTTGTTTAGGTTGTAAAAACGTAGATAAAGGTTAAAATGTATATATAGAAATAGTAAATACATGCATAAAAGCAACAACAAATAAACATCTGTGTAAAGCAGCTATGACTTGTTCATCAGTGTAATGGCTGCAAAAACTCTGTGTGCAACGGATGGGAACTGTCGTTTAAAACTGAAAAAAAACAAACTTGACTTGATATTGAAAATAAAAGACTTGAGACTCGACTTTGAAGTGAAAGACTCATGACTTGTCTTCACCTTGACAATGATAATGACAATGACAATGACATGATGACTTGAATGAAAGTACATTTACTCAACTACTGTACTTAGTTACAATTCTGTGGTACTTGTACTTTACTTGAGTATTTCCATTTTATGTAACTTTATACTTCTACTTCACTACATTTTAGAGGTAAATATTGAACTTTTTACTCCACTAGATTTGTCTGACAGCTTTAGTTACTTTACAGGAAGAGATTTAACATAAAAAAAACAATTTAAAGTGATTTGACTTGTTGTTTTTTTTAAATTAAACCTCATAACAGTAGTTTAGTAGTTAAAATTAGTCATATCTTTAAATTAAATGCTGCTTACATTAATGCATCATAATTCCAATCCAATAATAGATTGTTTTTATATGTTCTAAAGTATTTAGTACATTTTGATGCTGATACTTTTGTACTTTTACTTCAGTACGTTTTGAATGCAGGACTTTTACTGTAGTGGAGTCATTTCACAGTGTTGTATTAGTACTTTTACTGAAGTAACTAATAATTTTTTCCATGACTGTATATAAATATTATTCATATTCTACATTCTGCTGATATATCTTCTGTTCTCTGAGCCTCAGAGCTCCGTTTCTCGGCCAAAAACTACTTTTTAACCAAACTGTACACCGTGTGACATGTTCACACACACACACACACACACACACACACACACACACACACACACACTGCAGCTGATTATTCTGAGTAACGCTGCTGGGAAATCTAATGTTATACAGTGTGTGTGTGTGTGTGTGTGTGTGTGTGTGTTTTGGTTCGTGGCTACAGATGCATTGTGTTCATGAAGTGTCCTCACAAAGATAGAAGTAAACGCATGTGTATTTGTGTATTCAGGTCTTTCCGTCATATGAGGACCAGGGCTTTAAAGGACAAAGCGAGGACATTTTTCCTCCTAAGGCCTGTTTGAGGGTTCAGACTTGGTTTTAAGGTGCAGGTTATAATCAGGTTCAGGTGAGGTGGTTAGGGTTCAGTTAGGCATTTAGTGTGTTGGTGAAGATTAAAAATAGAACATAGATATCAGGATACAGCATTCTGTTTGTCTGTAAACATAAAATGTGACCTGCTCCATCAAAATGAGTCACATTGACCACGAAACACATTTTGAGATGTTGATATGTCTGTAAAGAGGAGACTCTTAGCTTCATGTCAATACCAACATTATGTTTCTACGCCAAATATTCCATGAGATATGCTCATCCAAAGTTCCACTGTTATCAAAAGTTAGTTTTGAGAAAAAGTGCTTTAAAGAAAATGAAACAGATTCATCATGTTTCACATTAAAACACATTTATTAAGGCTAGACTCCAAATTAACACAATATTTTTGGGTCAAAGGTGAAACCCCACATCTGTACGTGTAGTCTACTCATACTGTCACACATACACGTGCACGTGACCACGTGTATGTGTGTAAGTAACAGTAACAAGAAGTATTATTATGTATATAAAATAATTCCCTAAAATAATAAAGTAAGTCTGCTGCAGCTTTAAAGAGAACCAGTAAATCTGAGACTAAAAGCAACAGGAATCCACTTTAGATTGTTGGTTCAATTCAACTTTATTCAGTGCAAAAAGCAACAACATGCAGAGTAATGTACATATATTATTATATAACAGTAGGTGGTGGATATGAACACACCAAGATATAAACAGCATGAACATGTGCAGCAGTTACAGCAGGCAGTGCAGGTATAAGTATAAAATATATCAAACGGGTATGAGTACAAGATATGCTCATAATGACACATTATATAGAGCAGTAGTTCTCAACCTTTTTGAGTCGTGACCCCCAATTTAACATGCATGTTGTCCACGACCCCCGCTCACTGAACACAATCTCACACGCACAGTTCAGATCACCCGAAAAAGAAACAAAATTACCACAAAAAGACACAAAATGACTAAAAAAAGACACAAAATGACCAAAAAAGACACAAATTGTCCAAAAAAGACACAAAATGACTAAAAATAGACGAATGACCAAAAAAGACATAAAATTACCAAAAAAGACACAAAAAGACTGAAACACCTGAACACTTTAACACAGTGGAGACAGAGCTGACTTTCAAAATAATTTGGCGACCCCCAGAAATCATCTCGCGACCCCAACTGGGGTCCCGACCCCAAGGTTGAGAACAGCTGCTATAGAGAATAAACTGCATGATATGAATACTGTGTATAGACTATAGATGAGATATATACAGTGAAGACAAGAAGTATTAAGCGTCTCAGGCCTTCTTATTGTCCTCTTGACAGCATCCCTCCCCGTCTCTTGAAGGATGTTTTAATGTTATTGGGCCCTCCTTGTGGTACGGATCTGATTCATTCATCTCTGATGTCTGGATGTGTCCCAGCTGCCTTTAAACATGCTGTGGTCCAGCCCCTCCTCAAGAAACATCATCTAGATCCCTCAGTTTGATCTCATTCTAGGCCCATCTCTAAACTTCCTTTTCTTTCTAAGGTTTTGGAGAAGGTGGTCAATGAACAGCTGCAGTCTTTTATTGATCTTAATGGCGTCTCTGAGAAGCTCCAGTCTGGTTTTAAGTCACGCCATAGCACAGAAACGGCGCTTTTAAGGGTTTTAAATGACCTTATAACAGTGGACTCTGGTAACCCTGCGGTCCTGGTCCTTCTGGATCTGACAGCTGCCTTCGACACAGTTGATCACAACATTCTCCGTTCTCTCCTAAACACCTGAGTCGGCATTAAAGGCACCGCTCTGAACTGGTTTGAGTCCTTCCTGTCAGATAGGAGCTTCTCTGTGCAGCTGGGCCAGTTTTCCTCAGACCCTTCCCCCCTTTTCTATTTACATGTTGCCATTTGGATCCATATTTCAAAAGCATAACGTCTCATTTCATCGCTATGCAGACGATGTACTAATATATGTGCAGGTCTTATTAGACTGCCTGAAAGACACCCAGTCATGGATGGAAGCAAACTTCCTCTCAATTAATAAAAACAAGACTGAGATCATTTTATTCGGCCAACAAAATCTTTTAGATGGCTATGACAGCTCCATTGGTAGCCTTAAATCTCTGTGTCAACCAGTCTGTTGAGCACTTTAAAACATTATTAAAAACCTTTTATTTATTCTCCTTGGCGTTCAGTCCCAGCGAGGCAAGAATCCTTGGCTTTCTTTAACTTTTTTACCCTTTTATTTTTCTTTTCTATCTCTAACTCTGTTTTTAGATTGAGTTTTTATTAATATTTTATTGTTTTACTGTTGTTAGTATTTTATTGTTTTCATTGTTTTTATTTATAACTATATTTGTGTATGATTTTTATTCTATTTTAATAACTGTACAGCACTTTGGTCAACTGAGGTTGTTTTTAAATGTCTATAATTAAACTTTGACTTGACTTGACTTAATATTTATGGGTAGCTGAGAGTTAAACAATGACGTAAACTAAGTTTCACCAACAGGGGGCGTCTCTTAATGTCAGATCAGAACCTGAGTGTCTTTGTCTGGCTCAAAGTTAAAAACTAATACAGAGGAACAAGAAAGACAATATTTCATTTCTGTTTCCTACATATGTTGAGCTGATATCTACCAGCAGTGGACTCTGTGCTGAGTTGATGTTGTTGATCAGTGGAGTCTGATGGAGGCAGAAGGCTCTCCAACGTTTTCATAGTGCACCGTACCTTCATCTTCATCTTCATCATTATGCTGCTGTGAAAAACAAAAACAACACACTTCAGATTCTGCATGAAAACAAATATTACACTGAAAAAAGTCATAATTTGTTGTTTAAACTCACATTGTTGTCTCCCATCTGTGCTCTGTTCCCTGAAAAGACAAAATGAAAGAGTCAACTTTAGCTTCCAGCATAAAAATCCAGGTGAATTCAAACTTCCTGTTTTTAAAAGTGTCTTCTGTGAACGTTGTCACCTTTAGTTCTTGTCCACATGTTGACTGCAACAACAGTTATGATGAGAGCTGCTAAACCCAGCGGCACATAGATGATCCTCCACCAGCCTGGAGAGAGAAGTTAGAAATGTTAAATATAGTCGCAGGTTTCATCATCATCACACATTTGTTAGCGTGTTCTTGTGCTATATATATATATATATAGATATATATATATATATATTCAATTCAATTGGCTTTATTGGCATGACATAACAATGTATATATTGCCAAAGCAAGCATCAGAAAAAAAGATAACAAGATAAGGAAAGCAATATTTACAATAAATTATTATAATTCTATTATTCATTTTAAAAGAAAAGAAAAACTAATAACAATAAAAGAAAGCAATATTTACAATCATACATGTATATATATTTATATATATATATATATATATATATACATGTATATATATATATACTAATAAATAGTAGCAAATAAATAAATAAAAGAGAAGATGTTATAACACTAAGATGAGCAGAAAAATCTCTAAAAAGGGTTCAAGTAAAAGCCAAATTAAAAGATAAGTCTAAAGTTTGCTCTTAAAAATATGAACAGTCTATGAACATATAATTCTGTTCTGTTCACTCTCTACCTTGTTGTTGTTTTCTTCCATCGTTGTTATTTGTCTCTTCTCTTGTGCTGAATGTTGTTGTTGTTGCGGCCTCGTCACCTTATGGAATACAAAAACAATAAGCAACAGATGCAACAATCATCCACATCAGTGTGAAGTGAGTTTAAACAGCTCATCATATTCTCACCTGGTTTCTCACCTGAGGACTGAGGAGGGCTGAAGGGGAACAGATACACCTGTTCACTGTCATCATCTGTCACTTCACATTTCAATGAGTCGTTCTTTGACTTCTGATTGAAGTCAGATGTTGTAAATGTCGCTCTGGCTGAACATTCACCCTGTGATGTCTCTCTGTCTGTGACATCATTTCCCTCATGAAGCCACTTCACTGGGTGGAAACACCCCCAACCAGCCACAGAACACAACAAGCTGACTCTACCAGCGTTCTTCTGTTCAGTGACTGGTGAAGATGGAGATATTGTGAGAGAAAGACAACAAGAGTAAAATTAACTTCATCACTGGAATCAGAATCATTGTAATATTTCAGTATTTTGTTCTAACAAGACAGTTAAACTTTATGACTTAAATACTCACTGCTGACAACAGAGAGGAAAACATAATCATCTCGTCCTGATCTGATCTTTCTGCAGGTGTAATAACGACCAACATCCTCCACTGTGACCTTCTTTATAACCAGAGAACATTGTTCTGTAACATTCAGTCTGTCTGATTTAGTTGCAGCATCTTTGTGAATCTGTCCACCATCAAACAGTGTGACTGTCTTCCTTGAATCAGTGAACCACCAGGTAACTTTGTCACACTTATCCTGATCATGTTTCACATTCTCACAAGGCAAAGTAGCTTCATCTCCAACTCTGACAGTGACATAGGACTCTTGCCCAGCTGCTTCTGTTGAGAAATTATAAAAAATGAACTAAAATAGTAATTTGTCTGTTATGTTTATAAGTAGTGTGATGATAGTTTGAGATAAGTTTGTGTATCTTTGGTTTCAAGGCACATTTAGTTGTATAGCACCATTCATACACATTAAAGACATTAAATAGACATTAAAGCACCAGAAGCAGCACTGAGTCTCATCTTTGGCTCCAAGAGTTCACTAAACTCACCACGTTACTAACTAAACTTGTGTTCTTACCTCTAAAGCTGAACAGCAGCATCACAAATGAAGACATTATAATCCATCTGAATTCAGCCATCGTGCTTCTCTCTTGGTGTCTCGCTCTCAACTGTCAAAGTCTCTGACCAGCTGCTTCTTAAAATGAACACAGTTTAATGTTAACAGGAGATGACATCTTGGTCATCAACAGAGGAAGTTTAATGTGTGAAGATTGTATCTTGGTTCCTCATTCTATCTTGGCACTAATTTATTAATTTATGTTTTCTAAGAAAGGAGAAGTATTCTGGTCAGAATGTGTCTAACAGCAGAGCTCTGCAGGTTTTACCCTCTAATGACCAGATAAACATCACAAACACTAACTACACTAACAAGGATCTGACAGAACTGTTGGTGAATAACTTGAATGTAGAGCATCAAGTCTCCAAAACCCCAGAACAGATGCAGCAGCAGGTCTGTCAGAATTCTCCCGTGGCTATTCCAACATACAAAGTGATTATGTACATTCACTGAGTGAAGATTTAGAAAATAAAACATATATTTCTCGAAAGTGACGTGAAAGTCACGTGACTTGGAACAAACCAATAGGAACAAATATCCATGGAATAGCCACGGGATATGACTGTCATTAACTTGCATTGTAGCCAAATCCGTGTCAGTTTCACGGAAATTTGAGTGATTCCGTGGCTATTCCACGGATTCCTGTGAGACCAGGTTCGTAATGTGCGTGCGTGCGTTTGTGTGTGTGTGTGTGTGTGTGTTCTTGTACTTCCTACATAGTGAGGACCGGAAAACATTGTGTCAGTTTCACGAAAATTTGAGTGATTCCGTTGCTATTCCACGGATTTTGAGTTAAGCGAATCTGTGGCTATTTCACGGTGAGATCAGGTTGAAACAAACGGAGATCGCTAAGTGAACACCTCCTGGGCAGCAGTCAGAAGGAATTGCTGGATTTGTCTCCAGTTGCTTTCTTGAAAAAAAGTTGCTAAGGGGGTCTGAAAAGTCTCTAAATATAGCAACAAAGTGGCTAAGTTGGCAACACTGCTTCACCGGCTTTTACAAATGTCGACAAGTACTATGTCACATCCTGCTTAGCGTTCTATCCAATCAGTAACCAGGCTGTTTTCAGGGGAAAAAAGAGGCCCTGCTCTTCTACAGGGATGAAAAACGTCCCGACAAAAGTCCTCTAGGACGGCTCGTATTCAGATTAGGGGCGTTTCAGCGAGTGAGACCGCCTCATTCTGGGTATTGGACTCAAGTGGAAACAGCTCTAAAGTTAGTCCAAGGTGAGTCAAGTCTCAAGTCTTTCACGAAAATTTCAAGTTCAGCATCAAATCAGTTGGCACAACTTCATGTCAAGTCTGAGGTCTACCAACATGCTTCAAGTTCCCGTCCAGTCTCAGGTCAATCAAAACACATTCCAGTCAAGTCTCAAGTCATCAAGAAAGGTTCAACTTCAAAGCAACTTCAAGTCTGAGGTCAGTCAACAGACTTCAAGTCCTTCAAATAATATTCAAGTCCATCGTGAAGTCAATCAACAGACTTCAAGTCATCAATGTTCAACTCCAGCCTCGAGTCAAAGACACAACTTCCAGTCAAGACTGAGGTCAACCAACACAGTCCAAGTCAAGTCTCAAGTCCGTCAAGAAAAGTCCAGTCTAAGGCTTCGTTTCCATGGTGACGGTCTGATCTCCCTCGTCTGGTCTCCACTTTTTATTCCTGGTTTATTGAGTGTTTCCAGGAGGAAACCTGCTGATACGGTGATCTAAAGTGTGTGAATGTGATTGTATGCAGCCAGGCGGCATCACTTAAAGCCATAAGAGCATCTTTGGACATGTGGAAGTTTTCATCAGCTACTCCTTCCACAAAGTTCTCCTCCATCACTAGATCTCCCAGGTCTCGTTCACAGCCGTCTGGCTCCTCCCACCAATCGCTGCATCCAGAATGTGATGGAGGTAATTCCAGATCCTTCTCTGTTCACTAATACTATCTGTACATATCCTGGACATTTGGTGGAAAGACTCCTGTAAGTTTATTAGAGCTGCCAGAGCAGCTTGAAGGTCCCACCATGGAAATAATCCCACGTTTCTTTATTTCCTGTCCTGGAGCATGTATGTGACGTAAACACATACGTGACGTGAGCAGATCAGATCAGAGTTTTGTGTCTTGTCAGTGTAGACGACACGCTACGGAGGAGAGGATCTCAGTTTACACTCTGGAGGCACATTTTAACGTTTTTAAGACCCAAAAACACCGTCACCATCTAAACTAAAGGCACTTCACATAAAATATTTAGTGGTTTTTACCTCGTGTAAACGGGGCCTCAGGTCAATGGACAACATCCAGGCAAATCTTAATTAACTAAACACAAATCCAAGTTAATTTACAAGTCAAGGGTTTTAACAGATCAAACATCAGACGTGATGCTTTGGCTGACAACAGATCCCAGTTTTAAACTCTCAGAAGTGTTCCAGATCCTGCAAAGCTGGCAGGATTCACACGTTTTAGTGGTTGAAAATGCTTTTGAAATAACATTCAAACTACATGCAACTAAAACAAAATGACACAAAATGACAAAAAATGACACAAAATGACAAAAAAAAGATACAAAAAGACCAAAAAAAGACACAAAAGGACAAAAAAATGACATAAAATGACCAAAAAACATTCAAAACATGGTGTTCCAGATCCTGTACAACTAGGAGGATTCACCATTTCTGTTGCTCGGTTTGATAATCTGATCTAAAACAGAAACAAACCACATCATGGATGTGTTGGTAAGAGAGCAGACACATTGTCACAGATGCTGCTGGCTACAGATTTCCTCTTCCTGTGGTCCAGAATGATCTCCCATTCTCTCAGATGAACGACTTCCAAGAGAAGAAGAGACTAAGTACTTTTATCTCCGGGGTTTCCTCCAGCTGATCTCACTCTACTTGGTTGAACCATCAAACAGCGTTTGATGCGTTCCCTGAACGTCTCTACAGAAATGAAATATTAAATGTGTGTCTCCTCCCGGAGAGGCTCCGGTCTACCTGGACCTGTGGTGGATTCAGCTGGATGGAGATTAAACACAAATCACATCATACAGAGTGAAGATGTACAGAAAGAATTCTCTCCCTCTAATGTGTCTTCCTGACTGAAGGTAACACTCTTTGATGCATTCGGGACACACTGTGCTCATGTACAGGTGAATAATATGTGCTGGAGAATCCTCTGAGACTCTGAAGTGTTCGAGTCCTTGCAGGGAATTATTATTTTTGTGTGAAAGGTTTCACTCTGTCCTCTCTGTGTCTGTCTCCTGGTGTCCTCCTGCTGCTGTTTATAGAGTTATCTGGGTTTCACACAGTTTAACATTTCCAAGGACGATCAAACCAAACTGTCAACCAATAGGGATGTTTCCACTACCAGACAATACCCAGAACAAGCCGGGTCTCACTCTCCGAAACGCCCAAAATCTGAATACGAGCCGTCTTTTGTCAGGACGTTTTTTCGTCCCTGTAGTAGAGCAGGGTCTTCTTTCTCTCCTGTAAACAGCCTGGATGCTGATTGGATAGAACGCTAAGCAGGATGTGACGTAATACTCAACACGTGAAGTGTTGCCAACTTAGCAACTTTGTTGCTATATTTAGCAACTTTTCAGACCCCCTTAGCGACTATTTTTCAAAAAAGCAACTGGAGACAAATCCATCGACTCGTTCTTACTCTTCTTAACATGACGGAGGGCCGGCTCGTTAAGAAGAGCCACCGTTAGCGACAGTTAGCTCTGTAGCAGTACAGTGTGTATGTGCTAACAGGCTAACAGTTAGCTCTGTAGCAGTACAGTGTGTATGTGCTAACAGGCTAACAGTTAGCTCAGTAGCAGTACAGTGTGTATGTGCTAACAGGCTAACAGTTAGCTCTGTAGCAGTACAGTGTGTATGTGCTAACAGGCAAACAGTTAGCTCTGTAGCAGTACAGTGTGTATGTGCTAACAGGCTAACAGTTAGCTCAGTAGCAGTACAGTGTGTATGTGCTAACAGGCTAACAGTTAGCTCTGTAGCAGTACAGTGTGTATGTGCTAACAGGCTAACAGTTAGCTCTGTAGCAGTAAAGTGTGTATGTGCTAACAGGCTAACAGTTAGCTCTGTAGCAGTACAGTGTGTATGTGCTAACAGGCTAACAGTTAGCTCTGTAGCAGTACAGTGTGTATGTGCTAACAGGCTAACAGTTAGCTCTGTAGCAGTACAGTGTGTATGTGCTAACAGGCTAACAGTTAGCTCTGTAGCAGTACAGTGTGTATGTGCTGCTGCTGCAGGAGGTGTTAGCTTAGCGATCTCTGTTTGTTTACAACAAGCACCAGACACTCTGTGCACAGTTAGTGATGCCGTTAATTCACCATCACTATGTTTATGATCAGCGGAGACTCTGTGCATAATTAGCCATGCTGCTTTGTTTATGATCAGCTGCTGACGTGCACAGTTAGCAATGGTGAAAACCAAACGTCACCTCCAGAGTCTCTCTGGGATTTAGACTTTCCCGGTGGCCACTCTTCCCCCTAAAGGAAACACGGCTAATGTGTTGAAAGTATCTTGAAATAGGAACATGGAAGTCCTATTTTCTATTAATTTTCTATTTATCGATTATTTCTGAGTCTGTTTCAAGTCCTTGAAACATAATGATGCTGCAATCTGTCCCCATGTGATCAGTTTCTGATCTGACGCCAGCATTGGTTGGATGACAGCATTTATCTCCAGGAATAAAGTTATATATATATATATATATATATATATATATATATATAGTCCATGTTGGAGTATTCTGGACCTCATCCAGAGTTTGCAGCTGATGCTATAAGTTGTGTTCCTCACAGTGAAGCAGAAGATGGAGTACAGCGTCATATTTGAGTCATAAGTCATGTGAGTGATAACACATATGCACGTAAATTATTTCGTGTCATGCGCAGATTTATTTTTATTTCAGTTAATGAAAATGTTTTTTCCGTTCTAGTTTTGGTTATTTCGTTAGTTTCTATAATAACCTCTAGCATGGCAGAATGTGTGTCCGTTGATCAGGTTGCTGCTTTGCTGGTTCATCAGTGTGAAGGTCAGTTTCAGACTCCGTTAAGTGGAGAAGAGATTCTCATAGTCCCTTAGGGGAGACGTGCACATGAGAAAAGAGCTGCAGAAGGATTTTTAATGAATCTCTGAGCTCCCTGTGTGTGTTAGAGGCGGTCCTGGATTCTGCAGTGTGCGCAGGGATCAAGTTGTCTTTCTGAGGGACATCAGAGCAGTAATTGGTGAGGAGTTCTGGGAGAAACCACCTTCAGCCCTCATACAGCTGTCTGCTTCATCAGGTCACCGTCAAAACACACATCCTCCCTGAAGGACCACGGCAACGGGACTGTTGTTGTTGTTGTTGTTTCATTAATATTAACACTGGGTTTTTTGACTCCTTTTCATTCTGTCTGTATAAACCACTTAAAAATCTTCACCATGACGTGTTGGTATCATTGTTTTTAGCAAAACCTCACCTATATGACCTGATTTATTAATTTATTTTCATTTTGACTTACTGGATCAACATTTTGAACACAAAAAAACACCAAAAACACACACACAAACACAAAAAACACAAAAATACAAAAAAACACACACAAAAAAAGAGAAAATCATACAACAAAACATTAAAGACAAAATATTGCATTAAAATGCTGAATGCAAAATGCAAAATTTGAAAAACTTCTGCAGAAACTTACACTTGGTCGAGGTGTTTTTGTTTTTTTACCTTTGCTGAAAAGGGTTGACACACTAAATGTGACATGGAAACTTGTGGAAAAGCCAAAACTTCAGAGTTCAGCTGACAGCAGGGAAACATGCTGCTGAAGTTTTTTCGTCATTACGTCATGAAGAAGTCGCTCCGGTGCTTTCGTGGACTCCAGGCGGTTTTAAGGAGCGTTCTTCTAATGGGAGATGATTATTATGACTCAAAGGTCTCTCAGGTCCTCGTAGTCACCCTGCATGTCCGTCTAATTTACCTACTGACCATAGCTTCATGTGCTTATTTTAAGAACACGTGTCTTTTTTGTCTTTTTGTAACAAAAATGAGTGAGTAACCCCTCTTCACAGGGTGAATACCCACTCTACACAGGGTGAGTAACCCCTCTTCACAGGGTGAGTAACCCCTCTACACAGGGTGAGTAACCCCTCTACACAGGGTGAGTAACCCCTCTACACAGGGTGAGTAACCCCTCTACACAGGGTGAGTAACCCCTCTACACAGGGTGAGTAACCCCTCTTCACAGGGTGAGTAACCCCTCTACACAGGGTGAGTAACCCCTCTACACAGGGTGAATAACCCCTCTACACAGGGTGAATAACCCCTCTAAACAGGGTGAGTAACCCCTCTACACAGGGTGAATTACCCCTCTTCACAGGGTGAGTAACCTCTCTACACAGGGTGAGTAACCCCTCTTCACAGGGATTTCAGTCTTGTGTAAAGACTTGTTTTTAGGATTGACATTGTGAGCTTTTTCATGCTTTTCAATCTCTTCAACTGTTGAATATGGTGAGTTTTTACCTCAAATATTGGCTCCAGTTGAGAGTTTTAGTTGCATGGAGTTTAAATGATATTTCTAAAGTATTTTCTACCACCAGTATCTACCCACAGATACTGAAATGAGAAAAAAAAAGGTGCCCGTTTCAAGTATTTCTGGCTTATTTTAATGTTACTACAGTCGGGCTTTTCAAGCCACAATTGCTCTAAATAAGTATTTTTAGATTTATTTTAAGAGATCATTGTTTCTCCAATGTCTAGATATTTTGACTTATTTAAAGAATTCTTACAAAGAAACACTTACTTGCTGCACTGGCAGATAATCTGACTTTTTTCGAGCATGAATTTACGTATTTGTCTCGGAGGAACCGCCACAGTCTGTAATTAATAGAAACCCTGGTGCATGTGTGTTTGTGTTCGTATTGGGGAGGAACTTGGCCGTGATGTGAACACAGAGAGCAGAGGAGAATGGTAAACATGTAACCATGTAGAGACAGAAATGACATGCCGTCGTGTAAACAGGATAAATAAGATAAACTTATTTAGTTTGTTGAATAAAAGGACAAGATCTAATATAATGTTGGGGGAAACACTGAGTGTGTATTTTCCTGTATTCTGTCTTTAACATCTTTCCTTCCTCCTCTCTGAGTCTCTTTAATCTCCTCTCCTCTCTGGTCCTCCCTGTCTCTCAGCATGGTTCTCCTCTATCTGAGGAGAACCCGGGTCTTCTCCTCCTGGTTCTGTATTTGAAGTCTCCTCTCTCTTTGCCTTGTCACCGTCAGCTCCAGCCTCGTGCCTTCTGCTTGGCTTTCACTCAGCTGCTGAATCATCGCTTTGATTCCTTGGTTCTGTCTGTTTCCCTCCATCATCCGCCAGCTCTCAGTCCCCTGCCGCCCATCCAACAGAAAGTTGCTGCCTCTCTCTGCTTGCTTATGTAATCCCAACTTATTTATATGTTATATTATGTAATGTTTTTTTGCTGCAGTAGCAACACTCTAAACAATATCCTTGGCAGGAAGGCTTTCTGCAGAGATGAATCATGTGAGCCAACCGGTCCTCACTACTAATGAGTAATCAGCAGCGTGCTTCTTATCACCATGAGGCTATTCGTTAGCATTATAATCACACTGGTGGGCTAGCTAGCTCTCCTGGCTCGCCTCTCTTGATTAAACTGCTAGTATGCAGCCAGCGTTGGAGCAAAGCTCGTTTAGCAGCAGAGATTCAGCTTTCATTTCCCTAATTGTTGGCTTTGCATTAGCATTTCAATACAACAGATGTCTGATTTAGAGTTACATCTGCAGGCTGGAGCTGCTTTAAATGCTGCACCTTCTGCTCAGCCTTGATCCCTAGACTGGATCCTGGACTGGATCCTGGACTGGATCCCTGGACCGGATCTCTGGACCGGATCCCTGGACCGGATCCATGGACCGGATCCCTGGACTGGATCCTGGACTGGACCCCTGGACTGGATCATGGACTGGATCCCTGGTCTGGAGTTAGAAGAGCACGTTTGAGGAAAATAACCTGATGATGTCACCAGCATCACATTTATAACAGAAGTGCCTCACAAATAAAAACATGGCTGTTTAAATTGGCAGAGAGGGAAAAGAAACTATTGGACGCTAAGGGGTTAACATCCCCTCCGGCTCTGCAGCTGGGAGAGACTGCTGCAGGAGGATTGTGCCGCTTGGACTCGTAAGAACGAGTCTCCAAAAGTCTCCAATAACACCAGAAAAAGTCTCTGGATTTGTGTCCAGTCGCTTTCTTGAAAAATAGTCTCTAATGGGGTCTGAAAAGTAGCTATATTTAGCAAAAAAGTTGCTAAGTTGTTAACACTGCTTCACCGGCTTTTGCAAATGGCGCGTGTTGTTGTCATGCAGAGTATTACGTCACATCCTGCTTAGCGTTCTATCCAATCAGCAACCAGGATTTTTTCAGGGAAGAAAACGAAAAAAGTCCTGACAAAACACAGTGAGGACGGCTTGTATTCAGATTAGGGGAGTTTCACTGAGTGAGACCGCCTCATTCTGGGTATTGGACTGTAGTGGAAACAGCCTTTATGACAGCCAATGAAACTGCAGGATTGCTGTTTACGGTGCAGAATATAGGAGCCTTTAGTATTTCTCTGGAGGGACCTCTACATTTATTTTATTATGGATGTGCAGTTCTAAACTCTTGGAGTAAACTTTTAAGACTTTTAAAAATAATTTGTCTATATTCCACTGTGTGTTAGTGTAACAGTTCCCATGACTAAATTCTAATGTAAAAAAAGTGATTCATGCAGTCAATGACTTCTACTCACTTTAAATGAACAGTAAAACAGCAGGGTCCGCATGCATGTAAATCATTATGTCATGAAGGAGTGTGTATCAGTGTGTGTTTGTGCATATTATACACATGTGAATATGGATTAAACAGTTCGCAGATGACCTAATTATTTTGCTGCCTGTTGGCTTTGTTCCCAGATGGAGGCGAGGCGAGTGGGCAGGTGTATGTGTGACTGTGTGTGTGTGTGTGTGTGTGTGTGTGTGAGAGTGTGTGTGTGTGTGTGTGTGTGTGTGTGTGTGTGTGTGTGTGAGTGCTAGTCTAATATGTCACTTATGTTCTTCTCTCCCAGAAGGCCACATGGAGGGGCAGGAACCAGCCTCACAGAATGGCAGATTTGGGCCAATTAAGAACTGGAACTGGAGCATATATACATACACACACACACACACACACACACATACACACGCACACACACACACACACACATACACACACACACACACATACACACACACAGAAACACACCTGCTGTAAGTGTGGCTGTGGCCGACCTGACAACACCCTGTGGACACACACTCCTGTTCCTTCATACACACTCAGACACGGGTCGCTTCTGTTCCACATCTCACAGCCACTTAAACAGGTACTCCACACACACACACACACACACACACACACACACACACAGTATTCATACACATCCACACATCCACTGCAGCTCTCTCTGCTTCCCTCACACACACACACACACACACACAGTCACACACACACCATCCATCCTCGTCCGCTTATCTGGGGCCGGGTCGCGGGGGCATCAGGCTAAGCAGGGCGTTCCAGGCGTCCCTCTCCCAGCCACAACGTCCAGCTCCTCCTGGACCCCGAGGCGTTCCCAGGCCAGGAGAGAGATATAATCCCTCCACCGTGTTCTGGGTCTTCCCCGGGGCCTCCTACCAGTTGGACCTGGAACTCCTCTAACGGGAGGCGCCCGGGAGGATCCTTACCAGATGCCCAAACCACCTCAGCTGCTCCTTTAGAGGAGAAGGAGCAGCGGCTCTACTCCGAGCTCCCTCCGGATGTCTGAGCTCCTCCCCCTATCTCTAAGGCTGAGCCCAGCCACCCTACGGAGGAAACTCATTTCAGCTGCTTGTATCCGTGATCTTGCTCTTTCAGTTACTACCCAAAGCTCATGACCATAGGTGAGGGTTGGAACGTAGATGGAGCGGTAAATCGAGAGCTTTGCCTTCAGGCTTAGCTCCTTCTTCACCACGACAGTCTGGTACAACACCCACATCACTGCTGACGCTGCACCAAACCGCCTCCATCTCACGCTCCGTTCTACCCTCACTGCTGAACAAGACCCCCAGATACTGGAACTCCTTCTCTTGAGGCAGTACCTCTCTCCACCCAGAGGAGGCAGTACCTCTCTCCACCCAGAGGCGGCAGTACCTCTCTCCACCCAGAGGGGGCAGTACCTGTCTCCACCCAGAGGGGGCAGTACCTCTCTCCACCCAGAGGGGGCAGTACCTCTCTCCACCCAGAGGGGGCAGTACCTGTCTCCACCCAGAGGGGGCAGTACCTGTCCCCACCCAGAGGGGGCAGTACCTCTCTCCACCCAGAGGGGGCAGTACCTGTCTCCACCCAGAGGGGGCAGTACCTCTCTCCACCCAGAGGGGGCAGTACCTGTCTCCACCCAGAGGGGGCAGTACCTCTCTCCACCCAGAGGGGGCAGTACCTGTCTCCACCCAGAGGGGGCAGTACCTGTCTCCACCCAGAGGGGCAGTACCTCTCTCCACCCAGAGGGGCCAGTACCTGTCTCCACCCAGAGGGGCAGTACCTCTCTCCACCCAGAGGGGCCAGTACCTGTCTCCACCCAGAGGGGGCAGTACCTCTCTCCACCCAGAGGGGGCAGTAGGAGGACTGTGCCGCTTGCACTCGTAAGAACGAGTCTCCAAAAGTCTCCAATAACACCAGAAAAAGTCTCTGGATTTGTCTCCAGTCGCTTTCTTGAAAAATAGTCTCCACCCAGAGGGGGCAGTACCTCTCTCCACCCAGAGGGGGAAGTACCTGTCTCCACCCAGAGGGGGCAGTACCTCTCTCCACCCAGAGGGGGAAGTACCTGTCTCCACCCAGAGGGGGCAGTACCTCTCTCCACCCAGAGAAGGCAGTACCTGTCTCCACCCAGAGAAGGCAGTACCTGTCTCCACCCAGAGAACCATGGCCTCAGACTTGAGGCGCTGAGGTGCTGACTCTCATCCCCAGTGAGTGCTGGAGGTCCTGGTCTGATGAAGCCAAAAGAACCACATCAGCTGCAAAAAGCAGAGATGTAATTCTAAGGTCACCAAACCGAATCCCTTCCTCCCCCCGGCTGCTCCTTGAGATCCATGAAGACCACCAACAGAATTGGAGACAAGGGGCAACACTGGCGGAGGCCAACACCCACCGGGAACTTGTGCCGAGTATGCGGACACAGCTCTCACTTTGGTTATATAGGGACCGGATAGCTCGTAGCAACGAGTCCGGTACCCCATATTCCTGCAGTATCCCCCACAAGACTCCCAGAGGGACACGGTCGTAGGCCTTCTCCAAGTCCACAAAACACATGTAGACTGGATGGGCAAACTCCCATGACTCCTCCAGAAGTCTGGGAGGGTAAAGAGCTGGTCCGTTGTTCCACGGCCAGGACGGAAGCTGCATTGTTCCTCCTGAATCTGAGGTTCCACAATCGGCCAGAGCCTCCTTTCCAGCACCCTGGAGTGGACTTTCCCGTGGTTTCTTCAGGCTGAGCCCGGCCGGGCCCCGTGGACAAAAGCCCGGCCACCAGACGCTCGCCTGTGTGGCCCCCTCCAGGGTCTGGCTCCCGGAGGGGCCCCGGTTTACCCAGGCTGGGCGAGGTACACCGCTGTTTGTGTTCCTGTTTCATAAGGGTCACACACACATATTATTCATACACCTCCACACATCCTCTGCAACTCTCTGTACTTCCCTACACACACACACACACACACTCTCTCTCTCTCTCTCTCTCTCTCTCTCTCTCTCTCTCTGTCTCTCTCTCTCTCTTTCTCTCTGTCTCTCTCTCTCTCTCTCTCTCTCTCTCTGCAGCCCTCCTCTCTCGTTCCTCTCACATATTAAACACACACACATCTCCTGCAGAACATCTCTAACTTTTGTCCTTTACTTTCATTAAGACAGTCGGACTGATCCGCTGCTGCAGGGATGGATTCTCCCTGCTGATGAGAATAAAATGTGCTCGGGAATATTTATATCAAACATCCTCTTCTCTCTCTCTAACATCCTCAATGTCACAGAGAGAGAGGAGGAACATCTGGAGCTGATATCTGCTTTAAACCCCCAAACACTTCCTCTGAGCTCCATGGCATCCAATATAGTGTGTGTGTGTGTGTGTGTGTGTGTGTGTGTGTGTGTGTGTGTGTGTGTTTATACATGTATGCTGAAGCAAACAGGGCAGTCAGGGCTTTCTGTTTGTGTGTGTTTTATTGTGTTTTTGTCCTGCTGCACCAGCAGACACAACCGCAACAGAAAGTCTCAATCCAGATTCAGACTCGTTCAATTATTCATAGTGATATTGCAGTAGAGAGAGAGAGAGAGAGAGAGAGGGGAGAGAGAGAGAGAGAGGGAGAGAGAGAGGCTGCGATGGAGGGAGAAACAGAGCGGTGGTTGGTTGGTATTTTCCAGCTTTAGATGGAATATGTATGTGTTCTAGTGACAGCAGCCACACTGCAAAAAGGAGTGTCTTTAAACCAGATCAAACAGTAAATCTGAGGGAAATGATCTTGCTGCATGGACAGATAATTTACCTTGACAAGATTTATTAAATTAAGATTATTAAATCTAGAAATAAGCATGTTGAACACTTAAAATAATAAATTACATGCTTGAAACAACTCAAATTATCTGCCAGTGCCGTAAGTAAATGTTTCTTTGAAAAATATCTTTAATAAGTAAAAAATATCTCCACACTGGAAAAGAGTCCCTTACTTTGTGATTTGTGTGTGGTGTCCCTTTTTTGTTTGGCTTTTCCACAAGTTTCCATGTCCAATTTAGTGCATCAACTCTTTATTCAGCAAAGAAAAAAAAAACACCTCGACCAAGTGTTTTTTTCCCTTTTTTTCCAAATATTTTCAAATTCTGCAGTGTGCATTCAGCATTTTTGATGTCATCTTTTGTCTTTAATGTTATTGTTAATGTATGTGTTTTTTTAAATGTGTTTTTGCATTTTTTTGTGTGTTTTTATTTTTATTTTTAAGTGTTTTTGGTGTGTTTTTATGTTTTGTTTGTGTATTGATGTATTTTTATGTGTTTTTGTCATTATTTGTGTGTTTTTATGTGTTTTTGAGTGGGTTTTTATGTGGGTTTTTTTTTTACACATTTATGTATTTTTAGTGTGTTTTTCTGTGTGTTTTTTGTCATTTTTTGTGTTTTTTGTGTTCAAAATGTTGATCCAGTAAGTCAAAATGAAAAAATGATCAGGTCATATCGGTTGTGCTGAAAAAAACGAGGAGTGGTTCTAAAGACAGAATGAAAAGGAGTCGAATAGCCCCAAACTCTAAAGGGTTAATATTCTATTTCTGGATATAAGAAGATAATAGTTGGTGAGCTTCATGTTCATAGTGCTGACCTTGAATATGTGATGACTTCCTGTCATTAACCCCTGTGGGAGGTTACATCGTCCCATTTACAGCTCGTCCTCCTCTGGTTCCTCTGGGGACGGACGGGAACTCACCAGGACCTGAAGATGATCCAAATGGTGTTTTCACACCTTCTGACCTGCTCGTCTCCAGGTAGCTGCTTTTCTTTCTTTATCACCGAAGATTTCACTTTGTCTCCTCTCTGTACACTGTAAAAAACCAGATCAAACAGTAAATCTGAGGGAAATGATCTTGCTGCATGGACAGATAATTTACCTTGACAAGATTTATTAAATTAAGATTATTAAATCTAGAAATAAGCATGTTGAACACTTAAAATAAGAAATTAACTCTTAAAACCAGATAAAGTAAAGCTGCCAGCAGTGATGAACTGGCCCGAGCAGAGTGACCTGATGATTACCAAGATTTAGATTTTTGTCTTTTTTATGTCTTTTTTGGTCAATTTACGTCTTTTTGTTTCTTTTTTGTGTCTTTTTGTGTCTTTTTTGTTTCCTTTTTTGTGTCTTTTTGTGTCTTTTTTGTTTCTTTTTTGTGTCTTTTTGTGTGAAATTATTTGTCCATGCAGCAAGATAATTTCCCTCAGATTTACTCTTTTATCTGGTTTTTAGATAAAACACAATTTTTACAGTGTGATCTTGTTCTCCACACCCTTTTTATTTCTCGTAGGTTTCATCAATGCAGCAGATCCCCCCCCCCCCTCCCTGTTATGGAAATGAGTGGCCTCCTCTGGTGGAGGCCCCGATTCTTTGAGATATCGGCTGTAACTGGCTCCCCAGAGAGAGAGAGAGAGAGAGAGAGAGAGGGAGAGACAGAGAGAGAGAGAGAGAGAGAGAGAGAGAGAGAGAGAGAGGGGAGAAGGCAGTGAGCGAGGGAACATGAGAGAGAGGATGTGTCAGGCTGAGTGTGAGCGAGGGCAAAATAAAGAAAAAAAGCCTGCTGAGTTCAGTTCACAGAGAGAAATAAAGAGGATGAAGGAGGAGAGAAACAATCTGAGAGAGAGAGAGAGAGAGAGAGAGACAGAGAGAGAGAGAGAGAGAGAGAGACAGAGAGAGAGAGAGAGAGAGAGAGACAGAGAGAGAGAGAGAGTTCCATGGTGACGGTCTGAACAGAAGACCTAAAGTGGCATCTCGTCATCACTTTTTATTCCTCATTTAGACAAGCGTTTTCAGGAGGAAATCTGCTGATACGGTGATCTAAAGTGTGTGAATGTGATTGGCTATGTGGTCTGTACGGTGGCCTTGAAGTGCAAATCACAACGGCAAATCAAAAAACACAACAGAAATGACAACGACATTAACCAAACCAGAAAAGAGTTTCACGTCATATCCATGTCCTGCATCAAATTATTGTTTAATAGCAGCGCGTACGTTTTCACTATCGGCTCATATTTATAAATCAGGTTAGCCACGTCCTTCTGGTTCAAAGACTACAGCAGGGCCGGCTCTAGTCCATCTGGTGCTCTAGACCAGATCCATTGGTGTTGAACAGCTCCGCTTGCTGTTTCATGGAGGTTTGAACTCCTGTTTGTGTTTGCCCATGGAGCCAACCAGCTATATAATACAACTGTCTGTCTATAGAATTATTAACTGACAAGTCAATTCACAAAGAAGCAGCTGGAGACGCTAACAAAGTTAGAGACAAGAGAGACAATCAAAGTGCAAACTGCGCGAAAAATGTGCTTAACTGTGTTAAGCTAGCGTTGCTTTATTTCAACCTAGCTAGCAAGCTAATACAAATGAAACGTCTTTACACAAAACAGCATTTAAAAAAAGATTGGCCGTTTCATCTTGAAGATTTATCAAAACATAACGTGTCTGTTACTGACCTGACCTCTGAGACAGGATCTGACCGTCTAAAGGGGGGCAAGGCAATGACCACACGTCACAGTCACAAAATGTCATTGTTTATCTGTTTCTTCATTTTGTTAATATTTATTATTTTCAAGACAGAACATGAAGGGAGGGCGACAATGGGCATCGAAAATTATGATTGTTTTGTTTTTTTCTCCCTCCAGCAGATGGCGCTCTAGGCCTATGTCGCCTCTATACCTAGAGCCGGCCCTGGCTACGGACCACCAGTCCAATCAGCGACCATTCATGTCGCCCAAGGGTACCAACCTTCTCCGGTTTGGTTAATGTCGTTGTTGTTTCTGTTTTGTTGTTGTGTTTCTTGATTTGCCGTTGTGATTTGCACTTCAGGGCCACCGTAGGTATGCAGCCTGGCAGCATCACTTAAAGCCATAAGAGCATCTTTGGCCATGTGGAAGTTTTCACGGCACACATTTTCATCAGCTACTCCTTCCACAAAGTTCTCCTCCATCACTAGATCTCCCAGGTCTCCTCCAAAGCCGTCTGGCTCCTCCCACCAATCGCTGCATCCAGAATGTGATGGAGGTAATTCCGGAGGAGAGGATCTAAGTTTACACTCTGGAGGCTGGAGGCACATTTTAACGTTTTTAAGACCCAAAAACACCGTCACCGTCTAAACGAAAGGCACTTCACATGAAATATTGAGTGTTTTTTGCCTGGTATAAACGGGGCCGTGAACACAGAGGAACATTTATCAGCAGTGACTCCTCCACCTCCACATCTGGACCTCCGCCCTTTATAAACGCTGCAGAGGTTAAAACTAATGGCTTTATTATGATGACTTCATAAATCTCTTCCTAATTCTATATAGATCACTTATAAGCCATTAAAGCTCCTGAAAATGTGGCTTTAAATCTTCGGCTAAGTATTTTCTATAACATTAAATATTCATGACTCAATAAGCAGCAACAACAAAAGATAATCATCTTTAGGAATAATTTACTCAGAGTTTAACACTAAAATAAGTTAATGTGCTAATCAGGACTAGTCTGGTCAGATCTGGTTGGTAGCAGAGGTGGAAAGTAACTAAATACTTTTACTCAAGTACTGTACTTAAGTACAGTTTTGAGGTACATCTAGTTTACTTGAGTATTTCCATTTTATGTAACTTAATACTTCTAATTCACTATTTTTAGAGGTAAATATTGAACTTTTTACTCCACTACATTTATCTGACAGCTTTAGTTACTTTACAGGTCGAGATTTAACATAAAAATATGATTTATATACAATTTATACATAAAACAATGATACAGCAACAAAAACCAAAAACAACCAAAAAATACATGAAAAGAAGATTAAAAATACACAAAACTATGCAAAATGTGCAAAATGTCTATTCAGGGACATAAAACTATGAGAAAGAGATATAGATTATAAAAAAGATGCTGAAAACTGCCAAAAAAATACATAAAAATATGACAAAGGGGAACAAAACAGCTACAAATAGATACAAATGACATAAATAGATGTACAAAATGTCCATAAAACACACATAAAAGGGTTAAAAAGCGATGTTTAATAACCAGTAGTAACCAGGTCGAGATTTAACATAAAAAACATGGTCAATTTACAGTGATTTGACTTTTTTTTTTTTTTTTTAATCAATCCTCATAACATCATATTAAGTAGTTAAAATGAGCAAAATAAATAAAATGGCAATCTTAAATGTGAAATCAACAGTGCCAATGTCTTAATATTATAAAAAGTTTCACCGTATTTATTACGGTAAAGTTCTGACAACCAGCTGCTGGTTTTTACCCTAAAAACAACAGTTTTTACCCTAAAAACAACAGTTTTTACCCTAAAAACGACAGTTTTTACAGTGTGTGTCTAACAGTCTGATGTTTTCTGAGGAGTTGACCTGCCTCGACCTTTTAACTGAGACCTCCTGACTCCTCCTCCTCACCTCCTCCTCGTTCCTCCTGCTCCCTCTTTGACTTCCTGTTGTCGTGCGTCAAACATACATATTTGATGTTGATCCAGCGAGGGGCGTGTGGCGGCGGGCAGGTTAGAGCTCGCCACATTAATAAATCACAGCTGATGGAAGTGGCCTGGTGGGTTCATACAGAGCTGGTGCTGTTATGGCAACCGGAGCTGAGCTGCATCAAACTGCTTTTATTTCACTTTTTTGCTTGAACGAAACTCAACACTGACTAAAAATAAGAAATAAATCACTAGAATTCATCTGCCAGTGCATTTTTAAAGGAAGTTTTAGGAATTATTTAAATAAGTAAAAATATCTAGAAACTAAAAAAACAATGATGTCTTGAAATAAATACAAATATACTTATTTTGAGCAATTGTGGCTTGAATGGCTCGACTGTAGTAACTTTAAAATAAGCCTGAAATACTTGAAACGAACACGTTTTGGTGGATAGAAAATACTTTTTAAATATCATTTAAACTCCATGCAACTAAAACTCTCAACTGGAGCCAATATTTGAGGTAAAAACTCACCATATTCAACAGTTGAAGAGATTGAAAAGCATGAAAAAGCTCACAATGTCAATCCTAAAAACAAGTCTTTACACAATAAGATAATTACATAAGCACATAATACTAATACTAATAATTAAATAAGCACATGAAGCTATGGTCAGTAGGTAAATTATACTCAAAACAAGATAATTAAGATAATTTTGATAGATAGAAGAAGAAAATACTTGGTGAGATTCATGTTTTTTGCAGTGAACCATTCATGCATTTATGGTGGAAAACAAACTTCAGAATGATTGAATCAAGTGGGATTTCCCATCAATGGAGGCTTATTTAAGCCTCATTGATGTGAATGAGTGAGCAGAGAGAGGTCCAGTGATCTGAACTCACCTGATGCAGACAGAGGGAACACCCTGCAGCAGAGGAAGAGCCTCCATCTGAGGACTGCTGGTTCAAACTCAGCAGGGTTTCACTTCAAACACTCACTTCAAACAGCCTCGCCAGCTCAGAGAAGGTCTGATTGTCAGGATTGTCCAGACTGGTTTGGGATGACGTCGAGCTCTCACACTGTAGATACTCATACCTCAAAGAAATGTTTATTTCTTCTTCAGAGAGGTTGCTCATGGATTATTAAACCTCTCAAGGCCACAAGATTTTGGTTCAAATTTGTCAACTTCCTGTGCATTAATTTCTGTCTCTGTTCATCTTCAGTCACATTTTTCTTCTTCTTTCTTTAATTAAAAGTATAAAGCTGCCAGGAACCCAAAATGCAAACAAAAGACACAGGTTTCTATGGAAATGTACCAATTTGTTTTACCAGGGCCGGCTCTAGTCCATCTGGTTCCTCGGTGAGATCCATTGGTGTTGAACAGCTCCGCTTGCTGTTTCATGGAGGGAACTCCTGTTTGTGTTTGCCCATGGTGCCAACCAGCTATATAATACAACTGTCTGTCTATAGAATTATTAACTGACAAGTCAATTCTCAAAGAAGCCCAGCTGGAGACGCTAACAAAGTTAGAGACAAGAGAGACAATCAAAGTGTAAACCACACAAAAAATGTGCTTAACCCTTAATAGGGCACTCATCAAAATACTTGCAAATTCCAAATTTTGGCCCTAGAGAATATTCGAGGATCGATCTGACCATCTAAAGGGGGGCTGATCTGACCGTCTAAAGGGGGCCGATCTGGCGGTCTAAAGGGGGGGGGGGGGGGGGGATCTGACCGTCTAAAGGGGGGCGATCTGACCGTCTAAAGGGGGGCCGATCTGACCGTCTAAAGGGGGGGGCGATCTGACCGTCTAAAGGGGGGCCGATCTGACCGTCTAAAGGGGGGCGATCTGACCGTCTAAAGGGGGGCCGATCTGACCGTCTAAAGGGGGGGGGGGGCGATCTGACCATCTAAAGGGGGGCGATCTTACCATCTAAAGGGGGGCCGATCTGACCATCTAAAGGGGGCCGATCTGACCGTCTAAAGGGGGGGGGGGTCTGACCGTCTAAAGGGGGGCAAGGCAATGACCACACATCACGTGACTCAGCACCACAAGCAACATAATGTCATTGTTTATCTGTTTCTTTATTTTGTTAATATTTATCATTTTCAAGACAGAACAAGAAGGGAGGGCGACAATGTGCATCTAAAATTATTGTTTTGTTTTTTTCCCCTCGAGGATGACTGGTGGCGCCCCTCCAGCAGATGATCTATACACACAAAAACAGCATAAGAAATAACAATTAATAAAACTATAAAACGTTCTTTTTGTATGTAAATAAAAAAAAAATTGTAATTCATTGTAGAAAGGAATATTCACATTTTAAAAATGGTCTACAGCAGAAATGTCACGCTGTTTGAAAGCTCCCATGATTGCACTTTTAACTAGCTTTCTCAGCTCGTCTACATATGATATATAAATAAAGTTATTACTGTAAATAAAACATGTGAAATAGATGGACTCGCAGGGTTAAATGAGGGAGGCAGCAGCTCCCCCTCATGCTGAATAAATAGAGTGTTAATGAGAAAAAAACACAATCAGCGTGACAGAATAGTTTGAGGTGAAAAACTTCAATCGAGTCAACAAATAAACGCTGTGACAGGATGAAATAATGATGAACCAGAACTCCTGATGCTCTTTAATGTGCTCCAAATTGAACCACTTTTAAATCAAACACACTGTTTTCTCTTTGATGGATTAATTTCTCTTCTCTACTTTTTATTCATCTGTAATTCTGGGCCCTTTATTAATGCAGGCTGCACTGTAACTGCACAGAAACTGTATTCATCTCTTCTTTTTTTCATGTTTTCTCTTTTAGTTGATTATATTTTACATTTAAATTAGTTTTTAATTATATTTTCATTTCATTTCTTTGGGAACATAGTTAGTAAAGTTCCAATGCTTAACCCTTCAGAGTTTGGGACTATTTCTCGGTTTTTGACTCCTTTTCCTTCTGTCTGTCAAGTGATTAGAGTTTGAGAGCCCTGTTCTAGACTTCTCTGCTGCTCTGTGTGATCGTCTGGCCTCATCTTAACAAATTAAAATGTTTCAAGTTGTTTCATGTTTCCTTGTGGGGTTTTTGCTCCTTGAGCTCCTCCTCCATCTGTACGTCTCTCTGTGACTTTCTCCTCCTGAGGCGTTTTACATTATCACACATGTGGACAAGTTATTTCAGAGGATCCTGTTTCTTTGTCCTCCTGGTTTGTGAAGTGCTGATCCTGAAGCCCACTGAGACGAGATGTGTGATATTCAGTCTAAATATAGACAGGAACAGTAACACCTTCTCTGTTCACAGTAGTAAAAGGATTGGATCCTCTCTGCAGGAGTCCACACAGCTCTCCATTTAGAGGAGTTTTGTCCCACGGTGAGTCCTGACCACGGAGTCGTGGCCTACATTCTCCTGATCCCAGACTGCCCAGGAAGCCTCATTATCCTCCTGCAGACTCACCGGAAGCTGCTGCTGGTGAGTAAATGCCACAAGCTCCATCCCTGCTGTCTGAGGGAGTCTCACCACGGGGAACAAGGAGAGCTGAGGACGAAGATGACTCTTTCTTTTTGTTTCTCCTCTGAGGAAAACCATGACGTTGTCACCACAGACTGTATATAAATAATAAACCATAGACTGTATATGAATAATAAACCATAGACTGTATCTAAATAATGTTTGTGGTGACGTCTGGTTGGTTTGTGTCCCGTTGGAAGCATCAGTTCAGTGTTCCACTCGTTTCCATCTGATCCGGGGATCAGACCATATCTGGAGTGTGGAGGAGGAGAGGATCTGATCTCTGACTACAGCCTCTCTACACCTCAACCTGACTCACTCATGTTACATTAACTGATGCTAGTTTAAATGTTGCTTATGACCTCAGAAAGGAAAGTAAAAGTACAGTGAAAGGGTCAAAGTTATGCTTAGTGGTCCTTTAGATGGTTCTACGGGTCCTTAAGGTGGTTTTACGAGTCCTTTAGGTGGCTCTACAGGTTCTTTAGGTGGTTCTACAGGTCCTTTAGGTGGTCCTACGGGTCATTTAGGTGGTTCTACGGGTTATCTAGGTGGTTCTGCGGGTCCTTTAGGTGGTTCTACGGGTCCTTAGCATTAACTGGAGCATTAACTGATGCTAGTTTAAGTGTTGTTACTGGCCTCAGAAAGTAAAGTAAAAGTACAGTGGAAGGGTCAAAGTTATGCTTAGTGGTCCTTTAGGTGGTTCTATGGGTCCTTTGGGCGGTTCTACTGGTCATTTTGGTGGTTCTACGGTCATTTAGGTGGTTCTGCGGGTCCTTTAGGTGGTTCTACGGTCATTTAGGTGGTTCTGCGGGTCCTTTAGGTGGTTCTACGGTCATTTAGGTGGTTCTATGGGTCATTTAGTTGGTTCTATGGGTCATTTAGTTGTTTCCACGGTCCTTAAGTTGGTTCTTGTGGTCCTGTAGGTGGTTCTACGGGTCCTTTAGGTGGTTCTATGGGTCATTTAGGTGGTTCTACGGGTCATTTAGGTAGTTCTTGTGGTCCTGTAGGTGGTTATACAGGTCGTTTAGGTGGTTCTACGGTCCTTTAGGTGGTTCTATGGGTCATTTAGTTGGTTCCACGGTCCTTAAGTTGGTTCTTGTGGTCCTGTAGATGGTTCTATGGGTCCTGTAGGTGGTTATATGGGTCATTTAGGTGGTTCTACAGTCATTTAGGTGGTTCTACGGTCCTTTAGGTGGTTCTTGTGGTCCTTTAGGTGGTTCTACGGGTCATTTAGGTGGTTCTACAGGTCCTTAAGTTGGTTCTTGTGGTCCTGTAGGTGGTTCTACAGGTCCTTTAGGTGGTTCTTGTGGTCCTGTAGGTGGCTATACAGGTCATTAAGGTGGTTCTACGGGTCCTTTAGGTGGTTCTAAATGGGGCCATTATTAGAACTATTAACATCAGATTGTCTTGAAGTGTTCTACTAGTGATTGAGACCATAGTGTTGTCCTGAAAAACATTTCTGAGCTAATAAATCAAGTGACAAGTTTTCTCATTTTGCATTGAAATGAATGGACAGATTTTTTTCTTAGCGCCCCCTGCTGGAGCTTTCAGTAGAATGCAGCTGAAGGCACTTCCTGGTTGGCCTCCTGCTCAGACCCGGAGGTTGCCGCCTGGTTGGATCCATTTCAGGCTTCTGCTGTGAGTCAGATCCATGAGAGCATCTCCAGTCCTGGACCTGAATGACGTCTAAAGACTTCATCATCATCATCATCACTGATCTCTGGAGGAGCAAACACACTTCCAGCAGCGTTCTGCTCTGTTTTGTTAGTCGAGCACGGCTTCTTCCCCCCAAAACTCTCATTACACGCTGCTGCTTTGTCACCACAATGTTAACATGAGGAATCGCTGCAGTTGTGAGCTGAAACATTATTCCTGTCTGTGCGGTGCCACTGGGGACAGCTTATGAATTAATGAGATGTCAGCAGAGATGTCACGTCTTTATCCACTCAATCTCTCCACGAGAAAAAAACAACCTCCATAGTGGATTTAATATAACGTATCAGCGTGATTCTGGTGTGTCTCAGGTGGCTCCATTCGTCTTTAAAAAGACTTCTCCTTCTCTTTGTTATGACAGATATACATCCGCAATAAAAGAAACAGGAATAAATCAGTGGACCCACTTATATCGCCATCAGAACCACATCAATCACTGCTTCAGATTGGTTAATGTGTGTGTGTAACAGCTCTTTGTGGACTTGTTTTTCATTTTACATTGTATGTCTTTATTTATTTTATTTTATATTTATGGTCTGCTTCTCCTTCATGAGGACACTCTGGACTCCTTGTGTCTCTCCGCTCTATTGGTCCCAAGGTTAGCTGCTCTTACAACAGTAGTCAAAGAGGTTTTTATTATAGCTCGGGACATTTTGATAATAACAATGATAACACGACTATATTCTGAAAAAGCAGCTCTAGCATCAGCACCAACCTCTGGCCTGATGAGTAAAGCCAAAGCTTTAATGTCTTAAACCTGCTTTCTTTAGAACAGGAAGCAGGAGCAACACCACCGTCTGCAAAATAAATCCATTTATATACATGGATGTAGACTCTGAGTTTTGTGGAAAACTTTAGCTACAGATATAAGGTGATGTCTTTAAATAAAGTAGGACATCTTCTCCGTATCTGTTTACATCAGCAGGTGAGGAGCTGGCCTAGAATATATCTGCTCCGCTAGCAAAACAATAGATGTACTGTAGCAGAGAAACTAAAAACTACTCAGACCCTTTAGTGTCTTTCAGTCTCGTGGCTAACTCAGAGTTTCTGTCATGGCTTTATGGAGCCGTTACAGCTAATCAACATAAAGAAAACATGTTAAATGTCAGATATCAGCTCTTAAATTAGACTCTCATCAGATATTTCTGTTTTTATCATTATATTTGTACAAACAAATGTTCCTTTAGTTGTACCAGACATTAAAATGAACTAGAAAATGTCCTCTGGGTAAATAGTGAAAGGACCACGGGGGCTACTGCCGGTGTGTGTACACTATGATGAGATTCTGCAGAGATTTATAACAATTAATACTAGTAATGTTATGATACTATATAATATACAAGGAGCACACCTACAACAAGCATTCCTTTACAAGTATTTATTTATACAGCAACCTATGACCTTTAACCTCAAAATGTGTGTGTGTGTGTGTGTGTGTGTGTGTGTGTGTGTGTGTGTGAAGCATGTGTATCTGGAGGAGTGCGCGCGCTTACGTGCATGTGTGTGTGTGTGTGTGTGTGTATGTATCTGTAACTGTAATCACATCAAAGCATCAAAGGCTTTGTGGTCGACCAATCAGAGCAGAGGAATCAACAGAATTAACTGCCGCTGTAGAATGTTCCTGAATAGTGACAGCAGCCAGAGGTGGGCAGACTGGAATTTCTGTCCTCGAACAGAAAGCATTTTTGGCAAAATCATAATACCTATCATTGATCCGACTTCACTTTGAGCGTCCTGAGTTCTTCCTGAACGTCTACATATGTTTTTTGTGAAGAAAAATGAAAAAATAGCTTTGTTAGAGCGATCTAAAAAAACTGTTACATCTCCCTTTTTCAGAAATCTTCCTGCGTTTTTAATATGGGAGCCAATGAGGCTGTTGGTGGTGTTGGTGGATCATCTGTGCGTCCTACGCCCAAACTATAACTCTGACAGCTTTACCAGAGGATTGTGAGGGAGAAGACTAATTTTCCTACGTTTCTATGTATAAATTATTAGAATATCCGGCTGGTCTGAAGTCTGATATGAAAAAAACTGGATTCTTTTAATATGTTGATCACCGTCACCAGTTAAAGACTTTCAGAGTGCACTTGTCTATTGAAAACTTTCAGATAAATCCTGAATTGTTTAGTAGAGTTCTTCTCCTCTGACAGCCTCGTTGGCCAACATCCTCAGTAATCCTTCAGTTGTTCTGGCGTTTCTATAAATGTAATTGGCTCAAGTGTTTCAGGATCCATCTGCCAGCGTGGCGAAGGAACAGAATAAATTGTTTTCTTGCTCTGTGTGTTTAATGCAGCGACAGGACTCGTATTGATGGCTTGTATTAATGTCTTGTCTCTCTCTCAGAATGCTCTTGACCCTGCAGGCTGCTGGGTTTCATTCAGATTAATCTGCTGCTGCTGCTGCAGACTCTCACAGAGAGAAAACCCTCTGCAAGGTCAAACTTAATATCTACAACAAAAAGTGCCGCAAGGACCCACAACTCTTCCTTTTACCAATCATGTTTCAGTCCAGACTCAATGCATTTATTCATGTGTTAACCACGTCGAGGAGTGAAGCTTCATTCCATAAACCACAATATGATATAATAAATCCTGCTGCAAACCGCAGGAGCAGACACTGATCAGAGGTGATAGTTTCTTAATCCTTTGGAGTTTGGGGATATTTTGTGGGTTTTTGACTCTTTTTCATTCTGCCTGTATATAAACCACTTAAACATCAACATTGATGTCATTGTTTTCAGCACAACCTCACCTATATGATCTGATTATTATTTTCATTTTGACTTACTGGATCAACATTTTGAACACAAAAAAGTACAAAAAACACACATAAAACAGATAAAAACACACAAAAAACACACAAAAGTGCAAAACTAGTGCATTTCTAATGTTTGAGGAATTACCTGGCTTCTGGTTTCTGGTGTAGTGTTTGCTTTAAATTTTGTATTTTTTGTATTTGATTCTACTTAGTGGTTTTCACCTGACAGGCCTGAGTCACTTAAGATGAAATTGGCCTGTTAAAAGGCTTTGTTTTTAGTCTCTGTGCGTGCCATACAGAGTGCAAGTTTTTTCACGTAGATTTGCCACTTTAATCTCGTAAATTTGCAACTTTATTTCTCGTAGATTTGCCACTTTAATCTCATACATTTGTGGGATTTTTCTTGTAGATTTGCCACTTTAATCTCATAAATTTGTGGGATTTTTCTCATAGATTAGCCACTTTAATCTCGTAAATTAGCAAATTTTTTCTCGTAGATTTGCCACTTTAATCTCATAAATTTGTGGGATTTTTCTCGTAAACTTGCCACTTTAATCTCTTGGATTTGCTAGTTTTTTCTCGTAGATTTGCCACTTTAGTCTCGTAAATTAGCACGTTTTTTCTCGTAGATTTGCCACTTTAATCTCTTAAATTTGCTATTTTTTTCTTGTAGATTTGCCACTTTAATCTCTTGGATTTGCTAGTTTTTTCTCGTAGATTTGCCACTTTAATCTCGTAAATTTGCAATTTTATTTCTCGTAGATTTGCCACTTTAATCTCATAAATTTGTGGGATTTTTCTCGTAAACTTGCCACTTTAATCTCTTGGATTTGCTAGTTTTTTCTCGTAGATTTGCCACTTTAGTCTCGTAAATTAGCACGTTTTTTCTCGTAGATTTGCCACTTTAATCTCTTAAATTTGCTATTTTTTTCTTGTAGATTTGCCACTTTAATCTCTTGGATTTGCTAGTTTTTTCTCGTAGATTTGCCACTTTAATCTCTTAAATTTGCTATTTTTTTCTTGTAGATTTGCCACTTTAATCTCTTGGATTTGCTAGTTTTTTCTCGTAGATTTGCCACTTTAATCTCATAAATTTGTGGGATTTTTCTCGTAGACTTGCCACTTTAATCTCTTAAATTTGCTAGTTTTTTCTCGTAGATTTGCCACTTTAATTCCGTAAATTTGCAAGTTTTTTCTCGTAGATTTGCCACTTTAATCTCGTAAATTTGAACGTTTTTTCTCGTAGATTTGCCACTTTAATCTCATAAATTTGTGGGATTTTTCTCATAGACTTGCCACTTTAATCTCTTGGATTTGCTAGTTTTTTCTCATAGATTTGCCACTTTAATCTCGTAAATTTGGATGTTTTTTCTCGTAGGTATACCTTGTAGATTTGCCACTTTAATCTCATAAATTTGCTAGTTTTTTCTCGTAGATTTGCCACTTTAATCTCGTAAATTTGCAAGGTTTTTCTTGTAGATTTGTCATTTTAATCTTGTGAATTTGCAAGTTTAACATCTATTTTTTGTTTTTATACCAAATATATAGAGTGTCAAACCAATACCTTGAAGGGTTTTTCTGTCAGGACCAGGTGAAGCAGTTTCCTGGACTCTGGAGGGTTAAATGACATATTGTTGTGCTAGTGAAGCCTCAAACAGAACTGAGTGGAGCAGTAAACCTGCGAGGACCTCCAACTTCCCCAGTAATATTTGAGACGAGGCTGAATGAATGTATTCATTAGCAGAGCACGGAGGAGTTGAACCTCTTTAGATGAAACAGAATGTGATAATAAGACAAAACATGGTGAAGATGAGCAGAAATTATTCAGCACGACATGACATGATAAAACATCTGAGAATCTGGAGCTTTTCTTAATGATTAAAATACATAAAAACAAATATAGCAGCTGCCCACTGAGAGCAGCTTTACTGGGACGTCTTCAAGAAACTCTCATTCTCATTTATTCTGCTTTTTATCACTTCTGTCTGATTTAAATGCAGGACTGTGAACAGCCACGTCTGCAAAAAGGTCTAAAACCAGATCAAACACTAAATCTGAGGGAAATGATCTTGCTGCATGGACAGATAATTTACCTTGACAAGATTTATTAAATTAAGTGGTTTTATTCTGGTTTTATGTGGTTTTATTCTTGTTTTAAGTGGTTTTATTCTGGTTTTATTCTGGTTTTAAGTGGTTTTATTCTGGTTTTATGTGGTTTTATTCTAGTTTTATGTGGTTTTATTCTGGTTTTAAGAGTTAATTTCTTATTTTTAGTGTCCAACATGCTTATTTCTAGATTTAATAATCTTAATTTAAGAAATCTCTTGGTTTTATTCAGGTTTTATGTGGCTTTATTCTGGGTTTATGTGGTTTTATTCTGATTTTAAGTGGTTTTATTCTGATTTTAACTGGTTTTATTCTGGTTTTATTCTGGTTTTAAGTGGTTTTATTCTGGTTTTATGTGGTTTTATTCTAGTTTTATGTGGTTTTTATTCTGGTTTTAAGAGTTCATTTCTTATTTTAAGTGTTCAACCTGCTTATTTCTAGATTTAATAATCTTAATTTAAGAAATCTTGTCAAGGTAAATTATCTGTCCATGCAGCAAGATCATTTCCCTCAGATTTACTGTTTGATCTGGTTTTAAACACCTTTTAGCAGTGTGCAGCAACAGGTCAGTGAATGAACTGATAATGTGAGTTTAAAGTTTAAAGTGTAAAGTTTAAAGTTTAGAGTTTAAAGTGTTATTTAGTTTGTGCTCTCTCTGGTGAACTGGCCGTTTGAAGGCTGATATGACGAAGCACTTTCTGTCTTTAGTGCAGCGCTGCATCTCACAACAACAAAGAGCGAGAGGTTTATCTACTGCATCAGCTGAAAAGAGTCAGAGCACACACACACACACACACACACACACACACACACTCACACTCACACACACACACACACACACACACACACACACACACACACACACACACACACAGTGGCTGTTTCTCTGTGACCTTCACTGGATATCTCTTGTAGTTTTCTTCTCATCACTGTTTCACTGGTAACTCTGGAGTTTTTGGGCTTTTCACCTATATGACCTGATAATAATAATAATTGATTTATTATTCTGACTCACTGGATCAACATTTAGAACCAAAAAGAAACAAAGAAAAACCAACATAAATGTGATCTTGTGATTGTGTGTGATCCTGTCATCAACTCTGGTTTTTATTCTAGTGGGACTCCATTTGATTTGGCTCTGGTGTGTTTAGACCAACAATTTGGGGTCATTTTGTGTCTTTTTTAGTCATTTTGTGTCTTTTTCTTAGTCATTTTGTGTCTTTTTTAATCATTTTGTGTCTTTTTTAGTAATTTTGTGTCTTTTTTAGTAATTTTGTGTCTTTTTTTTTAGTCATTTTGTGTCTTTTTTTTAATCATTTTGTGTCTTTTTTAGTCACTTTGTATCTTTTTTAGTCGTTTTGTGTATTTTTTGTCATTTTGTGTCTTTTTTAATCATTTTCTATCTTTTTTAGTCATTTTGTGTCCTTTTTTGCTCATTTTGTGTCTTTTTTGTCATTTTGTGTCTTTTTTTAGTCACTTTGTGTCTTTTTTGCTCATTTTGTGTCTTTTTTGTCATTTTGTGTCTTTATTTAGTCATTTTGTGTCCTTTTTAGTCCTTTAGTCCAACATAAAATGTGATTTTGAATCTTTTTTTTACTTTCAAAACACTATCATGCTCAATAAAGAATGTTAAATGTGTCAAATGTGACCAAAGGTGTCAAATCTACCATATAAGAGGGTTCCATCCAGTTCTATCATTTGATACTAAATCTATTTGAGCTTGTCTCCAGTTTTACTTGGTATATCATCATCAAACTGAAAATGGCCTCATGGAGTTTACAGCCAGAACTTTAGAGGTAAATGTACAGTAGGGCTCCACGCTGCTTTGTTTTCTAGTCTGATGGAGGCAACAAGTCTGGAGTATTTGGAGCTTTTGGAGACTCCACAGGGTTAAATATTATATATCTAATCAGCGATTCTTCTTCCTTCAAACACAACAAAAAGCCAGGAACGCACTGTGACATCAAGTATCACAATTTATTACAAAAATTAAATTCTTCATCTCTCAGTTTTGCCATGCTTGGAGCATATAACAATACAGTAAAAAACCCAGACCCAGAAAAGATAGTAAAGCAGATTTCAACAATGCTTCCACAGCACTCTGTCATTCATGCTGTTACTAAACACACACTGTAACATTCTAATACAGAGTATACAAACAGGATCAAATTACATTTACCAGAGAAACAAGAGAACTCAAACCAGCTCAGAAAGGAAAACAGGAACCCAGAAACATTAGATAAGCAACTGAAAACCTCCTGTAATAATAATGTGCTGAATGTTTGAACCAGCCCAAGGCACCCAGGCTTCTAGCAATGTTGGCAAGTAACGACATTCTCACAGAAAAACACTGAAGGAAGCAAACAACGACTACAACATGACCGACTGTTCTCCTTCAACATTCACCTCCTCTCTCTCTCCTGGAGGTCCTCAGTCACAGTGCAAGATCCGGAGGGAGGGTTAGGGTTAGGATTAGGTTTAGTTTAGGGTTAGGATAGGGTTAGTTTATGGTTAGGGTTAGGGTTAGGATTATGATTAGGTTTAGTTTATGGTTAGGTTAGGGTTAGGGTTAGGATAAGGATAAGGATAGGGTTAGTTTAGGATCAGGATAGGATTAGGATCAGGATAGGGTTAGGATAGGGTTAGGGTTAGTTTAGGATTAGGATAGGGTTAGGGTTATGATTAGGTTTAGTTTAGGGTTAGGATAGGGTTAGGGTTAGGATTATGATTAGGTTTAGTTTAGGGTTAGGATAGGGTTAGTTTATGGTTAGGTTAGGGTTAGGGTTAGGGTTAGGATAGGGTTAGGATTAGGATTAGGATAGGATAGGGTTAGGTTAGGGTTAGGGTTAGGTTTTGTTGAGGGAAAAGTGGTGGCAAAACAGATAAACTGTTTTGCCCCATGCACTGGCACAGGCTATTTCTTAAAATCATGTAAAACTCCATCATGTGGTAAAAACAGCTCCTTTTGCGATTAAAAATATGTTTACTTATGTTATAAAAGAATATAAAATAAATTAATTAATTAAAAGAAACGGAAATAAAAGGAGGGGACAGCTTCCCCTATGTACTTTGTGTGGGGAGCAACTATCCTTTATTTCTTTTATTTCCCTAGGGGGTCTTTAATTTGAGAAGGTTGTGTTGTTGTTTAATGGTGTTAAAAATCTACCTCCCGCTACTTGTTGGTTTGTTTTTCGTATTTCTCACACATCGGGAGTCAGGGATAATATAAAATAAAATAAATAAGACTTTTAAGAAGATAAAAAATAAAAATAAGAGTAATAAATACTTAAAAAATAAAATAATACTACTTAAATAATTAAATACATTCGATAGATAGTCATAAATAAAAGCATGATAAAAGGATAAAAGTTTGGGTTAGGGTTAGGGTTAGGAGCAAGGTCAGAATACTTATTATTCTCATTTCAGTCAACGGAAATGTTTTTTCAATTCTAGTTTTCGTTATTTTGTTAGTTTTCGTGAACTATAATAATCTAGAGGAGGAGGAGTTTTGTAACCACAAAATACAGTTACAGTTAGTTATCGTTTCTTAAAAAAATAGTTTATATTTTTATTTCAGTTAACGAAAATGTATTTTCAATTCTAGTTTTCGTTAGCTCGGTAACTATAATAATCTTGAGGAGGAGAAGGAGGAGGGGGAGGAGGAGAAGGAGGAGGAGGAGGAGGAGGAGGAGAGGAGAAGGAGGAGGAGGAGAAGGAGGAGGAGGAGGAGGAGGAGGAGGAGCAAGGTTAGAATAGTTGTGAAATGTTGTGAATTTTTCTTTTCAAATTCAGTTAGTTTTGTGGAAAATGCTTAGTTTAGGGGGAGGAGGAGGAGGAGGAGGAGGAGGAGGAGGTTTGGGGTGTAGGAAGAGGAAGAGGAGGAGGAGGAGGAGGAGGAGGAGGAGGAGGTTTGGGGTGTAGGAAGAGGAAGAGGAGGAGGAGGAGGAGGAGGAGGAGGTGTGGGGTGGGGGGTTTGCAGGGAGCTGTACCGTCAGACTTCACTTCACAGCTCCAAACACTGACAGGATTTGGATGGACAGAATAATCTCCTGGTTTCCAGAGAGGGAGGAGGAGGAGGAGGAGGAGGAGGAGGAGGAGGAGGAGGAGGAGGAGGAGGAGGAGGAGGAGGAGGAGGAGGAGGGGGGGGGAGCGGTGATGTAATCCCTCTCTTGGATGGTGAATGGTCCGACCATAAGGAGGCTCAGATCTCCAGCTGCCAGTCAGAGTCCCAACAAGCCAAAAGGAAAAAGCTTTTAACTTTCAACTGAACGTCGAGAAGAAAGAACCGGAGGGATAAAAACAGATACGATACTTTCTCACCGAGGATTCCCACATTTTTTTCCTCAAGATGAAAAGTGTTTTTGCACATAAATACCTAAGAATGATAGAAATCCCAGATTGAAGCTTTGAACCAACAACTCAAATCGTCTCTAACAAACGTCAAATGAAGACGAGAACGACAGAAGCTCAGAAACACAGAGAGGGAGGCCTTCCTTTCTTTCCTTCTTTCTTTCTTTCTTTCTTTCTTCTTTCAGTTCAGTCAGTTGAGCGAACGGCAAGGCTCGAAGTTCCATTTGGTGGCTCCTCCAAAGATCTCGATGCTGCTCTCCGACCACGAGAACACGTTGCCGGCTGGAGCTTTGCTGTTGCAGGTCGCCAAGTTGTAGATCTCAGCGATAGAAAGTTTCCTGTTCCAGATATTCAAGTTCGCTAGTTCACCAACGTAAGCTTGTGTTGCATCGAAGCCTCCGCCCAGCGTGTCCTGGAGGAGAAACACTTCAATCAGTACACTGTAAAAAACACTGTTAAAAACCAGATAAAACACTAACAACAAGATTAAACCAGATAAATTAAAGCTGCCAGCAGTGATGAACTGGCCAAGCAGAGTGACCTGATGATTATTTGGTTCTTACCAAGATAAAAAAAAACTTTTTTTGTATCTTTTTTTGGTCATTTTATGTCTTTTGTTTCTTTTTTGGTCATTTTATGTCTTTTTGTGTCTTTATTTGTGTCTTTTTACATCTTCTTTTGGTCACAAAATGACCAAAAAAGACAAAAAATGTACAAAAGAGATAAAGTAAAGCTGCCAGCAGTGATGAACTGGCCCGAGCAGAGTGACCTGATGATTATTTGGTTCTTACCAAGATAAAAAAAAACTTTAGATTTAGAAGTGTTAGATCATTTATCTGGTTTTAAGAGTTATTTTTTTATTTTACACACAACACACAAATTGACCAAAAATAGATGTAAAACTGACCACTAAAAAGACACAATGATGAAATGAACCCTTTTTGGTCTTTTGTGTCTTTTTTTTTAGTATTTTTTTGGTCCTTTCGGGGGTTGTCTCTTTTTTGTGTCTTTTTTTTTCATTTTGTGTCTTTTTTTGGTGACAAAATGACCAAAAAAGACAAAAACTCTACAAAAGAGATAAATTAAAGCTGCCAGCAGTGATGAACTGGCCGAGCAGAGTGACCTGATGATTATTTGGTTCTCACCAAGATAAAAACATCAGTTTTGTTTAACTCTAATAGCCCTGGTGAAGACCCACCTGCTCCTGCCCCAGCACCAGGACCCCCTCTGGTTTGATGGGGTGGTATGGAGCCAGGTTCTCCCCGCTGCCCCGCATCACTCCGTCCTGGAAGGCCTCCCACATGCCGTCCCTGGTGGTCCAGGTGATGCACAGGTGATGCCACTTCCCATCGTTGATGAGGAACGGCAGCTTGGCAACCTGCAGGTGAGACACAGTGAAGAAATCACATCTTTGTATATTCTGTCCTGTGAACAATCCCTCCTTCACACTTTAGTAGCAGTAGTCCCTCCTGCCTGGGAAGCTTCTCCTCCACACCTTCTCTTCTTCTTCCTGCTGAATCACATCCTTTGTCACAGATCTGCTCCTCTATAAAAGGCCTCTGCTGAACACCTTCGCACCTATTTTTATTCCATTTTCACTTCTGGCTCAGAGAAGATGTCAGGTTACTCTGATTCATCCAAAGTATTATAACTTCCTCCTTCTGTTGCTCCCTGTGAGTTCTGCATATTAACATGAACATAATGCAATAAGCCTCGATGACGCCTGAAGAGAAACAGATGTTCACACACTGCAAAAAACATGAAGCTTTCCAATTATCTTCTTCTTCTATCTATCAAAAGTATCTTAATTATCTTGTTTTGAGTATAATTTACCTACTGACCATAGCTTTATGTGCATATTTTAAGAACATTTGTCTTTTTGTAACAAAAATGAGTGAGTAACCCCTCTTCACATGGTGAGTAACCCCTCTTCACAAGGTAAGTAACCCCTCTTCACAAGGTAAGTAACCCCTCTAAACAGGGTGAGTAACCCCTCTTCACAGCGAGTAACACCTCTTCACAGAGTGAGCAACCCCTCTTCACATGGTGAGTAACCCCTCTTCACATGGTGAGTAACCCCTCTTCACAGAGTGAGTAACCCCTCTAAACAGGGTGAATTACCCCTCTTCACAGGGTGAGTAACCCCTCTACACAGGGTGAATTACCCCTCTTCACAGGGTGAGTAACCCCTCTAAACAGGGTGAGTAACCCCTCTTCACGGGGTGAGTAACCCCTCTTCACATGGTGAGTAACCCCTCTTTACAGAGTGAGTAACCCCTCTACACAGGGTGAATTACCCCTCTTCACAGGGTGAGTAACCCCTCTACACAGGGTGAATTACCCCTCTTCACGGGGTGAGTAACCCCTCTAAACAGGGTGAGTAACCCCTCCTCACAGCGAGTAACGCCTCTACACAGGGTGAGTAACCCCTCTAAACAGGGTGAGTAACCCCTCTTCACATGGTGAGTAACCCCTCTTCACAGGGTGAGTAACCCCTCTACACAGGGTGAGTAACCCCTCTTCACAGGGTGAGTAACCCCTCTACACAGGGGGAGTAACCCCTCTACACAGGGTAAGTAACCCCTCTTCAAATGGTGAGTAACCCCTCTTCACAAGGTGAGTAACCCCTCTAAACAGGGTGAGTAACCCCTCTACACAGGGTGAGCAACCCCTCTAAACAGGGTGAGTAACCCCTCTACACAGGGTGAGTAACCCCTCTACACAGGGTGAGTAACCCCTCTTCACAGAGTGAGCAACCCCTCTAAACAGGGTGAGTAACCCCTCTAAACAGGGCGAGTAACCCCTCTAAACAGGGTGAGTAACCCCTCTTCACAGAGTGAGCAACCCCTCTACACAGGGTGAGTAACCCCTCTACACAGGGTGAGTAACCCCTCTACACAGGGTGAGTAACCCCTCTACACAGCAAGTAACGCCTCTAAACAGGGTGAGTAACCCCTCTACACACGGTGAGTAACCCCTCTTCACAGAGTGAGCAACCCCTCTACACAGGGTGAGTAACCCCTCTACACAGGGTGAGTAACCCCTCTACACACGGTGAGTAACCCCTCTACACAGAGTGAGTAACCCCTCTACACAGCAAGTAACGCCTCTAAACAGGGTGAGTAACCCCTCTACACAGGGTGAGTAACCTGTTTCCAGCATGTATTTGCTTCATTCTAGTGATTTATTTCTTATTTTGTGGACGTTTCCTCCCTGATAAAGATAATGACTCGTTACCTTGTCGTTGATGAGGATCTCCATGGGGTTGTTGCCCCACTCGATCAGCACCATCTCGTTGGCCTGTCCCGGCACGGCGTAGGAGAAGGGCGTCCCCACGCCGGGCGAGGCGTTGGACTTGATCCACAGACAGACGGAGAAGGAGTACATCTCAGGGAGGCTCCGCTTGGCTTTGGCGTACATGTAGTTGGTTCTCAGGGGGAACGTGAGCTGGAACTTATCTGTGGGCCGAGTGTCTTTACCTGGGGACCAGACGGCAGCTCTTCATTATTTATTCAGGGATTCAGAGGAACATTAAACCTCAGCACACTATAAACCTCATCACTTGATTTTTATCATATAAAAATCAAGTCATTTAACAGAAGAAAAGACAAAGAATGATACATTATTTCCACAAAATTGAATGTGAAACATTGTTTTTACATGGTTTTCTGTGTAGGAGGGCTCTCTCTCTCTCTCTCTCTCTCTCTCTCTCTCTATCTCTCTCTCTCTCTCTCTCTCTCTCTCAAATATTGCCTACGCAGGCGCATTTACACGTGTGAACAAGCTAAACAAGCCTTGATATTTGCTCAGAAACAGAACTGTGAGTCTGTTGGAGGCTCACTGCTCAACTTCTTCTGCAGTGATAAAAAAGGTGTTTTAAACCAGATCAAACAGTAAATCTGAGGGAAATGATCTTCATCACTGCTTTAATTTATCTATTTTGTATATTTGACATCTTTGTTCACATTTGCAACATTTATAATTCTTTATTGAGCATGATAGTGTTTTGGAAGTAAAAAAAAGATTCAAAATCACATTTTATGTTGGACTAAAGGACTAAAAAAGACACAAAATGACCAAAAAAAGACACAAAAAGACACAAGTTAAGAAATGAACTTGTGTTAAAATCATTCCTTATTCTAAATGTTCAACATGCTTATTTCTAGATTTAATAATCTTAATTTAATAAATCTTGTCAAGGTAAATTATCTGTCCATGCAGCAGATTTACAGTTTGATCTGGTTTTCTATCAGCGTCCTGCTGAACTCTCTCTGTGACCTCCAGCTGCATTTACATTCAGTCCGTCAGGTTTTGGCTTCGAAAAACAGAAACTCAGCGAAGCCACAAATAAATAAAAAAGTGCAAACAGGTCTTGAGATATGCAAAGCAATGCAGCTCTCTCTCTCTCTCTCTCTCTCTCTCTCTCTCTCTCTGTTCTCTCTCTCTCTCTCTCTCTCTCTGTTCTCTCTCTCTCTCTCTCTCTCTCTTTCTGTCCTCTCTCTGTCTCTCTCTCTCTCTCTCTCTCTCTCTCTCTCTCTCTCTCTCTGTTCTCTCTCTCTCTCTCTCTGGTTGCGGCACTGCAACCGGAGATTTCTTCTCTTTTTTTTTCCAGAAACTAAAAGCCTGTGAGGCTTCTCACCAGCTGAAACCATGTCCTGCTGTATTTCCTGTATGTGGAGGTGGTGCGTGTGTCTTTGTGGTCTATGAGGACCTGGCTCACCTTTCTCCAGGTCGGTGATGCGGTGGTGCAGCGAGGTGAGGGTGGTCTCCACTCTGTTGCGCTGCTCCGTGTCGTTCCTGGAGGCCGGCTTGGTCTCCTCGATGGTGTTGACCCGGGACAGGACCTGCTTCTCCATGTCGTCGATCTTGTTCTGCAGCAGGTCCTTCAGGCTGTTGGCCTGCGCCGTGTTGTTGCCCCGGCTGTACTGCTGCAGCGGGGACACATGGGGGACACGTTAGGATTATTATTATGCCTTACAGGGACATGTTAGTATTATTATTCTGGGTTACAGGGACATGTTAGTTATTATTATTCTGGGTTACAGGGACACTTTGAGTCCTCTGAAACTCCCTGAAAACCTGTTTCTGGTTCTGCTCCACTCCGTTAGTTAGGTCTCTGCTCTGCGCCACATTATGAAGCTTCTCTAACACAAACACATGATTTAATAACTATATCAGTCTAACTCTAATCAATAACTAACTGATCAACCCCTGAACTCCCCCTCCTCTCTTTTTTTGTCATTTTGCGTATTTTTTGTCATTTTGTGTGTCATTTTGTGGTCAATTTGCGTCTTTTTTGGCCATTTTGTGTCTTTTTTTGGCATTTTGTTGTCAATTTCTGTCTTTTTTTGGCCATTTTGCAGCTTTATGTGTCATTTTGTGGTCAATTTCTGTCTTTTTTGGCCATTTTGTGGCTTTTTGTGGTCAATTTGTATCTTTTTTTGGTCATTCTGTGTCTTTTTTGTCATTTTATGGTCAATTAGTGTCTTTTTGCCATTTTGTCTTTTAGTGGGTCAACTTGTGTCTTTTTTTTTTTTTTGCAATTTAGCAATTTTGCCTCTTTTTTGTCATATTGTGTCCTCTGTGTGTCTCCTGACTCAGTTAGTTAGTGCTCTGCTCTGCTGTCCTGACTTTACATGAAGCTCCTCTGACACCAACACATGATGAACTATATTAGTTCTATAACTAATTATATTAACTAACTATAACTCTATTAAAGTCTAACTCTAATCACTAAGTGACTGATGCGCCCCTGGTCCCGGACCCTACCTCCAGGTTCTCCAGTCTCTGTTTGAGCGCCTGTAAAGTCTGTCCCAGCTGTGCCAGAGTGTCCGTGGTGCCCCGGGAAACGTCCCCCATGGTGTTCTTGGCCCCGGGCCGCCTCCCCCCGGGCCCCGCCGCCCCCACCGGGACGCTCTGGCTCTCGCAGCGCGTCAACTTGGACGTTAGTTCCCTGATTGTCTCCCTTTGGTTCATGATGGTCTCCTTCTGCTGGAGCACGGTCTCCCGCAGCTGCATCACCGTGGTCTTCAGGTCCTCGGCCGGCCCGCTGTTCTGCATGGTGGCGGCGCACAGGTCCATATCCTTGGGCACCGACGTGCAAATAAACTGCGTCTGTCCGAAGTCTTGCGCAGAGCTGCATCCCAAAACAAGCAGGCAAGAAAGTAAGAAAAGTTTCCACGAGAATCCGTCCATGGCTCCGGTCCTGCAGCGTGTGTGTCCGTGTGTGTGTCCGTGTGTGTGTGTGTGTGTGGTGGTGTCTGAGATCAGCACCACGGAGCTGTCCACTGGAGCTGTGAGCTCGGCTCGCTGTGCGCGCTTTATATAGCGTTCATAAGGCAGATCACTGCATCAGCGAGGGAGGCAGCAGGTTCTGCTCCACCTAGAGAGTCCAGCCCCCTTCTGCTCATTTAAGGTCGTCCTGACTGTTAGAGCACACACACACACACACACACACACACACAGCCTGCACACTGTAAAAATGATTTTAGGCTGAAAAACTGCTAAACCATGACAGTAAAACACGTAAAATGATGAATGAGTTAATTCAGTTTCAGTAACAATGAAACACTGTAAATGTTTATATCAGACAAAACAGGATTTTTTTACAGTTGGTTTTTTAAATCTTTTTTTTGTGGCCACTTTGCATCTTTTTGTCATTTTGTGGTCAATTAGTGTCTTTTTTGGCCATTTTGCGTCTTTTTTTGTGGTCATTTTGCGTCATTACTCCACTGTAAATAAACTGTCCTTTTTCTCACTGTTAAATGTACTAAACACCATATCTCTAACAGAAATATACTGTAATATTTAATGGTAAAATCTTTAATTCATGCAGCATTTATAAAGTATTTTCTGGTCAATTATATGGCAGAACAGCGTTTCTTTTGATGAAAAAACTTTTTATTTTTTTATGGTAAAATATGGAATAAAATGTCAATCTTAAACGTGCTAAAATCCTTTCATCGTAATATTACAAAAAGTTGCACCGTACATTTTACGGTGAAGTTCTGGCGACCACAGCTGCCGGTATTTAACCGTAAATGAAACATATTTTTTACAGTGTAGAGAGTAAACCTACATGTTCTGTATGACTCTATGAGGACTCACTGGGTTTATTTAAATGGTTCTGTGGAATGAATTGGTCCACCTTAAATGGATCCGCTCCCCATCTTCAGAGGAGTCTGTCCCACGGTCGGAGTCCCCACACCTCCTCCTCCTCCTCCTCCTCCTCCTCCTCCTCCTCCTCCTCCTCCTCCTCCTCCTGTACATCCTCACGCCGGAAAATGTGGTTGAGGGTTTACGATGTTGTCTTGTTCCTGTACTCACGACTCCCAGAGCCCTTAGCCTGGACATGAGTCTGTTGGCTCAGGGCCTTTCTACTCTACCCTACCCTACTCTACTCTACTTTACTCTACTCTGTTATTGTTGGATCAGCCCACTAGCTGTTGTCTCCCACTCTGCCTGCAGCAGGAGGAGGTGTTAACACTTAACAAGATCATGACGTTGCAGCGTGGAGTTCTGCTGTCAGCTGTTTAATACGTTGCCATGTCCAGTTTAGACGTCAACCCTTCTCACAGCTGATGGAGGTGAAGACGCGTTATTATTAATCTTTTTATGGCTTATGAAAAGCATGAAAAAGCTCACAATGTCAATCCTAAAAATACGTCTTTAAATAAGACTGAAATCCCTGTGAAGAGGGGTTACTCACCCTGTGAAGAGGGGTTACTCACCCTGTGAAGAGGGGTTACTCACCCTGTTAAGAGGGGTTACTCACCCTGTGTAGAGGGGTTACTCACCCTGTGAAGAGGGGTTACTCACCCTGTGAAGAGGGGTTACTCACCCTGTTAAGAGGGGTTACTCACCCTGTGTAGAGGGGTTACTCACCCTGTGTAGAGGGGTTACTCACCCTGTGTAGAGGAGTTACTCACCCTGTTAAGAGGGGTTACTCACCCTGTGTAGAGGGGTTACTCACCCTGTGTAGAGGAGTTACTCACCCTGTTAAGAGGGGTTACTTACTCTGTGTAGAGGGGTTACTCACCATGTGTAGAGGGGTTACTCACCCTGTGAAGAGGGGTTTCTCACCCTGTGTAGAGGGGTTACTCACCCTGTGAAGAGGGGTTACTCACCCTGTGAAGAGGGGTTACTCATCCTGTGTAGAGGGGTTACTCACCCTGTGAAGAGGGGTTACTCACCCTGTGTAGAGGGGTTACTCACCCTGTGTAGAGGGGTTATTCACCCTGTGAAGAGGGGTTACTCACCCTGTGTAGAGGGGTTACTCACCCTGTGAAGAGGGGTTACTCACCCTGTGAAGAGGGGTTACTCACCCTGTGAAGAGAGGTTACTCACCCTGTGTAGAGGGGTTACTCACCCTGTGAAGAGGGGTTACTCACCCTGTGTAGAGGGGTTACTCACCCTGTGAAGAGAGGTTACTCACCCTGTGTAGAGGGGTTACTCACCCTGTGTAGAGGGGTTACTCACCCTGTGTAGAGGGGTTACTCACTCTGTGAAGAGGGGTTACTCACCCTGTGTAGAGGGGTTACTCACTCTGTGAAGAGGGGTTACTCACCCTGTGTAGAGGGGTTACTCACCCTGTGAAGAGGGGTTATTCACCCTGTGAAGAGGGGTTATTCACCCTGTGTAGAGGGGTTACTCACCCTGTGAAGAGGGGTTACTCACTCTGTGAAGAGGGGTTACTCACCCTGTGTAGAGGGGTTACTCACTCTGTGTAGAGGGGTTATTCACCCTGTGAAGAGGGGTTACTCACCCTGTGATAAGGGGTTACTCACCCTGTGTAGAGGGGTTACTCACTCTGTGTAGAGGGGTTATTCACCCTGTGAAGAGGGGTTACTCACCCTGTGTAGAGGGGTTACTCACCCTGTGTAGAGGGGTTATTCACTATGTGATAAGGGGGTTTCTCACCCTGTGTAGAGGGGTTACTCACCCCGTGAAGAGGGGTTACTCACCCTGTGTAGAGGGGTTATTCACCCTGTGTAGAGGGGTTACTCACCCTGTGATAAGTGGTTACTCACCCTGTGAAGAGGGGTTACTCACCCTGTGTAGAGGGGTTACTCACCCCCTGAAGAGGGGTTACTCACCCTGTGTAGAGGGGTTACTCTCCCTGTGAAGAGGGGTTACTCACCCCCTGAAGAGGGGTTACTCACCCTGTGAAGAGGGGTTACTCACCCTGTGTAGAGGGGTTACTCACCCCCTGAAGAGGGGTTACTCACCCTGTGTAGAGGGGTTACTCACCCTGTGAAGAGGGGTTACGCACTCATTTTTGTTACATAAAGACACATGTTCTAAAAATAAACCCATGAAGCTATGGTCAGTAGTTTACTTTTATAGTATATACTTTATACTTAAAACTAGATAATTATGATACTATTGCTATTTATAAGAATAAAATACTTGGTACGCTTCATGTTTTTTGCAGCGAGTGGCAGAACGCTGCAGAAAACTGCCATCACATAGAGTCCAGTAAACAAATGTGCAGCCTCAGCATATTAGCAGCTTTCTCTTTGTCCTGTTGTATTTCTCAGAGTTGCGTGGCGTCGCTGCAGCCGCTGGCTAAGATGGGATGAAAATTGACCCGGCAGTCGGCTTTAATTTGTTTAATTATCGATCCGGGGCGTTGTAATCAGCAAGGTGCCACGCTGAAGGCAAGAAACAGCGGATATAACAAATGGTTAATGGCAGAGCCTAATTGCCGAGGCCCAAGACAGGCATGCAACAAATTCTCCTTAACTCAGCACATGACCATTAAAAACCAAGCAATACTTACCATTAGCCTGAACGGATCAACCAGCCGGCTCGTTCATTATCTGCAGCAGCACAACGCTCGTTTAGCAAATGAAGCTGTGTTCAGAATGTAACGTTAATGATGGAGCAGAGCCTCCCACACTGTAAAAAGCTGTCTAAAAACCAGATGAAACACTAAATCTGAGGGAAATGGTCTTTCTGCATGGACAGATTAACATTAAATTAAGATTATTAAATCTAGAAATGAGCATGTTGAACACTTAAAATAATAAATTAACTCTTAAAACCAGATAAAGTAAAGCTGCCAGCAGTGATGAACTGGCCCGAGCAGAGTGACCTGATGATTATTTGGTTCTTACCAAGATAAAAAAAAACTTTAGATTTAGAAGTGTTAGATCATTTATCTGGTTTTAAGAGTTCATTTATTATTTTAAGTGTTCAACATGCTTATTTCTAGATTTAATAATCTTAATTTAATAAATCTTGTCAAGGTAAATTATCTGTCCATGCAGCAAGATCATTTTCTCAGATTTACTGGTTATCTTTATTTTTAGACACACCTTTTTGCAGTGCAGACAGTCAGCCTACAGTAGAGTAGCAGCTGTCACATATACTGTATCTGTTCAATATTCATCTCCAATCCTACGTATAAAAACAGAGCTGCAGCACCATATGCTCAGCCATGTTTCCTCTCATTCCCACCATGTGCCTGCCACTTAGTCTGCTGTAACGCTGAGAAAAATTGCATTAGATGTCAATCAGCTTTTACTGAGCTTCCCAGAGTGAAACTAACCTCATTTGTTGTAAGGAACTTTGGAAACTGTGGCCCTCATGCAGGCATATTGTTTTTAACAAACCCATTCTGTCTTCCTGAAAGTCTGCAGGTGGGACTTGGTCATTTGCAGCCATAGTTTGGCTTACAGTGGCAAGAAAAATCTGTGAACCCGTTGCAATTACCCAGTTTTCTGCATCAATTTGTCATAAAACCTCATCTTATTTGCATCTAAGTCCCAAGTAGAGACAAACACAACGTTCTTAACCCTTTGATGGACAACATGGTCTAAAGTGACCCAATATGTATGAGTTTTTATGTTCTATATCTTTGCAATAAATTATTTTCATCATTCAGTATTCCAGGTTTTCCTCAGCTAGTTTGTTTTTGATCATCATACATCCTAATTTTATGTTTTCCTTTATTCATTTTTGAATAAAATCCCTTTTTGTGTCACTATTCTTCTAATGCACAACATGGGTCAAAAATGACCCATATCTATTTTTAGCTAAGTAGCTTGCTAAGCTAACTACTTAGCTACCGTCTTGGCTAAGTAGCTTGTTAAGCTAACTAGTTAGCTACCTTCTTGGCTAAGTAGCTTGTTAAGCTAACTAGTTAGCTAACTTCTTGGCTAAGTAGTAAGCTAAGCAGCTTACTAAGCTAACTACTTAACTAACTTCTTGGCTAAGTAGTTAGCTTAGCAAGCTACTTAGTCAAGTAGTTAGCTATGTAATAATACAAAAACTCTTTTTCTTCATAAAGTATGAGAGGCAAAATGGAAATAATGATCTGTTGTTATCAAAAACAAGAAATGTAAAGAATACTTGGAATATTCAATCATAAAAAGATTAACATTAAATCACATGGGGGATGAATGAGGGTCATTTTAGACCATGTTGGGCATTAGAAGGGGTCAATATGTTGTTTATCAAATGGTTAACCTAATACCACACAATCACTGTGAATGTTTAATGGATGTGTTCAATAAAGACATGGAATATGATAATAGTTTGTGTGGTTTTAGTTATAGCATGTTGTGTTTGTCTACTTGGGACTTAGATGCAAATAAGATCACGTTTCATGACAAATGAATGCAGAAACCCAGGTCATGTCAAAGTGTTGACGTGCTGTTTCCTGCCAGTGTAATCCTGCTGTAGCATGTTGGGAACCAGTCGGCGCTGAGCTCTTCCTGCTCCACGCCGGCGTTCAGCGCTCAGCGAGCACCAGGTCAGATCTACGAACCGGCCGCCGGGCCCAGCTGGACTCTGGGGGGCTGCAGAGGAAAAGGCTGAAATCCATAATGATCAGTCTCTCTGGCTCACTGAATAATGCAAAGCTTTATAATAGAACCCACTCTCTAATGGCAGAGATAGATAAGAACAATTTCACACGCTGGCAGCAAACTGCTGCTTATTTATCCAGAGAGAGAGAGAAAGAGAGAGGGGGGGGGGGGGGGGGGGGAGAGAGAGAGAGAGAGAGAGGGAGAGACAGAGAGAGAGAGAGAGAGAGAGAGAGAGAGGGAGAGAGAGAGAGAGAGAGAGAGGGAGAGAGAGAGAGAGAGGGAGAGAGAGAGAGAGAGAGAGAGGGAGAGAGAGAGAGAGAGAGAGAGAGAGAGAGAGAGAGAGGAGAGAGAGAGAGAGAGAGAGATGGTTTGTCTCACATATATTACTATAATTTGTTGTTTTTTATATTCACTGCTGCTGCTCACTGCAAAAGGTGTTTAGTCTAAAACCAGATAAACAGTAAATCTGAGGGAAATGATCTTGCTGCATGGACAGATAATTTACCTTGAAAAGATTTATTAAATTAAGATTATTAAATCTAGAAATAAGCATGTTGAACACTTAAAATAATAAATTAACTCTTAAAACCAGATAAATGATCTAACACTTCTAAATCTAAAGTTTTTTTTATCTTGGTAAGAACCAAATAATCATCAGGTCACTCTGCTCGGGCCAGTTCATCACTGCTGGCAGCTTTACTTTATCTGGTTTTAAGAGTTAATTTATTATTTTAAGTGTTCAACATGCTTATTTCTAGATTTAATAATCTTAATTTAATAAATCTTGTCAAGGTAAATTATCTGTCCATGCAGCAAGATCATTTCCCTCAGATTTACTGTTTGATCTGGTTTTTAAACACGTTTTCTGCAGTGCACCACATAAAAAAGCTCTATCCTGCTTTTCTTTATCACAATCCTGTTCTATTATTTATTTTTACAGCTCAAAGGACCTGCAGTGTTAATTGTTCAGCCTATTAACTTGCCCTCTGTGTTGGCTCAGACCTTCTATTCTCCCTCTGTGCACACTTCACTGCTCACTGCAGGAATCAGGAAAGGAAACTGAAGCTCTGCTACACTGACGTCTCCACCTGAAGAGCCTCCATCTGAAGCGTCTCCATGTGAAGCTTCTCCACCTGAAGAGCCTCCATCTGAAGCGTCTCCATCTGAAGCTTCTCCACCTGAAGCGTCTCCATCTGAAGCGTCTCCATCTGAAGCGTCCCAGGGAGACCAGATGAAGGAGTAAGGAGGACCATGGTCCTGAGAGACGAGCAGCTGCTGCTCTGCATGTTTTCCTCTGGAGACAGCAGAGGGAGGAGAGGAGGAAGGAAGAAGAGCAGGAAAATCTGAAGGAGTTTATCCATTTATACATGCACACAGCTGGCCTGGGTTTACCCATGATGCCTTGCACCCTAGATTTGGTTTGGATCTGCAGGGCGGCATGGTGTCCATGGCCGATTCTTAGTTCAATCACAGAACGGGACGGTGGAGGTACCAGCAGGGCCGGCTCTAGAACATCTGGTGCTCTAGACCAGATCCATTGGTGTTGAACAGCTCCGCTTGCTGTTTCATGGAGGGAACTCCTGTTTGTGTTTGCCCATGGAGCCAACCAGCTATATAATACAACTGTCTGTCTGTATAATTATCAACTGACAAGTCAATTCTCAAAGAATCACAGCAGGAGACGCTAACAAAGTTAGAGACAAGAGAGACGATGAAAGTGGAAACCGCGCAAAAAATGTGCTTAACTGTGCTAAGTTAGCGTTGCTTTATTTCAACCTAGCTAGCAAGCTAATACAAATGAAACGTTGTCACACAAAACGGCATTTAAAAAAAGATTGGGACTTCTTCTCCTCCTCTTTTCTTCTCTTTGGATACTGAGCACCGGAGAGCTTTGACGGTGTTTCATCTTGAAGATTTATCAAAACATAACGTGTCACTGGACCGGACCTCTGAGACAGGATCTGACCGTCTAAAGGGGGGCGATCTGACCGTCTAAAGGGGGGCTGATCTGACCGTCTAAAGGGGGGGATCTGACCGTCTAAAGGGGGGCGATCTGACCGTCTAAAGGGGGGCAATCTGACCGTCTAAAGGGGGCCGATCTGACCGTCTAAAGGGGGCCAATCTGACCGTCTAAAGGGGGCCAATCTGACCGTCTAAAGGGGGGCTGATCTGACCGTCTAAAGGGGGGCAAGGCAATGACCACAAGTCACGTGACTCAGCACCACAAGTGAGAAAATGTCATTGTTTATGTATTTATTTATTTTGTTAATATTTATTATTTTCAAGACAGAACACGAAGGGAGGGCTTTGTTTTTTGTTTTTTGTCTCCCTCGATGGTGACTGGCGGCGTCCCTCCAGCAGATGGCGCTCTAGGCGACCGCCTATGTCGCCTAGAGCCGGCCCTGGTTACCAGGCCGGCTCGGGGTCCTTCGTCTGCTACTGATTACATCACAAAAAACGTTATGTACAGCAACGTATATATATACTTGTAAGCTATTTTTCACTTATCTGTCTGTGTATTTGTGTATTTATACACACATATCCAACAAAAACACAATTATTCTTTTTTTATGTACATTCACAGGAGTCCACACACCCTTATAGTCAAAATAAAAAGCAGTTTATTGCTGCTTAGCAGACAAATACGCAGAACTTGAACGTCGGTTTCGCCACAGACAATCGTTGCTATGACTACAGCCGGTTGCTACGACTACAGCCAATCACATTGTACTCCCATTGAAGCGTACAGACGATCATATTGTGTGACGTGTAGAATCTTTTATTTTTTCCTATCAGGTTTTGTTCCTCCCTTTTGGAGCGCCTATCGTTTGTAGGTTTTTTTTATTTTATCGTTTTCCCCTTGAGAGTTTTCCCCTTATCTTAGATTAATATTATTTAGTGTAGATAGTTTTCAGTGTTTTTTCCTCCTTAGAAGCGACGTTTCTTTGTTAGATTTCCACTCAGAGGGAGGAGTTTCATAGCCCTTTTCTTTCACTGTGAGGTTTTCCTTGCTGTATTTTTGAATAAAGAGATTTTAAAGAGCCCGACCTGACAGATAGCACACAGCAGCAGTTTGACCAAACTCTGCAGACGGCTTCATCTGGAGCCATTACTGCCCTCACCGTGTCCATGTATGTAGATGTGAGTGATTCGGCCTCGACCTTTAGCTCTGTAATCTATTGCTCATAACTTCTCAGACTGGAACATTGTTTTATTGATGTCCAGCCTCACCAGAGAGTCATTCACTAACTTATCCCCCTCTCATTAAAACCTAAAGTGACATAAACAAATACTGGTGGCATTATGTGTTCCACTAGGCGCTAAGCTAACCTCATCATAATTCTCCAAAGCCTGCACATTAACGGCGAGCTACGACAGCGCTGTTTATCAAGCAGCTTGTGTTGGCCTCGTTGGACTCCCTCCAGAAACAACTTCCTCCCCATTAGACTCTCGCCTGCTCGAGTTTGCGGCCAAAATGTGTCCAGAAGTGGAAGTGGGTTAACATGGGAGTGGAATGATTGTGTTTCTCAGGCCTGGATGAAAGATTTGAGATGTTTTAGTGTGTGGATGCTCCAGTGTTTTACTGTGCTGAATCATTGTGGGGAGAGAAGTGAACACATACGGCTCATAGATTCATTTTGTAGATTTAAACAGAATCCAAAGATAGATTTGATGATGTTAAAGGCTTCATTCAGTCTTTAGCAATATAGGGCAAGTCACAAGTTGAAAAATGTTATTTGTTGCTCATATTATTGAGTGTAAAAGTATTTGCATTATTAACTAGAAGGGCACTCAGAGTTTACAGACAAAAACTTGAAAAAGTTTTTTCTTCAGGAGAAGTGATCTGTTCCTGAATCCTCCTGACAAACAGACAAACCAACATGAATCAGAATCAGAATCAGAAGCCTTTGTTGTCATTGCACATAGTAACAAGTATTAGTACAACGAAATTTGCCATCAACCCGTCCAAAACGTATAAAACACACAAACAATACGACAGAGGTGAAGAGGACAGGAAGACAGAGATGAAGAAACGGAAATACAGGACAATGTGAGGAGAGGAAAGGAGGAAAATACAAAGAAAAAACCTCAGCAACATAAACACGTACATACATAATACACTTCACAACAGGAACAGTGTGCGTATCTGTATATATGTGGGAGTTCGAGTGTGTTAGCCTGAGATCCACCTTGTCCAGAACCTAACCAGTCCCGTCTCAGAATGTCAAAAATCAGAATGACAAAAAGCGATAACATAGCGGTTGCTATGGAGACAACCTTGCTAGCCCCCAGACAGCAGCAGACAGTCAACAGGTGTCTGTGGGAGGTTGGGGGGGGGGGATTTGGGCTCAGTTGGTAGAGCATTCATCCAGTGATCGGAGGGTTGGTGGTTCGATCCCCGACCATGGCAGCTACATGTCCAAGTATCCTTGAGCTAGATGCTGAACCCCAGATTGCTCCTGATGCTGCGTTCATCAATGAATTCCTGCTGGTGGCAGGTTTAGGGCAGCCTCTGCCACCAGGATGAATGTGTGAATGAGTCAGTCTGTAGTGTGAAGAGCTTTGAGTGGTCGCAAAGTGACTAGAAAAGTGCTAGATAAGTGCAGGTCCATTTACCATTTAGGCGAAAGTGGGAGCATGCAATGTTCTGCTACTCATCTTGTCCATAATGTCCAGACTGCTTCTCCAGGGCGATCAGTCGCTCCAAGATTTTATCCAAAGTTCTGTTTGTGACCACAGTCTGAGTTCTGACAGCTCTGCCCATCGTATCAATCATCTCAGCAGCCTGATGGGGCTTTGGACAGCTGTCACTGTTTACTGTGTATCTCGATAAACCAGAGCAAAGCCTGATCCAATCAGTAAAAACCCTGTTATCAAGGTTCTTTATAGATAGAGATCTTCTATGTCCTCCACAGAGAGAACCACCAGGAACATGACTCTCCACCTCTCCCTGCGTTGAGAGACCAGTTGATCAAAGCCATGCTTTGTTTTAGTTTGGAGAGAGTCTTTTAAAGTATAAGACAGAAGACGAGACGAGACGAGCGAAGCAGGAAGAACAGGAGGAAAGAAAAGTCTGACCACTTCCTTTGAGATGCTGCAGGTAGAAGATTTATAGTCACCAGATAACCACAGACACACTACCAATGTGACTCTAATGGGCCCATAGAACAGATATGAAAAAGTCCTTTCGTGTCTCTTTGTAGTTGTTTTCTGTATCTTTGAGTCATTTTGAGTCCAATTTTAGTTATTTTTGACTTTTGCAGTTTTTTGTTTTTTGTCTGTAGATGTTTCCTCTCATTTTGTTTTTCTTTAGTCATTGTGAATCTCTTTGTGGTTACTGTGTCTCTTTTAAAGTGGTTTTGTGTCTCTTTTAGGTTGTTTTGTGTCACTTTTAGGTTGTTTTGTGTCTCTTTTAGGTTGTTTTGTGTCTCTTTGTAGTGGTTTTGTGTCTCTTTGTAGTGGTTTTGTGTCTCTTTTAGGTTGTTTTGTTCATTGTGTGTGTTTGTGGTCTGATTTGTAGTTTGTATTTGGTCTCTGGAGTCCTTTCAGTAATCCATCGATGCTTCTACGTATAATTCTCGTGTGTGTTGACAGAGAGAATTAGTGATGCTGTTCTTGTTGCTTACACCTAAAGTGACAGAAGTAGTTGTTTTTTTCTCATATAATGTCTTTTTTCTCATAAATTTGAGATTTTTTCTCTTAAATTTGTGTTGTTGTAAACACGTGACCAGCAGGTTCTATCTGCTGGTAACAGCTGAATGTGGTCATCAGAATGTGAACATCCAGACTTTTTCTAAATATTTTAATCTATAAATGTACCAAATTTGGTGCTTTTATCACAAAATGAACAATAGGTTATCTATGGAGCAGCAGAGCTCAATATATCATACCAACAGTTCATTTTGTGATAAAAACACCAAATTTGCCAGATGTGTTGATGATTATATTGGGAACAAAACGGGATATTGGACCATCACAAACTCTGACCCTGGTTGCCATGGCAGCCATTTTTAAAAATGGCTGCCAGCAGTTGGTTAAACATTTCTTTCCCATTGGAACCAGGTGCAATAATGGACATAATCTAGATCCTAGAACCCTGAGAACCAAATCAAATACTCACTCACACTTTTAGAGACTTTTACAAAGTAACTGGTCGTCTCATTATATTATAATGTTATTATATATCGCCGTGAATCAGTAAAAACTAATATTTTATGTGTATTTTTTGATGGTGGATGTAGAGCAAATGTGGTTTGGATGATTTTTTAAAGTAATTACTCACTAATATATGTGTGTTATTATATTTATGCACTTTAATTTGCATGTTTACAGACACCTCTGTTCAATGTAAAGCATTTGGTGAATATGAGATGGCCTAATATCCTTTTTAAGTTTTTCATCTCTAACATTCTGGTTTACATCCACACGAGGGGGAGATCATTTATACAACCCTGTTCAACATCTCACTTTATTGCAAAGATGGACTTTATTCATAAAACATTTAAAGCATTAAAAACCATTAAACATTAATAAAACATTTGAAGCAGCAGAGAGGTTTGTAACTTTATCACAACAAGTTGTTTCAGAGCTGCAAAGATCACTTTTTTTCCTTGCCGAGTCTTTATTAACCCTCTAAAGTCTCCAAACGCTCCAAATCATCCAGACTAGAAAACATTTATCTTTATTATAAATTTACCTCTAAAGTTCTGGCTGTAAACTCCATGAGGCCAGTTTCAGTTTGATGATGATATACCAAGTAAAACTGGAGACAAGCTCAAATAGATTTAGTATCAAATGATAGAACTGGATGGAACCCTCTTATATGGTAGATTTGACACCTTTGGTCACATTTGACACATTTAACATTCTTTATTGAGCATGATAGTGTTTTAAAAAATGACTAAAAAAAGAAACAAAATGTCAAAAAAAAGACACAAAATGACCAAAATAAACCACAAAAGAAGACACAAAATGACTAAAAAAGACACAACATTTAAAAAAAAAGAAACAAAATGACTAAAAAAGACACAAAATGACCAAGAAAAGACATAAAATGACTAAAAAAAGACATAAAATGACCAAAAAAGGACACAAAATGACAAAATAAGACATAAAATGACTAAAAAAAGACATAAAATGACGAAAATAAACACAAAAGAAGACAAAATGACTAAAAAAGACACAAAATTACCAAAAAAGACATAAAATGACTTAAAAAAGACATAAAATGACAAAAAAGACACAAAATGACTAAAAAAGAGACAAAAAGACACAAAATGACTAAAAAAAGACACAAAATGACTAAAAAAAAGACACAAAATGACCAAAAAAATACATAAAATGACTAAAAAAAGACATAAAATGACTAAAAAAAGACACAAAATTACCAAAAAAGACATAAAATGACTTAAAAAAGACATAAAATGACAAAAAAGACACAAAATGACCAAAAAAAGACATAAAATGATACAAAGTGACTAAAAAATGGTTAAAAAAGACACATAATGACCAAAAAAGACACAAAATGACTATAAAAGACAAAAAAACACACAACAAAAGACACAAAATGACCCAAATTGTTCCTCTAAACACAAAGAGCCAAATCAAACAGAGTCCCACTAGAATAAAACCAGAGTTGATGACAGGATCACACACAATCACAAGATCACATTTATGTTGGTTTTTCTTTGTTTCTTTTTGGTTCTAAATGTTGATCCAGTAAGTCAGAATAAAACATCAATTATTATTATTATCAGGTCATATAGGTGAAAAATATACCAACATGGTATTTAAACATGTTTTATTGGTGAATACAGGCAGGATGGATCAGAGAGGTTGTGAGGTTTCTACAACCATCCAGACAGAAATAAAGCTGAAGCGTTATAATAATAATAATAATAATAATAATAATAATAATAATAATAATAATAAACGTTGTGCAGCTTTAAAGCAGCACCAGGTCCCTCGGAGCTCTCAGCCTTAAAGAGTCACCACTCAGAGTTTAGTGTTTCAGGGAGCAGCTGTGTTTTAGGACTCAATAACGGAGATGAAACCTGTAAAGATCTGCAGCAGAACTCACTAACAGACAGAGAGAGAGTCTCTCTATTACATCAGGACCAAAGAGTCCTTGTAAAGCACAAGTCCCAGTCCTCTCTGCTGCCCTCGTCCCTAAAGGAGATTAAATGTTGGCTCAGGCTGAAGAGAACCCAGTTTACAGAGACCAGACATTTCATCACAAAACACAAAACACTGTAAAAAATGTCTGTAGATTTTAGGGTGAAAAACTGTTAAACCATGACAGTAAAAGACGTAAAATGATAAATGAGTTAATTCAGTTTCAGTAACAATGAAACACTGTAAATGTTTATATCAGACAAAACAGGATTTTTACAGTTGGCTTTTTTTGGACCATTTTGTGTCTTTTTGTGGTCAATTTGTGTCTTTTTGGCCATTTTGCGTCTTTTTTTTTGTCATTTTGTGGTCAATTTGTGTCTTTTTTTGTTATTTTGTGTCTTTTTGTGGTCACGTAAAAGACGTAAAATGATAAATGGGTTAATTCAGTTTCAGAAACAATGAAACACTGTAAATGTTTATATCAGACAAAACAGGTTTTGTTTTTTTACAGGTTTTTTTTCATCTTTTTTTGTCATTTTGCGTATCTACATTACTCCACTGTAAAATACTCTGGCACCGTGTTTGTAACAAAAATACACTGTAATATATATACAATACATCACTGTAATGTTTGCATTTATTGTTAGTAAAAATCCTTTTTCTCACTGTTAAATGTACTAAACACCATATCTCTAACAGAAATATACTGTAATATTTAATGGTAAAATCTTTAATTTATGCAGCATTTATAAAGTATTTTCTTGTCAATTATATGGCAGAACAGCGTTTCTTTTGATGGAGAACTTTTTTATGTTTACGGTAAAAAATGGAATAAAATGTCAATCTGAAACGTGAAATCAACAGTGTTAATATCATTTTACCGTAATATTAGAAAAAGTTGCAGCGTATTTATTACGGTAAAGTTCTGTTGGTGTTTACCTTAAAAAGTCCGGCGGCTAATGGTGCGTTCAAGGTCCACACGAATGTCAGAATTTTCATCTTTGTTCCGACTTTCAAGTTCTGACCTTCAGTGTTAATATAAAACCATGAGGCGTTACGGTAAGAACGTGTTAGAGACTTCAAAATAAATCAAACCGCTTTTTTTTACAGAATCCACCACAGAATTTACACTAAGACTGTCAAAATAAGAGCTTTAAATAAAACATAGAAGAATCTTATTCTCCTTTACAATAATCCATTAAAATATGCAATGATTCAGATGGAATAGTGGCGTTAGAATGTGTGAGAGGAACCAAATTTAGGCTTTAAAATTAATTAACATAAATTTGAGATTTTTTCTCTTAAATTTGTGATTTTTTTCTCAAATTTTTTTTATTGTTTTTATCTAAAATTCGTATTTTTTCTCTTATATTTGTGATTTTTTTCTCACATAATTTGTGATATTTTTCTCAGAAATGTGTGAGATTTTTCTCTTAAATTTGTGATTTTTTTCTCTTAATTGTTTTTCTATTAAATTTATATTTTTTCTCATAAATTTGTGATTTTTTTTTCATAAATTTGAGATTTTTTCTCTTTCATTTTTTTTTATTGCACATTTGTGAGTTTTTCTCTTAAATGTGTGATTGATGGTAGTGAAAACATTCAGAGGTAGACAGGAAAATGTTTTTAAACGGCTTGGGGAGTTATCGGGACGTAATTGTCACACATTTCTTGTCAGATTCATGTTTTCTGAATGTTGGTGATGAATTAGTCTTTTCTTCAGAGGAAGTTGATTGTGTTGCTGTTAGCAGAGATGCTACATTAAAGTATCATTAAAGTATCATCATTGTTCACATTTTCTTTGAGTGCATTTTCACATCAAATGTGTGAATTATTCATAATGTCGGAGCAAAGCTTTGAGATCTCAGTTTATTTATATGCAACAAATGAGGAGCAGCAAAGAACGACACATTAATAATAGAGGAGCGAAGGGTTAACTGATGATTGTTACCAGTTTAATTAGCACAATGTTTTTCATTCTCACAACTTATTGTTATTTTTTTTTTTTTGCATTCTTTTTATTGAACATTTTAACAAACATATTGCATACGTCTGGTACACATAAATAATGCATCTTCAGATTACACTTGCCATCTTTCCTCAATCTTTCATCTTGGATCAGATATAAAATAACTTTACATTTTTATTCACTCCAATAAAATTGTGCAACTGAAATAGTCGTCATCCAAAAGTTATTATTAATAAAACAGCAACTTGTTCCAGTGTAGCAAAATTAGAGAAATAAAAATAATAATATTATTCTTAAGACAATATTATAACAGAATGGGCCGATTCCAGTTACATTTTCTCTCATTTTTACACTATAATGCAGATTTGATGGATCTCTGGTTGTATTTTCTGCTTTCGACTCTTTAAATCAGCCTGAACGCTGAAACATCTTTCTCTCAAGGCCACTTCACTCTCTCAGCTCCTCCTCCTGCTCCTCCTCCTGCTCCTCCTGCTCCTCCTCCTCCTCCTCCTGCTCCTCCTCCTCCTCCTCCTGCTCCTCCTCCTCCTCCTGCTCCTCCTCCTCCTGCTCCTCCTCCTCCTCCAGGAGCTCCTCTCTGAAGCTCTCCTGGTCCTGGTTCTTTGTTTCTCTCTCTGGTTGTGAAGGAATGTGAGGTTTGTTGATGTAAATGAGTTGTTGAGTATGAAACCGTCCTGTGAGCTGGATCAGATCTTGTTCTCCTCTCAGATCAGCTGATCATCAGATAAATGTTGCATGTGACGGATAGAAGCTAATGAAGCTGAATGAGTCTGAGATGCTGGAGAACCTCAGTAGAACCCAGTGGTGGATAGAAACACATAGAACCCGACAGGCAGCTAGTGGAGCTGGATGAGCAGCGCCGGGACCTGGGACATGGACAGTTTTTATCATAAAATTTGTCAGTTTTTTATTGTAAATTTGAGATTTTTTTCTTTTCATTTTTTAATATATTTTTTCTCTTAAATGAGTGATTTTTTTCACGTATTTTTTTTTTAGTTTTTTCTCTTCAGTTTGTTTTTTCTCATGAATTTTAGATTTTTTTAATCATGCATTTGTATTTTTTTAATCATACATTTGTATTTTTTCTCTTAAATTTGTGATTTTTTTCTCACATAATTTGTGATTGTTTTGATGCATGAGAAAGCTCCAATGTCAATCCTAAAAACAAGTCTTTACACAAGAATGAAATCCCTGTGAAGAGGGGTTACTCACCCTGTGAAGAGGGGTTACTCACCCTGTGTAGAGAGGTTACTCACCCTGTGAAGAGGGGTTACTCACCCTGTGTAGAGAGGTTACTCACCCTGTGTAGAGAGGTTACTCACCCTGTGTAGAGGGGTTACTCACCCTGTGAAGAGGGGTTACTCACCCTGTGTAGAGGGGTTACTCACCCTGTGAAGAGGGGTTACTCACCCTGTGTAGAGAGGTTACTCACCCTGTGAAGAGGGGTTGCTCACCCTGTGTAGAGGGGTTACTCACCCTGTGAAGAGGGGTTACTCACCCTGTGTAGAGGGGTTACTCACCCTGTGTAGAGAGGTTACTCACCCTGTGTAGAGGGGTTACTCACCCTGTGTAGAGGGGTTACTCACCCTGTGTAGAGGGGTTACTCACCCTGTGAAGAGGGGTTACTCACCCTGTGTAGAGGGGTTATTCACCCTGTGTAGAGGGGTTACTCACCCTGTGAAGAGGGGTTACTCACCCTGTGTAGAGGGGTTACTCACCCTGTGTAGAGGGGTTATTCACCCTGTGAAGAGGGGTTACTCACCCTGTGTAGAGGGGTTACTCACCCTGTGAAGAGGGGTTACTCACTCATTTTTAGTTACAAAAAGACACATGTTCTTAAAATCAGCACATGACGCTATGGTCAGTAGGTAAATTATACTCTAAAGAGAATTATGATACTATTGCTAGATAGAAGAAGAAAATACTTGGTAAACTTGTTTTTTATCTCCCAGTAGAAACACATGGACCGTCTCCTAGAGATGACCTTTTTTATATTCAGCTCATTTACAGCTGATAATTAATGCTGCATGAATTATATTCTCTATTAACATAATCAGGAAATGTTGGTAATTAAAGTATTGATGCTGAATGTTTCAGGAAAGTTCATCAGTTTGGTTTCCTGCCAAAAAAATCTAATCTTGAAAAATAGTATCTATTTATTTTGAGCCAGTCAGGTTTTCTGGTTCCAGTCTGTTCAGACCATCACTCTGTTGGGTTTATTTATGGTTTATCATGGTTCAGGTTCAGATGAGAACCTTTGTTATGTAACTTAACTTACATATGCAAGTTAAAATTAGTCACCTTTGACCTTTGGTTCTCCCCCCTCCCCCCCCCACTACCTACCTGCACCAGGGCCACAGTAGACGGTAGAAGAGTCCCGTTAAAAACAGGCTGTACTGAGCTCAGCTCAGAGGAAAAGGTCTCCTAAAGGTCCAGGCAACACAAGGGGGTGAACTGGAATAAATGTGTTAAAAAAATCATAGAAAATTTTGTGATTTTTTTCTTGTAAATTTGAGATTTTTTCTCTTAAGTTTTGGATTTTTTTCTCTTAAATTTGTATTTTTTTTCTCTTAAATTTGAAATTTTTTTCTTGTAAATTTGAAATTTTTGATCGTTAATTTGTAATTTTTTTTTTCTTCTAAATTTGTGATTTTTTTTTCTTGTATTTTTGTGATTTTTTTCTTGTAATTTTGAGGTTTTTTTCCCTTAAATTTGTATTTTTTTTCTCATAAAATTTGTCTTTTCTGATAAATTTGTTTTTGTTTTGATAAATTTGTTGTTGATTGTTTTCATCATTCATTTGTATTTTTCTCTTGTAAATATGTGATCTTTTTCTCATATAATTTGTGATTTTTTTCTCTGAAATTTGTAATTTATTTCTTGTAAATTTGAAATTTTTGATCATAAATTTGAGAATTTTTTTTCTTCTAAATTTGTGGGTGTTTTTCTTGTAAATTATAGATTTTTTTCTCCTAATTTTTGGATTTTTTTCTCTAAAATTTGTATCCTTTCTCGTAAATTTGTCTTTTTCTCATAAATTTTAGATTTTTTTCATCATAAATTTGTATTTTTTTCTTGTAAATTTGAAATTTTTGATCGTCAATTTGAGAATTTTTTTTCTTCTAAATTTGTGGGGTGGGTTTTCTTGTAATTTTGAGATTTTTTTCTCTTAAATTTTTTATTTTTTTTCTCTTAATTTTTTTCTCTCGTAAATTTGTATTTTTCTCATACATTTTCACACATAATTAATGTTTTTTTCTCATATAATTTGTGATTTTTTTCTCTCTCAAATTTGTAAATTTTTGATCGTAAATTTGAAAAAAAATTTACTTCTAAATTTGCCATTTTTTTTCTTGTAATTTTGAGATTTTTTTCTCTTAAATTTGTCATTTTTTTCTTGTAGAAGGAGGAAAAAGAGGAAAAAGTTGATCTTACAGTATGTAAGGAAGAACGTGAGCTTTAAACTGTTGTTTCTTGGTAAAATCTTCCTGTTCTGACCTGCTGACGCTGAAGCAGCTCATCTCTCTTCTCAACAACATTTATTCTGCAGTGAGGAACATAAAGTGGACGCCTCGTTCATCAGCTGCCTGAGTCGTATGAAGCCATTGATCATTGATCAGCTGGAGGAGGCTGGAGGAGGCTGGAGGAGGCTGGTGGCTCCATGCGAGCGTCATGAATGAACAGCTGCTGTGGAAGAACCATCGATCCTGCTGACAGCAGAAGCTGCAGAACATCACAGAACACATTCACATTTAATTCTCTCTCTGACTCTTTATTCTAACTGGAGACAGGCCAGATTTAAAAGCTGCTTTAAAGACTTCAGCTGCTTCTGCATGTGGAGGAAATACTCACAGTCATCATGTGCATCACATTCATTTAGTTGATGCAACTTACAATCAGTGCAACCAGCTGCAGGAACAGCAACTTCAGCAAATGAGCTGAACGCTCCGAATGCCACACTGTAAAAAATGTCTAAATGTAGGTTTAACGGTGAAAAACTGTTAAACCATGACAGTAAAAGACGTAAAATGATAAATGAGTTAATTCAGTTTCAGTAACAATGAAACACTGTAAATGTTTATATCAGTAAAAACAGGATTTTTTTTACATTTATTTTTTTTTTAAAGACATTACTCCACTGTAAAATACTCTGGCACCTTGTTTGTAGCAAAAGACACAAATGACTAAAAAAGGCTGTAAAATTAATTTTAAAAAGACACAAAAAATTACTAGGTTTTTTTTTTTTTAAATAAGTTACTCCACTGTCAAATACACTGACCTGACACCGTGTTTGTAGCAAAAAATATACTGTAATATATATATATACACACACATATATATATATATATATACAAGCCACCACTGTAATTTTTGCATTTATTTTTTGTAAAAACACTTTATTTCTCACTGTTAAATGTACTAAACACCATATCTCTAGCAGAAATATACAGTAATATTTAATGGTAAAATCTTTAATTTATGCAGCATTTATAAAGTATTTTCTGGTCAATAATATGGCAGAACAGCGTTTCTATTGATGGAAAAACTTTTTATTTTTTACAGTAAAATATGAAATAAAATGACAATCTTAAACGTGAAATCAACAGTGTTAATATCATTTTATTGTAATATTAGAAAAAGTTGCACCGTATTTATTACAGTAAAGTTCTGGCAACCAGCTGCTGGTTTTTACCCTAAAAACAACATTTTTTATATTTTTTACAGTGCAGTAGTCGTGTTCAGAGATCTAGAATATGTCGTCTCTCCTCCAAACCTCCGTCAGAGTTTCAAGGTTTCTACTGAGGAAGAATAGAAGAGAAATAATGTGTCTGTTATTATTTTATTACCTTCATAAGAACAGCAGCGACTCATAGGGAACGGCCTTCTGTTATAAATGAACCTTTATTCTCCTGCAGCTCACATTTGATCAACAGAATTGTAGTAAAATCAGATTATAGGAAACCAATTTAAACACCAATGATGTCATTATTCCACACATTGTACCATCGAAAGAAAAAATCACATCACATTTTCAAAATCACATTTTATGTTGGACTAAAAGACTAAAAAAGACGCAAAATGACCAAAAAAATACACAAAATTACTAAAAAAAGACACACAATTACTAAAAAATGACACAAAATGACAAAAGAAATCATTAAAAGACACAAAATTACAAAAAATGACAAAAAATGACCAAAAAAGACATGAAAAGGATTCAAAAATGGACAAAAGACTCCACAGAGTTAACAGTATAATTAGTATTATTATTATAATTATTAATGTCTGTGTGTCTGATATTGATCGATACTTTAGATGGAAACTGCCTCAGTTATATTTCATAATAGATTCACGTTTTCTCCTTCAGCTTTGTATGATATGAATGAAGAAAATAACAAAATATATTGTTCAAAGAAGAAGAAAGAAAAAACCTTGTTTATTGTATAAACCTTCAGTATTTTCACATATTATCAGTTCTCTGATAAGGATTACATCACTGATTATGATCCTGATCGTTACAGTTCTATAGTTTCTCTTGGAACTAAAGGACTAAATAAAGGACTAAATAAAGGACTCCTGCACTGGAAACACAGAACACAAACACATCAATATTAATATTCATCAAACATTCAGAGTTGATATTGTCATGCAGAGAGACGAGCTTCAGGTAAACAAACATTATAATGAGCAGCCACGGCCTTCAGCACATACAATTATATAAATATATATCAACTAATGAGAAGATGTCAAAGCAACAAACAGGAGACAAAATAAGTTTAAAAACAAAATACAGGATTTAACCGTCTGGAGTCTATGACAGAGCTTCATCATGTCCTGATGTAAAACGAAGCAACGTTGACCGTTCCGTCAACTTCTTCATTCTGACAAAATTACTCTGGCTCAACTTAAAAAATAGTTGTAACAATTTGTATTTATCTTTTTAAGTAATTCCAACTAAGACATTATTGAGTATTTCCCATGAGACTTTTATATCTGAAATAACTAAAAAAAATACAACACAAAGAAAATAAACTAGGAAATGTCCTCTGGGTAAATAGTGAAAGGGCCACTACTGCCGGTGTGTGTACACTATGATGAGATTCTTCAGAGATTTACAACAATTAATACTAGTAATGTTATGATACCAAACCAACCAAACCAACTCAACCAAACCAACCAAACCAAACCAACTCAACCAAACCAAACCAAACCAAACCAACCAAACCAACTCAACCAAACCAAACCAAACCAAACCAAACCAAACCAACTTAACCAAACCAAACCAACTAAACCAAACTAACTCAACCAAACCAACTAAACCAAATCAACTAAACCAAACCAACTAAACCAACTAAACCAGACCAAATAGATCAAACAAGATAAATGATCTAACACTTCTAAATCTAAAGTTTTTTCTTATCTTGGTAAGAACCAAATAATCATCAGGTCACTCTGCTCGGGCCAGTTCATCACTGCTGGCAGCTTTACTTTATCTGGTTTTAAGAGTTAATTTATTATTTTAAGTGTTCAACATGCCTATTTCTAGATTTAATAATCTTAATTTAATAAATCTTGTCAAGGTCAATTATCTGTCCATGCAGCAAGATCATTTCCTCAGATTTACTGTTTGATCTGGTTTTTAAACACCTTTTTTTACAGTGTAATAATGCAGGAAACAGCAGGATCACTTGCAATTTGTTCAAAAGGGTGAAAAATAGTTTCTATCATCTACACAAGAGACTTTGAGAATTTAAATTCTGATCTGACAAATGTACCAAAGCAACAAAGACAAGCTGTAAAGTCAGTCAGACTTCAGTCTACTTGCTTGTGAACAACTCAGCAGAGTCTCCATGAGAACCAAGCCAGAGTCCAGCGTGGAGCGGCTGGGTGAACGTGGTCTGGACTCTGTGGAGGAGGGTCATGGTCTCAGAGACGCTGTAGAAGGACAGAACGCCTGCACTGTGGTCCAGGTACACTCCCAGTCTGGAGCACAGAGGACCTGGGACATGTAATACAATACGATTATTGTGCCAAAACCTGTAGCCGTCTGAGTCCAAATTCAACGCCCAAGACTTGTCGTTGGCTCCAAGTCTGCATCCAGGCGACCTCCCTGCTCTCCCGATGGTTTTATACGTAACCGCTACATCAACTGCTGTCCCAGTCCACTCCACCTCCCAGTAACAGCGTCCAGTCAGACTCTGTCTGCTCAGGACCTGCTGGTAGCCCATGAACCTGTCTGGGTGGTCAGAATACGGCTGCTCTGTTTCTACCACTGCTGCTCTTCTGTTCCCCTCAGATAAAACCAGTAACGGGTGGACAGTGTCTGGATCCATTGTGATTTCACATAGATATTGTCTGAATCCGGCTCTGGTGGTGGGCTGTGGCACTGAAACTCCTGCTGCAGCTCCTGAGACGTTGTGAAAAAAACAAAAAAAACAAAAAAACATAAAGCTTACCAATTATTGTCTTCTTCTATCTAGTAATAGTATCTTAATTACCTTGTTTGGATTATAATTTACCTACTGACCATAGCTTTATGTGCTTATTTTAAGAACATGTGTCTTTTTGTAACTAAAATGAGTGAATAACCTCTTCACAGGGATTTCAGTCTTGTTTAAAGACTTGTTTTTAGGATTGACATTGTGAGCTTTTTCATGCTTTTCAATCTATTCAACTGTTGAATATGGTGAGTTTTTACCTAAAATATTGGCTCCAGTTGAGAGTTTTAGTTGCATGTAGAACGCTAATTAAAAAGCATTTTCTACGACCAGTATCCACCCACAGATACTGAAATGAGAAAAACAAACATGCTTGTTTCTAGTATTTCTGGCTTATTTTAATGTTATTACAGTCGGGCTTTTCAAGCCACAATTGCTCAAAATAAGTTTATTTGGATTTATTTTAAGCCATCATTGTTTTTCCAGTGTCCAGATATTTTTACTTACTTAAAGAATTCTTACAAAGAAACATTTACTTACTGCACTGGCAGATAATTTCTACTTGTTTCGAGCATGTATTTGCTTAATTCTAGTTATTTATTTCTCATTTGTTGTCAGTTGGTTGTTGCAGTGTTCATCTTCATCACCTCACCTTGACCAGCGTAGATGTTCTCCTCCAGCTTCTCAGAGGGCTCCACCAGCTGGTGCTTCTTTAACTTGGCCACGTCATAATGAGGCTGGAGGTGTTGCTCACAGAACGAGACCAGACAGACCAGACACGACTTGAAGACTTTCGTTTTCCTCCCGGTGCAGAAATCACAGGCCACATCTCCAGGTCCAGCATAGCAGAGATCAGCAGGAGCAGCTGGGAGTCCAGTTCCCTTCAGCTGCTCCACTAAAGCTGCTAACATGATGTTTTTCAGCAGGACAGGCCTCGGAGCAAAGGCCTGCCTGCACTGAGGGCAGCTGTACACTTTCTTCTGATCCTCTTCATCCCAGAAGCTTTTAATGCAGCCCATGCAGTAGCTGTGTCCACAGGGAATAGCCACCGGATCCTTCAGGAGATCCAGACAGATTGAACAGGAGAAAGTTTTCTGGTCCAGCTGAACTCCTTTCTGCGCCATTTCACCTCTCAAAGGCAGCGACTGTCCCAGTTTCTATTCCTGAGAAGTGAAACTAGTGTGAGCTCTGATCTAAACAACATGTGTTCACAGCTCTGGCACTCAGCAGCATGGTGGTCACGCCCCCGATCCACTGGTAGATCTGGAGGGGAGGCAACCAGGAAACACGAGGGGCTGGCTGAGTCTGAGATCAGGGGGAGGAGGGCTTCATCCTCTGATTCATTCCAGGAAACAGAGTGATACACTGTTATAAACACACACTCACAACAGAGCTCACTTCCTTTTTTTACACAGTGGTCGCTTCAGTTTTAACCCTGTGGAGTCCAAAAGCTCCAAATAATCCAGACTTGTTTCCTCCATCAGACTAGAAAACAAAGCAGCGTGGAGCCCTACTGTACATTTACCTCTAAAGTTCTGGCTGTAAACTCCATGAGGCCAGTTTCAGTTTGATGATGATATACCAAGTAAAACTGGAGACAAGCTCAAATAGATTTAGTATCAAATGATAGAACTGGATGGAACCCTCTTATATGGTAGATTTGACACCTTTGTTCACATTTGAAACATTTAAAATTATTTATTAAGCATGATAATGTTTTGAAAGTTAAAAAAAGATTCAAAATCATATTTTATGTTGGACTAAAGGACTAAAAAAAGACACAAAATGACCAAAAAAAACCCACAGAAGAAGACACAAAATGACTAAAAAAAGACACAAAATAACAAAAAAAGGCACAACAAAAAAGACACAAAATGGCCAAAAAAGACACAAAATCACAAAAAAAGACACAAAATTACTAAATTTGTTAGACTAAACACACAAGACCCAAATAAAATGGAGTCCCACTAGAATAAAAACCAGAGTTGATGAGAGGATCACACAAGATCACATTTACGTTGGTTTTTCTTTGTTTCTTTTTGGTTAATTTCTGGCTTATTTTAATGTTACTACAGTCGGGCTTTTCAAGCCCCAATTGCTCAAAATAAGAACATTTGTATTTATTTCTAGACATCATTGTTTTTCCAGTTTCTAGATATTTTTACTTATTTAAAGAATTCTTACAAAGAAACATTTACTTACTGCACTGGCAGATAATTTGACTTTGACCAGCATGTATTTGCTTCATTCTAGTAACTTATTTATTATTTTTTGTCAGTTGTTTTTGCAGTGCATCTTCCAGGGACGGCCATCTCTTTATTCTTGATGTCCTGCAGCCATCAGTCAGCTTCAGCTGCAGATTCAGATTCAGATTCAGATTCAGATTCAGATTCAGATTCAGATTCAACTCAAACCTGCAGCTTGACAGCCAGGCTAGTGATGTGATGTGTATCTACCCATCAACCTCTAGTGAACAGCATTTAAAGCCCACACTGCAGCAATCACACTACAAACCTCCGTTGGGGACTTGATAGATTTACAATTCATATCCTCAGTCAACCTTGAGTGTGAGTTATGAAGGCTGAGGCTTTCACTGGAGCTGCTCAGAAAGTAAATACTGATCATTATTATGCAATGGAGAACAAAGCATTAATCACTGCAGCAGCAGAGTTTTTATCCATCTACTGTAAACTACAGCACCGGGACGCATGATTAGAGCAGAATCCAAATAAAAGTTCACAGTAACCTTTTATCTCTCTTCACACTTTCTCACAAGAATCTGAATGAGTGTTTTTTTTAAAGAGAGATTTCAGCTCAATGTGTCCAACTCTAAAACATTTTAATTCTTGTTGAACTTGATTGATGACAGCGGAGAGTAAAAAGAAGTTGCTGAGTGAGAAAGTTCCTGTAAAACACGCGTCTTTATGACAAATGAGAGCAAGAGAAGTGGATTAATGCTTCTTCTCAGCTCGTCTCCACTTTCTTTCTGTCTATCTGCGTCCTGTTGGAGGATCACATGATAGAAAAGATCCGCGTCATTAACCCTTTGATGCACAACATGCTCTAAAGCAGGGGTCTCTAACTCAAATTACCTGGGGGCCGCCGGAGGCAGTGTCAAAATGACCAAAAAAAGACACAAAATTACTAAAGAAAGACACAAAATTTCCCCAAAAAAAGACACATAATTACCAAAAAAGACACAAAATTTCCCAAAAAAGACACATAATTACCAAAAAAGACACAAAATTTCCCAAAAATGACACAAAATGACAGAAAAATCACTTTTCGTATCACTACGCTTCTAATGCACGAGGTCATTTTTGACCAATGTGTGTAAACTCGATGTAATAATACAAAAACTATGTTTCTTCATAAACTATGAAAGGAAAAATGGATATAATGATCGGTTGTAATAAAAAAAAAAAGTTATTCAAACACACACCAGCATGAAATAACATGGGGTACTAGAAAATGTCCTCTGGGTAAATAGTGAAAGGGCCACTACTGCCGGTGTGTGTACACTATGATGAGATTCTTCAGAGATTTATAACAATTAATACTAGTAATGTTATGATACTATATAAAATACAAGGAGCACACCTACAACAAGCATTCCTTTACAAGTATTTATTATACAGCAACCTATGACCTTTAACCTCAAAATGTGTGTGTGTGTGTGTGTGTGTGTGTGTGTGTGTGTGTGTGTGTGTGTGTGTGTGTGTGTGTGTGCATGTGTGTGTAACTGTAATCGCATCAAAGGATCAAAGGTTTTGTGGTCGACCAATCAGAGCAGAGCAATCAACAGAATTAACTGCCGCTGTAGAATGTTCCTGAACAGTGACAGCAGCCAGAGGTGGACAGACTGGAATTTCTGGCCTCCAACAGAAAGCATTTTTGGCAAAACCATAATACCTATCATTGATCCGACTTCACTTTGAGCGTCCTGAGTTCTTCCTGAACGTCTACATATGTTTTTTTTTTTAAATAAAACAAAAAAATTGCTTTGTTAGAGCGATTTAAAAAAACTGTTCCATCTCCCTTTTTCAGAAATCTTCCTGCGTTTTTAATATGGGAGCCAATGAGGCTGTTGGTGGTGTTGGTGGATCATCTGTGCGTCCTACGCCCAAACTATAACTCTGACAGCTTTACCAGAGGATTGTGAGGGAGAAGACTAATTTTCCTACGTTTCTATGTATAAATTATTTCTGTAGAGTGGAATTTGCGGCCTGGAGCGCAGTTTTCAAATTTATTTTTTGACAGTTTTTTCTCTCCCTCTACACTCTGGCGATGATGTCACACACTGTGACACGAACATTCCGTGCAATACACACCCATTATAATCTCAGAATTTCTCCAAAAATGATCATGGTCATTGAACAGGGATTGATAAAAAACTATATGACCTATCAAAACGTGGATTAATACACCGATACACAAGACTTGTGTCTACTGTTTAAAGTTTAAATGGAGTCTCTAGGTGAAATTATGCCGGAGAAGAAGACGTTTGAAAATCTCCAATTATTGTTCTTTTTTGCTCATTTTCTTTCGGCCGTCCCATTCACTTCAATGCAAAAGTTTGGGCAGTTTTTCGCGACTTACGTCGTGAAAAATTCATATTCCGTAGAGAAAAGTAATAGCACACCGACCCCGATCAAACCGCACGTTTTGATATATAATTTGTCCTGCAACTCTTCAAGTTGTAGGACTAGTAGCGGGACGAAATTGTGTCCGGAAGAGGAAGAAGAAGAAATCCACAGTATAACAGTAGTGCAGCACTGGTCCCTACAGATATTGCTGTAGGGACCAGTGCTCGGCCCTAATGAATGCGGGTCATTTATGACCCATGTTGTGCGTTAGAAGGTGTTTATATGTTGAGCATCAAAGGGTTAACCTCTTTCTTAAATCCATCCATCAGTCTCTTTCTCTTGCTTTGCTGCAATCAATCCATAAAACAGGATTCTGTCTGATTTGAGCTGCAGCTTCCAGGATCCTGTCACCTTGTTCCCAACATGAGGAAAAGGGCGGATGAGGAGAAACTGGACTAATCTTCTGTTTCTTGTCCTCCGTCTGTTCCCGGGTCTCCACCTCCATCAGCCTGAGATTGGATTGTTTCCTGCTGGTGGACAGAGAACACATCCAGTCGGATGTTCCTCTGTACGTTAAACAGCAGATTGCTGCTGTTGGTTTCCCAGCCGAGCGCCCGGCAATGATTGCTGCTCTGGCCAACGCTCTGAGAGGGATATTTCCCTGCTCCATCCATCTGGTGGAGCATTTTCATGTTTTCTGATGAGCTGACAGCCCAAAGAAAGCTGTTAGTCATCTCAGCACAGCATCGTCCTGCTCTGTGTCCAGGCAGGCTGTTGTTCTTGATTTAAACCATAAAGGCCCAGAGCTAATCTCTCTGTTGACCAGCAGAAACTGGTCAACATGTTGATTGTTGTCCCCCAATTAAAGTCTCTCAGTGATGTCAGGGCCGGCTGGGAACATGTGAGATTGTGATTGTGGACAGATGGGACTCCTTTTCTCTCTGTGACTCTCCTTTCAAAAACAAACCTTTAGCTCCTGCTGCTTGAGAAATGAGTGTGAAGTCTGACAGCAAAGGATGTTGAGGACAAATCTCTGCAACACTCGACTGGTGCAGCAGCAACCAGCAAACAACACGTCAACTCATGTTGTTCAAGGCAGCATTTACAGCTTTATTACTACTTAGGAATACTTATACTTAACCCATAAGAACCCAGAGCCAGTTATCCGTAAAGGAAAGTTATATATATCACAGACCAAGTGAACCACGCAGAACATATTTATGATGTGGGGTTTTTTTTGGTAATTTTGTGTCTTTTTTGTGTCTTTTTTAAGTAATTTCGTTTTTTTCTGTCATTTTGTGTCTTTTTTGGTCATTTTGTGTCTCTTTTTTAGTCATTTTGTGTCTTTTTTGTGTCTTTTTTCACACTGATCCCGATCAAACCGCACGTTTTGATATATAATTTGTCCTGCAACTCTTCAAGTTGTAGGACTAGTAGCGGGACGAAATTGCGTCCGGAAGAGGAAGAAGAAGAAATCCACAGTATAACAGTAGTGCAGCACTGGTCCCTACAGATATTGCTGGATGGGACCAGTGCTGGGGAGATTGCCCCGAGGCCCTAATGAAAGGACCTAATACTATAATAATAATAATAATAATAATAATAATAATAATTTGTTTCAAATAGTTACTGTAGCAGTAAGAGGGGCCAAACACTCATATATTTAATATATTTAACATGTTTATGTATCATTTTGTCACACATATAGTGGATCTGGAAGATTTTCACTTTTTCCACATTTTGTTGTGTTGCAGCCTTATTCCAAAATTCATTACATTTTTTTCCCTTATATTATGCACCATAATGAAATGTTTGACCCATGTTGTGCATTAGAAGCGTAGTGATACAAAAATGTTTTTTATTCAAAAAGTAAGAAATGAAAACATAAAAATTAGGATGTATGATGATCAAAAACAAACTAATTAAGGAAAACTTGGAATACTGAATGATGAAAATAATTTATATGCTGTTTTAACTCGAGTGTGTGTGTGTGTGTGTGTGTGTGTGTGTGTGTGTATTCTTTTTAAAAAAACTTTATTTAAATATTCAATTTACAAATGATGTCAAACATTAACACATAATACAATACAAAAACAAAAAGTCAATAAATAAAATAAATGAATTTATATTCCCAAAGTCTCTGATACGATAGAACCTAAATAATAAAAAAACAAAAAAATTAAATAAATAAATAAATATTAATATCTAATAAAATATCATTATGTCATAAAATGCCAGAGGGTACATCAAATATATTTTCATAGTAATATAAAAATTGTGTATTCTTTTTATTTATAACCAGGGCTAAGGATTTATAAAATTAATTAATTTCTACCAAAAAATGAGGAAAGGTTGGCTTCGAGGCTGAACATTTTTGCTTATGAATAAAATATTTTCCCAATAAAATGAAAAAAATGTACTAAATACTGAAGACACTTCTTATTTTCATAATAACATAAAACATCATGAAGACATGAGAACAGTCCGACCAAAGTTGCATTGTGTGTGTGTGTGTGTGTCTGTGTGTGTGTGTGTGTGTGTGTGTGTGTGTGTGTGTGTGTATTCTTCGATTGACAGGAGCGCTGCGGTGACGTCATGCCCCCCCCCCTCCCTCAACAGTTGCATTGTGGGTGCAACCCAAGATGGCGGCGCCCTTGCAGTAGTGCTGCAGCAGGTCCTCTCTCCTCGGGACTGAGTCAGATCCTCCAGAAACCGGTTCACCAGATCCTCCTGCAGGGTCTGTGGTCTGCAGGAGAACCCCCTGCTCCTCCTGCTGCTCCTCCTGCTCCTCCTGGTCCCTGGGTCTCTAGTGGCTGTGGCAGACTGTCCGTGTGAAGATGGGCCTCCTCCTCTTGCTCCTCCTGGTCTCCTGCAGCGGATCCAGCTGCTCTCCGTAGCGCAGCGCGGAGGGTTCCCCCCCTGTAAGCTCGGCCTCGACGGCTTCCACCTCCTGCTGTCCCGGCTGTGGAGCCTCCCCTACCACCTCCTCCTGTCCCGGCTGTGGAGCCTCCCCTACCACCTCCTCACCCGGCTGCTGTGCGCCACCGTGTCCCTGCTGGTCCGGAGAGGCAGAGGAGCTCCGGCCCGGGTCCCCGGCCCCCCCACCGGCCCCAGGTCTGCTCCCACACACCCCGCTGCACCTCCTCCTGCTCCAGCAGCACCTCCTGTTAGCCACATTACCACTGCTCCCTGCCGCTCTGTTAGTGCGGCTAGGCTAGTTAGCTCTGAGCTAGCTGCAGCCAGCTGGTTACTGTTAGCATTCAACCGGCTGCAGCTAGCTGCTAGCAGCTAACAGCTAGCTGCAGCCGCTTCTATGCTAACAGAGAAACCAGCTGGGAGTCGTGTGTGTGTGTGTGTGTGTGTGTGTGTGTGTGTGTTTACCGCAGTGTTTACATAACTTCCGACACACACACTCATCACACAACTAGCAGCGTTCACGTGTGTGTGTGTCTATATGTGTGTGTGTGTGTGTGTGTGTGTGTGTGTGTGTGTCTGTGTACCGCAGTGTTTACATGACTTCAGACTCATCACACCTCTAGCAGTGTTCACGTGGCCAGCTTTAGCCCAGCATGATGTCATGCAGGTGACAGTTACCTGCAGAGAGAGGCAGCTGTGTGTGTGTGTGTGTGTGTGTGTGTGTGTGTGTGTGAGTATGTGTGTGTGTGTGTGTGTGTGAGTATGTGTGTGTGTGTGTGTGTGTATGTGGTTTCTGTTGTGATTTTCATTCATGAAACATGACTCACATGAACCAGGGAATAGCAAAGCTGTGTTTTTTCAGATTCTCATATCAATCAAAAATCAATCAATCAAATTCAGAATTATCAGTTAAGAAGAGCCTCCGGCCCCCGCGGCTCGTTAAGAAGAGCCTCCGGCCCCCGCGGCTCGTTAAGAAGAGCCTCCGGCCCCCGCAGCTCGTTAAGAAGAGCCTCCGGCCCCCGCAGCTCGTTAAGAAGAGCCTCCGGCCCCCGCGGCTCCTTAAGAAGAGCCTCCGCCCCCGCAGCTCGTTAAGAAGAGCCTCCGGCCCCCGCGGCTCGTTAAGAAGAGTCTCCGGCCCCCACGATTCGTTAAGAAGAGTAAGAACGAGTCTCCAAAAGTCTCCAATAACACCAGAAAAAGTCTCTGGATTTGTCTCCAGTCGCTTTCTTGAAAAATAGTCTCTAAGGGGGTCTGAAAAGTTGCTAAATATAGCAACAAAGTTGCTAAGTTGGCAACACTGCTTTGCCGGCTTTTACAAATGTTGCGTGTTGTTGTGGCGTCCAGTACTACGTCACATCCTGGTAAACTTGATACATTGTGTTATAGATACTGCAGTAAACCTGGCCTGGTACTAACAGCGTTTCTCTGCAGGGTCCTGATGAAAATGGACTCCGACCTGCTTCTCTCTCCGGCCGTCGGCCTGGCGGAGGAAGAGGAGGCCGACATGAACGACTGGAAGCTTCCTCTGGCCTTCATGAAGAAACGCCACTCGGAGAAGATTGAGGGCTCCAAGGCCTTGGCCCAGAGCTGGAGGATGAAGGACCGGGTATGTGTCCAGTACTACTACTACTACTACTACTACTACTGCTGTTCAGATGCTCTGTGTACTGAGCTGGGGTCTAAACTTCCAGTCAGTCGTTGGTAATAAACTGGTGCAGATTTGTGGAAAAGCTGCATTTTTATTCTTTAATGTCTCTGAGAAACGAGGACGAGTTTGTTTTTTATAGGTTGAACTCATAAAACAGGAAATCAGGGATCATGCATTACCAGTGGTGGAAAGTAACTAAGTACATTTACCCAAGTACTGTACTTAAGTACAATTTTGAGGTTCTTTTACTTTACTTGAGTATTTCCATTTTATGTAACTTTGTACTTCTGCTGCTTCACTACATTTAGCTGACAGCTTTAGTTACTTTTGAGGTCGAGATTAAACATAAAAACATGATAAATTTAAAGTGAGTAGACATCTTTTTAAATGAAACCTCATAATCGTATATTAAGTCGTTAAAATGAGCTCTACCTTGAGAAAATTAATATGCTGTTTACATTACTGTTGGGTTCATTCTGCATAACGAGTACTTTTACTTTTGATACTTTAAGTACATGTTGATGCTGATACTTTTGTACTTTTACTTCAGTAAGTTTTGAATGCAGGACTTTTACTGTAGTGGAGTCATTTCACAGTGTTGTATTAGTACTTTTACTGAAGTAAAGGATCTGAATACTTCTTAAACCACGGTGTATTACCCAAGTTAACATTTGAAAGAATGGAACCAGATTGAAGCTTTTCATAGGAATGAACAGGGTTTGGGTTGAGTGACACAGATTGGGAAAGGAAGAAGGTTCTCAGAATCAAAATGCATTGTTGGTTTTGGTCTTTTCAGGCATCTTAATCCACCAAAAAGAAAATGTGAAGCCCTTTCTTTTGAAGGGATAAACACTATTGCTGTTATTTACACAGTTCTTGTTAATGTTTACCTATTTCTGTGAAAATCTGTCGGTGTCTATACTATTGATCCAGCTGCTGCAGTCAGTAGATCGGTAGACCTGCAGGTAGATCTCTGTAGAGGCAGAAAAACGTTGTCTCAGTGGTAGAGAATTTCCCACATTATGCTAAGCTAATTGCTAAAGTGCTGCTGGTTACAGATTCACATTGACCGTCCAGATTTAGTTATTTATTGGATCTCCATTAGCACCAGCATATTAGCATAGCTATTCTTCCTGGAGTCCAAACATTAAATCAAATTGTCCATTCTCCGAGATCATCAACAAAACAAAACAAAAACAACAACAATAGTCAATACAGTCATAACACATACAGAATCATAGACGCTGACAAACGTGTATCACAAGACATGACGCAACACTTGAACAGTACAATTAAGAGTCCATACACAACATACAATCACCAGAATAACATACAAACAGATACCAAAAAAATCAAAGAAGCAAACTGAGGCCACCATTTCTAGTGGAGCAGAGTTTGTTTGTTTGGTCCGTACCAGAGTTTGTTTGTTTGGTCCGTACCAGAGTTTGTTTGTTTGGTCCGCACCAGAGTTTGTTTGTTTGGTCCGTACCAGAGTTTGTTTGTTTGCTCCGCACCAGAGTTTGTTTGTTTGGTCCGTACCAGAGTTTGTTTGGTCCGCACCAGAGTTTGTTTGTTTGGTCCGTGCCAGAGTTTGTTTGTTTGGTCCGTACCAGAGTTTGTTTGGTCCGTACCAGAGTTTGTTTGTTTGGTCCGTACCAGAGTTTGTTTGGTCCGTACCAGAGTTTGTTTGGTCCGTACCAGAGTTTGTTTGGTCCGTACCAGAGTTTGTTTGTTTGGTCCGTACCAGAGTTTGTTTGTTTGGTCCGTACCAGAGTTTGTTTGTTTGGTTCCATACCAGAGTTTGTTTGTTTGGTCCGTACCAGAGTTTGTTTGTTTGGTCCGTACCAGAGTTTGTTTGTTTGGTTCCATACCAGAGTTTGTTTGTTTGGTCTCTACCAGAGTTTGTTTCTTTGGTTCTGTACCAGAGTTTGTTTCTTTGGTTCCGTACCAGAGTTTGTTTCTTTGGTCCGTACCAGAGTTTGTTTCTTTGGTCTGTACCAGAGTTTGTTTCTTTGGTCTGTACCAGAGTTTGTTTGTTTGGTCTCTACCAGAGTTTGTTTCTTTGGTTCTGTACCAGAGTTTGTTTCTTTGGTTCCGTACCAGAGTTTGTTTCTTTGGTCCGTACCAGAGTTTGTTTCTTTGGTCTGTACCAGAGTTTGTTTCTTTGGTCTGTACCAGAGTTTGTTTGTTTGGTCTCTACCAGAGTTTGTTTCTTTGGTTCTGTACCAGAGTTTGTTTCTTTGGTCTGTACCAGAGTTTGTTTCTTTGGTCTGTACCAGAGTTTGTTTGTTTGGTCCGTACCAGAGTTTGTTTCTTTGGTCTGTACCAGAGTTTGTTTGTTTGGTCCGTACCAGAGTTTGTTTCTTTGGTCTGTACCAGAGTTTGTTTAAACATTCACACCAGCAAAAACCAAACGGACTATCTGACGAAACGCACTAGATTTTATTCCAAGCGGATCAAACAGCTCAGATGTGAAAGCCCCCAAACTCTCTCCAAGCAGCTGAGTGAGGAAAGGCTGAGCTGTGATTGGTGCATTAAGGGAGGGGGCGGGGCTTAGTTCTGGTTAATTGGTGATCCAGAATATCACTTTTCAAAATGTCAGCCCGTTACAGAGACATATTAAAAGGCACCGCTTCACTCTGTGCTTGGAGAGGACATCCGTCTTCAAACAGCGAGCACCCAGCAGCAGATCACGGCTACCCTCGTCTTTATTCTACTTTATTCTAGTGCCGCTTCATTTCATTCTGCTGCAGGCGACCCATACTGCGCTCTGACAGGAAGCTCAAAGCTTTGCCTCATGAATGGCCACAGTGCTTCAGCTCTCGTAAAGCTGCCGTTTGATCCACCGCAGTGCCACCAACCTGCTTCTTTCATTGCTCGTGGCTACAGAGCGCTACCATTATAATGATGGCAAATGCTACATTGTCATACATAACCCTCACAAACTCTGCACCTCTTGTAGAAATTCACCCAAATGAGGATTTAACACCTGGCTGCTGTTGGGACATGAGTAGAATTACAGCGCTGGAGGGAAATGTTTAATAAGACGGCATCATTAAATGTGACTCTGGTATTGATTTAAAAGAGGTAATAGGAGCTGGCTGAAATAGGCATTTCTATCAGAAAGTCATGCTAAATCAACTGTGTAACGTTTTTCACTGCTCACAGCGTTTTCAGGCCAGAGACCCTCATTTGTACGCCTGTAAAGAAGAATGTGTCCTTGCACATTTCTTTCATGAGAGAGAGAGCTGTGACTGCAGAGGGCTTTTTATGTTTCATGCAGGAAGAATTTGGCTTTGAATGGAAGTGTGACCAGGGGTTAAATCCTTCTTTTAAGGTGGCAGTAATTGCAAAATGATGCAATTGAAAACAATTCTTCAAAAGCTATCATTTGCTGAACAATAGTAATGATGTGAATGGTCATGGAAGTGCAGAACCAGCTTTTATATATTTTTTGATTTATATTGTTCACATATATATTTGTGTATATATATATATCATATTGTGTAAATATGTTCACATCATATTTTGGCACAAACATTTTAGGAGCAAGACAAATCAGGGTGACTCTTATGATGAGCATTCAGTTATGTTATCATATAATTCTGTTTACTATAAATGTCTTTAAGAGGATGTAGGAGGTAGAGCTGCAACAATTATTCGATTAATCAATTATTAATTAATGAATTAATTAATCGTCAACTATTTTGATAATCGAATAATTGTTTGAGCATTTTCTTTTTAAAGACAATAAGTCCAAATTCTCTGATTTCAGCTTCTTCAATGTGAATATTTCTGGTTTCTTTGTTCCTTTATGACAATAAACTGAATATCTCTTTGGTTTGTGGACAAAACAAGAGATTTGAGGACGTCATCTAGTGGTTTGGAAACACTCATTGATATTTTTATATATTTTATTGACTAAACATCTCATCGATTAATCATTTAAATAATCTACAGATTAATCGATAATGATAATAATCGTTAGTTGCAGCCCTACTGTTGACCTGTGATGTGATCCTGATGACCAGCCGTCTCTACGAGGCTCAGAGGGTTAATGGAGTCGTGACCTCATGACATACTGGCGGCTCTATTTTAAACAGGCCAGCACATGTTGCTATCTCCCAACTTCACTTTCTATTTTGGTTGCTGCATGTGTAGCAGCTGAAGTTTAAAAGGTTTGAGTGGAGTATTGATCTGATTAATAAGTAGACTGGGCCGAGCCAGCAGCTGTGAGTTCGCTCCACGTATTTAGTTTGCTCTCGTTGAGAAAACTGTCAGGTTGGCAACAGATTGATGTTGCTCCGGTGTTAGAGTTCGTTTTCTTGCAGAACAGATGAGAGGAGAGTAAAATCCTTTTGACTATTTATTTAAGACAATAATGAAAGAGTGAGCATGTACATGGACCATCTCTGTTCAGAAACCACAGGCTGCTAAGCAGTTAGCTGTAACCTCCCAGAAAAAGATGCCTAACTTACTTTTACACAGTTTTATAATGTAAATGTGCGACTATCTGATTGGTTAAAACTGTTGGGGCAGCACCTGGTTTAGACTCGGCCCACCCATTTCGTTGGCAGCAGGCTAGTCCTAGCCTCTTGGGCAGCGTTCAGACTGCAGGCGAATCTGATTCAAATCAGATTCCTACTCCAATCCGATTTTAGGGCTGACTGTCCACACTGTTTTTAGCATGTGTCCAAATCGGATATGGCTCTGTTCAGACTGGGCCACATTATTGACTGATCTGACAGGTTGCCGTAGTAACAGCGTCAGAGTGTCTGACGTCATATAATTGGGACGGCGACAAGAACAACAACAACAAACATGATGGAGGCAGGCCACCTCAGTATATTGGCCTTATCACTGTCCAGTAGAGGTAAGAACATCTCAGATCACCAGGGGAGAAACCGGACGGATGGCGCCCCCGTCAGGCCGCATGAATCGGGCGGTGGACACCTCGGACAGTCAAAACTGATCTGAGTGTTTGGAGGTTCAGACTGAGACGCATCTGTCCAAATAAGATCTGAAACTACCTCCTGAAGGTGGTTTAGATCCAGTCTGCAAAAATCGGATTTCATGTGATTTGTGACTGTTCAGACTTCAAAAGAGCCATCCAGTTCCAATCTGGATGGGCTAAAAATCTGATTTTGGCTGGCAGTCTGAACGAGGCCATAGTGCTTCAGCTTCTGGTCACCGTCCTGTCAAAGGAAAAAACGAACAGCACACTTCTGTATCTTGTCTAGTGTTGGTCAGTGCCTGTCTCCACCTGGGCCCGTTACCTTGTCTAGTGTTGGTCAGTGCCTGTCTCCACCTGGGCCCGTTACCTTGGATTGGAGCACCAAGAGTGCTTCAGTTTTTCATCTGCTTGCCCTCAAATATTGTAGCGATATGCAAAGCGTTATCAGTATGTCCTTTCTGTTGATACTCTTTATTTCTGTGTGCTGTGCCTGGCATATAAAATGTGTTTTATGCTTTGCTAAATATTTTTCTAAGCAGCATTCTTACTAAAGGTCATAATGCAGATTATTGCTATTTTTTTAATTAATCTCTAACAGCAGAAACAGACGTCTGTTCTCAGTCTAAGACCCGTTTCTCAACCAAAATACCAACAACTGGCTTTTTGCTGCTTGATTTGAATGAACCTTCTCTCCTACCTGATACAAATACAACACAACCCGACAAGGTGAACTTCAAGTTCAGGAAATTACCAAACGGTTGGAGCGCTGCTTGCTCTGGTTGTAACATCAGATAAATACCAGAGGTTTTTCTGTAGCTTTGTACATTTTCTTTTCTCGTGGGTGATCACAAAACTGCTCGGGGGGGTTTAACCCTTGTTAGTCCTCCTGTCGACTATACACCCATCCTCCATGACATCAGACTGGTTTTAGGACATGCAGAAAAAAATTATTAACAACTTTTATTTTTTTCACCTTTTAAGGCAACTCATGACCAACACATTGATATATAATTTTCATATTTTTTTATTATTATTGGTCGATTTTAGTCAAATATACAAAATTAGGCCTCATTTCAAGAGAAAAAAAAGTAATAAAACCTGAATATTTATAGTGAAATAATAATTTCTTGATGGGAATGCACAGAGTCGGTTATGTCAACTTTTAGTGAAACTTATTTTTTGAAAGCATTGTTCATTTTTAGATGGCAGTAAAAATTAAAGAATCACACCCGTGGTCCTCAGGGGTCAAAAAGGACCCCATGACATCAGACTGGTTTTAGGACATGTAGAAGAAAATATTATCAACTTTTTTTTTCACCTTTTACGGCACGTCAAGACCAACACATTGATATATAATTTTCATATTTTTCTCATGATTATTTGTCAGTTATAGTCAAATATATACAAATATACAAAATTAGGCCTCATTTTCCAGTTCGACTATGTGTGCATGCATGTGTGCTTGTAAGTGTAAAAAAAGACTGTATTGTATTTGCACACGTGTGTCCCTCTGCATCCTTTATATGATCTATACAGGATGCAGAGGGACATATATGCTGAACGTTTCAAGCAATTCTATGAAAGTGAACCTTTATTAATGGTATGTTGAACATGATTTGGGGTCAGAAGGAGCCAGGAGGGTTCAGGTATCTGTGTCAGTTAGTATAAATGAGCAGTTAATCCCAGTGTGGGCTGTAAATTATGTTCTGCACTGAGGGAAATCAGAGGTCTTTCTACTGTAGACATGAACAAACACTGAGAGCTGTCTCTGGATGAACTCTGGACAATTACAAGGCCCATTGGTCAACATGCTGTTTATTCCCCAATGGAAGCTCTTCACTTGTGTCTGTCAGCAGGACTGTGTGTTTGCTGCACCTGCCAGGTGTAATAGTGGTGATAACAGTTCTCTGATCTGCTGTATGAGGAGCTCAGTGTTCAGGCTGGAAGGTCAAGGCCGACTCCAGATGACGAGGGGCTTCTCTGAGGAATTAAAAGATCTCCAGTAGTTGACAGTAGAAAGAAAACAGAGCAGAGGTTCTGTTCTGATGATCATGTTTCAGTGTGAGATTACAGCTTGACAGGAAGTGAATGAGCGGGAAATGTTTGAGGATTTTACATTTGCTTCCTAACCAGAAACAAATCTACCATCAACAGATCTGAGGTCATTTGTATGTTTTAACCATGGGTGTCAAACTGGCGGCCCGCGGGCCAATTGTGGCCCTCGTGATGATATTTTGTGGCCCCCACCTTGATATGAAAGTTTAATGTGAGTTTTATATGAATGGCACTTTACTGTGTTGTGTGTGGAAGGTCCCTTTAATTACTGTTTTGGTAATTTTGTGTCTTTTTTTTGGTCATTTTTTTTTTTTTTTTCTAATTTTGTGTCTTTTCTTGGTAATTTTATGTCTTTTTTAATTCTGTCTTTTTGTGGGTAATTTCGTGTGTCTTTTTTGTGTCTTTTTTAAACAAGTTTGTGTCTTTTTGGTAATTCTGTGTATTTTTTGGTCATTTTGTGTCTTTTTTAAGTAATTTAGTTTTTTTTTTTCTAATTTTGTGTCTTGGTAATTTTGTGTCTTTTTTAATAATTCTGTGTCTTTTTTAATTTGTCTTTTTTTAGTAATTATGTGTCTGTTTTTGGGTAATTTCGTGTGTCTTTTTTGTGTCTTTTTTTAAACAATTTTGTGTATTTTTGGTAATTCTGTGTATTTCTTTTGGTCATTTTGTGTCTTCTTTTGGTCATTGTGATACTGCCTCCAGCGGCCCCCAGGTAATTTGAGTTTGAGACCCCTGATCTAGAACATGACCGCTGTATTTTGAGAGCAAACTAACATGAACCAGGTCCTGATGAGATCACATAAAACCACCATTACTGACCTGCAGCTGTTGTCTTGTTTTTATCCCGATAGCTCACAAAGTAGAGTTACAGGATTCTTTTCGAGGGAAAAAAATCCACTAATTACCGACTAATTTAGTGATTTACACTTCAGGTAAAAAGTTTAGAGGCAAGAACACATTTGTACAAAAATAGATCATAGTTTCATTGGTATACCTAGCAACAAAGTAAAGATAATTATAGAGAGAGTCACTTATCAGAAGACATTTTACTCTAATGATCAGGTTGTTATTTCTTCTCAGTAACCTCCTCTTTAACGAGAACACGGCAGATACGAGATATTTGTTCCTGAAGTTTTTAAGAGATGTTCCAGGAAGCTTTCTGAGCTTCATCAATGACAGACGGCTGATTGGTGGAGCCACTTTTATCACTGATCAATACAATTCATCCCACACCAGATCAATCAGAGGGACGTCTGGAGATCTGGACTCTGGTTTCTTTACTCAGCTGATTCACTTTGATCATTTCTGTGCTAGTTGATCAGAGATATGAACACAGTTGAGATTTATTGGCATGTTTGTCTCCAAACTCTCAGAAGACAAAAAGATAAAGTGAATAATACAAACTGGGATTTGTTTTTGACTTTCTCAACCCTAAAACTAAGCCCTTCTTTTCTTTTGGTAACATTATTCACCAATGGTCTGATAACATCAATGGGTCTTTTTTTGGTCATTTTGTCTTTTTTTTAAAAAGTAATTTTGTGTCCTTTTTGGTCATTTTGTGCCTTTTTTGTGTCTATTTTGTGTCTTTTTTGTCTTTGTGAATTTTTTTGTGTCTTTTTTTGATCATTTCGTGTCTTTTTTTTGGTCATTTCGTGTCTTCTCTTGTCTTTTTTAGTTATTTCGTGTCTTTTTTTGGTCATTTTGTGTCTGCTAATATCAATGTTTACCTAAAGGTCAATGGAGGAAAATGGTTCAATTCAATAAAGGGTAAAGTCTGATCATGTAGTAAACACATCCAGAAATAGAAAGAATCCAGACTGGTTTTTAAGAAAGACATCATGAATATAAAATATAAGTTGCTTCCCATAGTCTGGCCTGTATTGGCCCGTTTCATGTAGCTGGAATAAATATAGACATTTCCAAGGATTTCCATGGATAGCACTATGCTAAGTTCCCCTGAAGGCTTTCTTTAACCAACACATTTCTTAAAGAATGTTCCATATGATTATTAATTATTATGCCTTAGTGTACAGTATAACTTAGCTTGTTCCACAGTGAGTGAGATTTATAAACCAGAAGCAGACTTTATAAATCTGGTGAAAATAATGCATATGTTTCTGCACAGAGACATGAAATATGCAGAGTTGTAGCTGTGAGTTTTCTGCATGTGTTCCCATGGGCTTCAACATGATTTAGAATAAGAGAACGGCCTCAGAGCTGGATGTGAGCTGACCTACCTTACATGCACAGAAACTTTTTTATCCTTTCCTATCGTGCTTCTCAAAGCCCAGCGGAGCTCTGAGCTCTGACGTCACAGTGACCACCACTTCCTGATCCAACCCTGAAACCTCTCTAAACTCTGCCAGCGTCCCGTTTGTCCCTGTCCGATACAGAGATGACGTCATCAGGGCTTATTTTTAGATGTATATGTGTTCTGCTTGTTCAGCTTGTTGAGTGAAGGAGCATCAGAATTGATTTTACTTGCCAATCTCAAGTGGAACAGACTTTTCCTTTGTGGAGGGTGATTGAAAGAGTGAAACTGAACTTTTTTTACCTCCAGATTTTGTTAAAACTAGAGAACTGCACCAACACCAAGAATCTTGGAACCCAATCTTAAAGTTAATAGACAGATACATCTGGTTAAATCATCTTTTTTAATCAATCAGATTTTATTTGTATAGCACTTTTCATACAAGAGAGATGCAACACAAAGTGCTTTACATAAAGAAGGAAAAAAGTAATAGTAATAATAATAACAATAATAGTGATAACAAAACATAGAAACAATCAAACAAACTTTACTATTATCAAAAGGCTCCCAGGAGACCTGAGGGTCCTCCAGGTTCAGAGGATAAATTTAAACCAGATTAATAAACTGGGATAAAACCATGAAGAGATTTATAAACCAGTAAAATAATCTTAAAATCTATTCTGAAACACACAGGCAGCCGATGCAGAGACTGTAAAATAGGTGTAATATGAGCTCTCTTTACCATCTTTGAATTTTAAGCAAAGTCAACTAAATGTTAATAAGGTTCAGCACAGCAATCAATACTTTTGTTTCTATTCACCTTGATTATTGGCACTGTGTTTCAGAGTCAGTCAGACTTCTCTTCAGCTGGTGCAGAATGTGGCCCGATGTGATCTAACAGTCGTAAAAAAATCCCATTTATCCGACTTTAACGTCATTGAACTGGTTACCAGAGAAACTGAGTGCACTCAAAGGTTTTCCTCTTTGTTTTTAAAGCTTCTAGCAGGCTGGACCCAGCATATCTCAGGGACCTTTTATCTATCCTCCATGAACACAGAGGTCGCATGATAAGCTGCTGAATTCACACAGATAGTGGTTTACGGGGTAAAGGTGGCCGAGCTCTTTCTAGTCATGAACTGCCTCCAACTCCCACCATCGGCTCTTTAAATCCAGGATAAAAACTCTCACATCCTCTGGCTTTCTACGTCTTCTTTCTAAGTATTACAGAGTGTTTGGTCATATGTCAATTTCTAGCCCAACAGATAGGGCTGCACCATTATGGCCAAAATTATAGTCACGATTATTTTGATCAATATTGTAATCACGATCATTAATCACGATTATGCATCATGTTAGGGAAAACATCTGTATTTTTATTGCACTACTTTTAAACAAACAGCAGGAACAGTTTTTAGTTTTTAGCCTGTTAGCAATTTGCAGACTGGATGCTAAGGGGTTAACGACTCGTTCTTACTCTTCTTAACAAGCCTCCGGCCCCCGCGGCTCGTTAAGAAGAGCCTCAGGCCCCCGCGGCTCGTTAAGAAGAGCCTCAGGCCCCCGCGGCTCGTTAAGAAGACCCCCCGGCCCCGCGGCTCGCTAAGAAGAGCCTCCGGCCCCCACGGCTCGTTAAGAAGAGCCTCCGGCCCCCACGGCTCGTTAAGAAGAGCCTCCGGCCCCCGCGGCTCGTTAAGAAGAGTAAGAACGAGTCTCCAATAACACCAGAAGGAGTCCCTGGATTTGTCTCCAGTCGCTTTCTTGAAAAATAGTCTCTAAGGGGGTCTGAAAAGTTGCTAAATTTAGCAACAAAGTTGCTAAGTTGCCAACACTGCTTTGCCGGCTTTTAGAAATGTCGCGTGTTGTTGTGGCGTCCAGTACTACGTCACATCCTGCTTAGTGTTCTATCCAATCAGCAACCAGGCTGTTTACAGGGGAGAATAAAAACCCTGCTCTACTACAGGGACTAAAAAAGTCCCTTTATCTACCCTGGGGTATTCAAATGAGAATAATTATTTGGTGTATGCGCGCAGGAGTTTAACTGTATAGAAGTAATTTATGGTTACATGAATAAATGAATGATGCTGGTGGAAACATTTGGGTTCCACTATTCTTTTATTTGATGTAGTATGTGCTTGTAATTATCAATCTAGTTGATTAGTTATTATGTATCACAATATCTCAATATATGATTTATTAACAACACCATTCCAGTGGAAGAAAATACATGAATATATTAAAGGTTTGCAGCCATAAGTCAACTCTGAACCAATATTTAAATAGAGTTTAAATCCCAGTCATCCTAAAAACTAAAAGTTCAGCGTTGGACTGCCTGGAGCCGTTTGTAAGGCCAGAGAGAAGTTCACATAAAACGATGTGATGTGTAATATTTAAAGAGCAGAGCTTTACAAACAGCCGCGGGCGTCTTCACACAGATACTAACACATTATAAACACATGATCAAACATTCTGCTGGAACCAACAACGTTCTGTCACTGAGTTCAGCAGGACAACCACCACTGAGGAGAAACACGACAACACTGGTAAAGAATAAAAATATATACATAGTTAAAGGCTATGAAGTTCTGTCTGTGGAGATTATAAGGACATACTTTATTAAACTACATATATTTCACTGTTATATGAATGAACAATAGAGCCAGAATGAAGCACAATTCATTGTTTTGTGTTAAAATAATATTTTCTATATTTTTAAACATATTTTTGACTCACAGATTCATTACCGTAATGCGTCCAGATAAAATGTCATGGTTTCCCCCACACTTATATACAACAAATATTTAATAAACCTTATAAAAATAAATATACATTTGTTTAAAATGTATAGTTTAACAGAATATAATCAAATATAATGGTTTTTAATGGTGTAATAAGAACAATGATAAATGATGATAAAAAATGGTGAAATGTTACGGTAATGATAGAATTGTTTGCATTAAAATATGTGTATATTTTAATAAAATAAATGTTGGTGAAACCAGCTACCCTTGAACAAATTTAAGTGCTTACCAAAGGAAAAAAACAAAAACTTTTGACGTTTTTTGTCATTTAAAAATGTGTTACAGTAATTAATTTTGCGCGCAGTGTCTCTAAAAATGTCAGAAAATACCTTAAATTCTAAAATTTTATAATTTTATTCATATTAAACAGTGACTTTCGATTGTTTATGTTATAAAGGTTCAAATAAAATCTGTATTTAATGCTCTTGGATTATTCTCTGAGCTGAACCATGTTGATGAGGAAAACAACACGTCCCAGTTTGAGTCTCATCCTTTTCATCATATTTGAGAGATTTGACATTTACATTTCAAGAAAAGACAAACCTGCTTTTTCATCTTTCTGTATACATAGTTTTTTTTCTTTTTTGCATTAGTTTATTGTCAGATGTGGGGCAGCTTCTGTCATCTAATCGGCATAATATTGAATTATGTTTCATTTTAATCCTCTGCATTACCAATTTCACTTCAATTTATACAGACATCTCTACCGATATGGGGTTTTAGGACCGATGCTGATATTGATTTAGAGGGAAAATTCATTGATAACTGATCCAGTAATTACTGGAGCTGGAATGAAAATGGACATTTTTTCATGAGTTTTTTCACCATTTTGCAAATGTGCTCAGAAAGCAACTTTCTCAAACATGAAACTTTATCAAATAATATTTACCCTGTTATAAATTATTGTCCATAATCCAAACACTGTATTGCATCAGTCAGTTCTATGAATGATAACAGATAAAAGCTCTTCCTGCTGCGCTCCACACATGAACCGCCTGCTGCGTTTTCCAGCTTCAGAATAATGAAATCAATAAGTCATCAATATCCCAGCCCATTGTAATAATGAGGAAATGAGACAGGTGGTCTGTGCTGCTTTATTGTCTTCACCATTAGTTGAATTTAATCAATGTACACAGTTCATTAGGCAGCCTATAGACTTCCAGCCACAGAGGCTCAGAGAAACTAAATGTATCTGCAAGGAACAAGAAATAATAATAATAAGATGGTTGTTCTGATATGGGGCTGAATTATGGACATTAAAGACCATGGTTAGGAAGAATAGTGAGGAAAGATGCAGTTCTTGTTCTGATCATTAATGTGAGAAGAGCTTTTCACACTTCCTGTCCTGGAAATCCTTGAAGACACGAGTGGTTTGATGGAGGCCATTAGTTGAATGGAAATGACTCAGTTTGTATCATCTTTCATTTCCTCCTTCTTTTAGTGAATGAGAGGAAGGATAGATTAATGTACGGTAACACTCAGAGAAGAACAGTTTATTAGTGACTAGAATCAGTTTTTACACAGGAAGTGCCTAATATGGTCTTTCTTTGAAACCACTCTATGCTTTTAATACAGTATCATTTCATAGGACTGTGTACATTGTCCGAGTAACAAAACATTAAATACTGTTAGATTTTTTTCATGGCAAACTGGAACTTACCTTTCGATTATCGATTAATCTGTCGATTATTTAAACGATTAATCGATTAGTTGTTTGGTCAATAAAATGTATAAAAATATCAATCAGTGTTTCCCAAACCACAAGATGACATCAAAAAGACACAAAATGACTAAAAAAAAGAGACAAAATAACAAAAAAAAGACACTGAAAGACACAAAATGACTAAAAAAACAAAACACAAAATGAGACAAAATGTATAAAAATCTCAATGAGTGTTTCCAAACCACCAGATTTTGTCCTCAAATCTCTTGTTTTGTCCACAAACCAAAGAGATATTCAGTTTATTGTCATAAAGGAACAAAGAAACCAGAAATATTCACATTGAAGAAGCTGAAATCAGAGAATTTGGACTTATTGTCTTTAAAAAACTGCTCACACCAATTATTAGATTATCAAAATAGTTGACGATCAATTTAATAATCGATTATTGTTTGATTAATCGAATAATTGTTGCAGCTCTATACACTTCCTGTCCTGGAAATCCTGGAAAACACGAGTGGTTTGATGGAGGACATTAGTTGAATGAAATGACTGTTTGTATCATCTTTCATTTCCTCTATGAGTGAATGAGAGGAAGGATAGATTAATGTACGGTAACACTCAGTTTGTTAGTGAATAGAATCCATCTTTCCTCTGGCTCACAGGAAGTGCCTAATATGGTCTTACTTTGAAACCACTCTATGCTTTTAATACAGTATCAATCACTGGTCTGTGTACATTATCCGAGTAACAAAAAATTAAACACTGTTTGATTAATTTCATGGCAAACAGGAACTTCACTTTATTTCTTTGCTTTTAGATCGAATGACAACAGTAGAAAGTTGTCTTGAACACAGGGAACATGTTTCAGTGGATATTAAATATCTGACAGAACAATCACCTTGAACATTTTGCTCTACGTGTTTTTTAAGGTGATGATGTTGTTCTGTACTTATATTGTGAGAAACGGAGAGAGAAACAAGGAGTGTGTTGCTTGAAAAGTAGTTGTCCCTCCTATCAGTAAAGGTTAAACTGGTGGTGCAGACAGAGAGCAAATACTAAATATACAACATGTCTGCAGGGTGGCCTTGGCTAAAGTCATCACTGAATATTGAGAACAAAAAGACACAAAATGACTAAAAAAAGACACAAAATTACTTAAAAAGATACAAAATAACTAAAAAAGACACAAAATAACTAAAAAATGACAAAAAAAGACACAAAATGACAAAAAAAGACACAAAATGACTAAAAAAGACACAAAATAACTAAAAAATGACCAAAAAAGACACAAAATGACTAAAAAAAAGACACAAAATTAATAAAAAAGACACAAAATAAGTAAAAAACACACAAAATAACTAAAAAATGACCAAAAAAGACACAAAATAACTAAAAAAGACACAAAATAACAAAAAAATTACCAAAAAAGACACAAAATGAGAATAGATGTGTCCCAATGCATCATGGGACTTCTCCAGAACTTATAAATCATGGTGAAGACGACTATAGCGGAGGAGCTCAGATATAACAGCTATAAGCTCTCAGATACTTTATGAATTTCATTTCTATCTGCTACAGAGGCTGAAAAATCTATTATTTAGTAGAAGAGTTGACACTTCTGTTGGATTTACAGAAAAACTCCAGCTTTTAGGGGCTGATTTTACAGGTTTTCCAGGCAGTTTTCCAGCCGTTTTAGGCCTGAAGGGGTTAATATGCAGAATTCCCTCCCTGTACTTGATGAGTGGCTTCAGCTGAGGCGTCCGATATCTGACCTGTTGCTGCCACCGGGCTATTGTTCGCCTGGAGGAGATCGATGCTCTCCACCATTTTAATAACCTTCATTTATTGCGGGCCTAACAAATGGAATAATCAGGACCATTGATCGGGGCAGCAAGCGGGCTGGGGGCATTATGGGAGTTAAAGGCCTCAGAGGGGGAAGACTGGAGTCCCCTGGAGTCTGCTGGCGTTATTAATGGGAGGAGGCTGGGGACCAGTTAGACCAACAGGCCCAACACACAATCACAGTCACAATCACAATCACTGTCACATACTTATACAAACAGGTCTCTCCCTGTCCCGCTCTGTCTGATTCTATTGTCAGTTCCAACTTTTTATCACAGCAAAGGGCCGGACGTTTGCTCCTCACAGATAAATTGATTATTGGAGGTCCATGAGGTTCAGCAGAGCTGCTTTACAATCTCATTTTGTTTAGGCTCTCAGATTAATGCTAACAGAGTCTAAATTTGAGGAATAAAGTTCATTGTTGACCTCTGAAATAGCTCTGAAAACCCTCTGAACTTCACTGATACTCCAGTTTTTATCTTTTTCAACCGCATCTCATTGTTTTCATCAATGGGTTTTGACAACCCGTTTGTCATTAAAGTCATACTTGGCTTCATGATAATAATCAAACGTTATCTGCAAGTGAAGACCGGTTGGAAATGGAGATGTTCCGATACCATTTTTCCCTCCCGATACCGATTCTGATACTTGTGTTGTGGGTATCGGCTGATACCAGTATGTTATAGAAAAAATACCATCCTACACCTGCATGACTGTGATATATTATCATTGTGGTCATTAAGCGGTGAAATCCCACATTTTCGACAACAGACGGGTCGGTCATCCAGGATAATAAATTCCAGGATTTTGTCTGTTCTCTTGTTGGTTTTTACTCTCTGGGGGATTTTTCTGGTTGTTGGAAGGCAGCTAACAGCTAACAGTTTGCTGCTGCGGCTCGTCCTTCTTTTTCCTTTTATTGTTTTAGAAAATTTGTTTAATTAAATTGCTTGTGTTAAAATGAGCAACACTCGTGCCACCCCTTGATAATTTATCTTTGCACACGTTACATGTCTCAGTCTGACTGGTTGGAGGTTCCAGTGTGAGATATCGCCACACCGCCGACATGCTAATGCTACGTAGCTTAGCTCCAAGCCTCTCGTCTGTGTTACGTAATCAAGTCCTCCTCGTCTCTAAAACAGCTGTTTTAGAGATATTTCACACTCAGATAAATTCTCAAGGGGTGGCACGAGTGTTGCTCATTTTAACACGAGCAATTTAATTAAACACCTGAAGACGCGTCACCCTAAAGAGTGCAACAAATTTTCTAAAACACCACTGTTTTAAGAGCGAAGAAGAAGAACTGTGGCAGAGGTTAACGGAGCGAACCAGTAAATAGATCAATAAATAGTAAATAGACTAATTTAATAAGTTACGTGGTATCGGATCCAACTGGACTCCAGTATTCGCTGATACCGACGCAGCATTTTCGGCAGCATCGGAGCAATTTTCCGATTCTGGTATCGGAATCGGAACAACTCTAGTTGAAAGTTGTAGTAAAAGCTCGTATGTGAGCCTGAAGTTTGTTTTCTATTTTGGCCCATGACTCAAATTATTGACCTTTATGAGAACGCCAGGCCTAAGGTGTGACAGTTGCCCTGGGGTTGCAACTAATTCATTGCTGTAAAGCATATTGTTATTCAGCCAGCCAGCACTTTCCAAACCTGGTTGATAAATGAACTCCTTGTTTTTGTTTTGTCTGTTGTTGTTGTTTCCAGTGTGTGTGAGGTAATATGTGGAATAAACAAGCAGATAAATCAATGAGAACAGAGTGGACCACATCTGTGTGCTGTCACACTCCAATGCATGATGAAAATGAAAAACATTGTCCCTCATTCATCTGCATTATTCTCATGCAAATTAATATCAAATGCATTATAAACTGCTTGGGTTGGATGCTGGACAGAAACAAATAATTTCATCAGGGCTGTTTTATATTATGATGTTAATTGTTGCACCATCTTGAGCCACTTCATTGTAATCATGCTCGTCACCAACATGATTGGTTTATTTCATTTTTATTTCATTAGCACAGTTAGAATTACATAAAATAACAAAGATAACAAAAAGTGTAAAGTGCAGGAGAGGCAGAAAACCCAGATGGGCCGATTTAAAGCCTCCACCTAAAATGTCGTAGTTATTAGAAAGTAATAAACTGATAATAGAAAAAACACATGTATAACATCAACAAGTTAAAATGACAATAACAAGAACAACTAGAAAATTTCCTCTGGGGGAAATTTTGAAAGGGCCACGGGGGCTACTGCCGGTGTGTGTACACTTTGATGAGATTCTTCAGAGATTTCAAACAATTAATACTAGTAATGTTATGATACTATATAATATACAAGGAGCACACCTACAACAAGCATTCCTCTTCAAGTATTTATTTATACAGCAACCTATGACCTTTAACCTCAAAATGTGTGTGTGTGAGAAACGTGTATCTGGAGGAGTGCACGCGCATTTGTGTGTGTAATTAAAATCACATGAAGTTACGCGTGTGTGTCTGTTTGTGTGTGTTTGAAGCATTTGTATCTGAAGGAGTGTACATGTGTGTGTATCTGTAACTGTAATCACATCAAAGGATCAAAGGCTTGACCAGGTTGACCAATCAGAGCAGAGCAATCAACAGAATTAACTGCCGCTGTAGAATGTTCCTGAACAGTGACAGCAGCCAGAGGTGGACAGACTGGAATTTCTGGCCTCGAACAGAAAGCATTTTTGGCAAAACCATAATACCTATCATTGATCTGACTTCACTTTGAGCGTCCTGAGTTCTTCCTGAACGTCTACATGTGTTTTTTGTGAAGAAAAATTAAAAAATAGCTTTGTTAGAGCAATCTAAAAAAACTGTTACATCTCACTTTTTTTTGCTAACCCAGTGTATTTGTGCTTTCCGACTCAAGATGCCACTGTGGTGACTGCAGTCTCTGGTCTTTTTTAGCTCAGGTGATGAAGTATTTTGAGTTAAAAAAAAGTTCATTTGCTGACATAAAAATGAAATGATAGCTTCCCATCTCCTCTAGAGAGAAAACAATTTTCTTTGACATTTTACCTGCCATAACAGTAACATGTCTCCCTCTGGTCTTTGCATTCATACGTCCCTGAAGTGTGCTGTCATCTCAGCTGTTGTTTCAAAGGGCAGCGCTGCCCTGCTTCAGTCTGAGGCTTTGTACTATCTGTTAGATATAAATGTCTTCTCCCAGGATGTTGCTGTAGATACTTGCAGCCCCTGCAGAGCTCCTAGAGAACAGACAGTTGCACATTGTGTTTTTATTCAAATAACAGATCCACTTGTGTATTATGTAAGGAGATCACACTTCTGCTTTGAGCTAACAGGGAATAAATACTGTGTAGTCAGTGCATCTAACTGTATTACATCTTTCTCAGTAGCACTAGATAATGAGAAACGCAGATAAATAAAAAAACAACCACTTGATCCTTCATTGAATTTCCTGTCACTGAGGTCCTGATCCGTGTATCAGTGGGCATTAAATTATCTTTGAACCGAAGCCTTTTGGTCCTCTTTGAAGCATGCAGGAAGTTAAAATCTTTACCGTCGGTCCCATGGAAGATCACAGTTTTAGATGTGGTGACTCGGGAGGCCGTGGTCGTCTTTTAACCTTTCTACTGTTCATGAAACAACACTGGAGTTGGCAGCAGATAAATGTGAACCTGAGGCGTCCTCTGGCTTCGCCTTGATCCATTTCACCGTTTAATCCGGGGCCGGGCCATCCGGGGACCTGAAGAGTTCCCTGGGCAGATGACCTATAATACCATAGAATGCCACTATGATGCCAGTCCTGGGATTCGAACCGGCGACCCTCCGGTTAAAAGCCTGATTCCTAACCTCTAGGACACGGACTGGTTTGTCTGTTTGGCTTATAATTAGAGCTGCAACAATTATTAGATTAATCGAACAATAATCGATTATTAAATTAATTGTCAACTATTTTGATAATCTAATAATTAGTTTGAGCAGACAAGAAAAAATGTTTTTTTAAAGACAATAAGCCCAAATTCTCTGATTTCAGCTTCTTCAATGTGAATATTTCTGGTTTCTTTGTTCCTTTATGACAATAAACTGAATATCTCTTTGGTTTGTGGACAAAACAAGAGATTAGAGGACGTCATCTTGTGGTTTGGAGACACTCATTGAGATTTTTATACATTTTGTGTCTTTTTTTAGTCATTTTGTGTCTTTTTTTAAGTCATTTTGTGTCTTTTTTTTAGTCATTTTGTGTCTTTTTTTTAGTCATTTTGTGCCTTTTTTTAGTAAATTTGTGTCTTTTTTGGTCATTTTGTGCCTTTTTTTAGTCAATTTGTGTCTTTTTTGGTCATTTTGTGTCTTTTTTGGTCATTTTGTGTCTTTTTGTGTCATTTTGACATCATCTTGTGGTTTGGGAAACACTCATTGATATTTTTATACATTTTATTCACGATACAACTAATCGATTAATGAAAATAATCGTTGGTTGCAGCCCTACCTCTAATACAGAGACCCAGACCTTGTTGTTAGAGTGAAACCTGAGCTGTTTGTGTGTAATGTGTTGTGTCAGTCCACCAGAAGTCTAATAACTTTGGTGACTTTTCTTGTGGAGCCATCATCAGGTAATCATCCAGCAGGAAACTTGCATGAGGAAACATTTACTGAGGATCGATTGGTGACTTACTGCATGCAGGCAGGAAAAGGGCGGGAGGTTATGAGGCCAACTGGAAATGATGCATGAAGCCAAGAGCTGCAGTGTGTGTGTGTGTGTGTGTGTGTGTGTGTATATGTATGTGTGTGTGTGTGTGTGTGTGTGTTCATGTCTGGTCTTGTCCAGCGGCGTCCCACTAGCATACTGACCTTTTACTCCGTCAGATTAATCACCTTCACAATAAGAGCCTCGTGGCCTCGTCAGCTCTGGGATGTCACGTAACCGACTGTACACTCACCTGCTGCAGAGACGCTAGCAGCTCTACCTGAGAAAGGTCACTGGGCACTCTCTCATTGACCTACATGGCAGAACTGTACGTGTTCAAACTGTTGATAAGGCTGCTGTTGTTGTTTCTGGACCCCAGTGTTGAGTCGATCCTACGGGCTGAAATATGAGCCGCCAGAAACTGAATGTGAATTATTTATGTTTGAATTGCTTAACTTGAATAGTTGCATTAAAAACCTGAATTTGAATCACATCATTTGAATTTGTATTGTTCAATTGGAATCATTGCATTAAAATACTGAATCTGAATTGTAATTTGAAATTTAATTTATTAGTTTGGAACTGAACATTCAGTTCTCACAATTCAAATTCAGTTTGCAAAATTCAATTTCAATTTTCTGCAACAAAGATACACAGAGCGCCTCTTCGGCCAATCAGCACCTCCGTTTTTTTTTTTTGGTAACATTTGTTGCCACCCGGTTGCCATAGCGCCTCTTCGGCCAATCAGCACATCCGTTCCGTTCCAGTTCTCATCCATTGGTCGAGCCAGTCGAACTTCTTCTTCCAAAAGAAATCAGAGGTGCTGATTTAGTTCACATTCAGTTTTTAATGCAATTATTCAAGTTAAGCAATTACCCAAAGGATGGTAGAACTGGAGCTGTGAAGCCTTTTGTCCCCAGTGAGTTGTTACAAAACTGTGTTTTTGGTTGTAGCTAATTTAAATTGTATTATGTGTAAATCAGTGTGTGAGCAAATCAAAGGTTAGTAAAGTTAGTTGCATATGAGACTGACTGTCTGTATGAAGCAAGATTAACATACAACTCTGAATCACGTACGGGTCATTTTTGACCCATGTGGTGCATTAGAAGAGTCGTGACACAAAAAGGAAAACATAAAATTAGGACGTATGATCATCAGAAACAGACTAATTGAAGAAAACCAGGAATACTGAATGATGAAAATAATTTATTACAAAGATATAGAACATAAAAACTCTGTCGGGTCACTTTAGACCATGTTGGGCATCAAAGGGTTAAAGCACTTGAAATCCATCACGCTGGCAATTATTTTGTCTTTCTTTGCAACTATTAGAAGGTAAACAGTAGAAGTATGCCGTTCATATGGGAAAGTACTCCACCAACAATCTGCTTGTTTATTGCATGTTTGATTGACCAGATCATTGCTGGATGACATCATTCTGTGGGAAAGTGAAGCCATCTTCCTCTTGTTTGTTGGATCTCCCAGCAGCCTTTGCGGTAACCTCCTGCTGCGTCACCTGGCCTCGTTCAGATGAATGACGGGGCTGTTTTTTTTCCACTCAGAGTTGGTGAAGTTGGTTTTAAAACAGCCTTAGGATTAGAAAAAGCTAAGGCGATCAATTATTTATATGCGGTTATCAGCTGGCTGTCAAGTGTTTTTGAAGTGTTATCAGCTGCAATCTTCAGCAGAAGAAAACTTAAAAAACTTAAAAGTTGGCCCTCGCTGCTGCCGAGCTCTGAGGTTGCCACGTTTTTTTCATTGTCGTCATCAGTTTGTCTCGCGGTTCAGCAGCGAGGCGTTACAGAGGCTGACCTCTGCTGTGATGCTCAGGAAAGTGTTTGTGAGGTGCTGCCAGAGAAGAAGGGCTGAGGCTCACACTGACTCTGGTAATTTACCCTGTCGGGGCTCTGGGTTGCTGGGTAGCTGCGTCTGTGCGTCAGGACCTGCCACATAACTCCTGGATCAATGGTTGTTCTAGTTTCAGATGGCTTGTTTCTCTTTCCTCCTCACTTCCTGCCCAGAGCTATTCTGTCTCATGGATCATTACCTTCAGTCTGTTATCGTTCTACTGACATTTATTTATCCTAAGAGGCTGTGATCTGGACCTTTTTCTGGAATAAAATCATGCACTCACACTAGGGCTGCACAATTAATCACATTTTAATCGTGATCACGATTTTGGCCGCCATGATTAAATTAACCTGATCATCGGTGATATTTCTATTTTAAATGCGTCTCTCCTGCAGATCTAACCAACTCTTTCTACACCAGTAGTCCACCAACCACCAGGGGGCGGGGCCGTGTTTCTCCCCTGGAAACAGCCTGGTTGCTGATTGGATAGAACTATTAGAGACTATTTTTCAAGAAAGCAACTGGAGACAAATCCAGAGACTTTTTCTGGTGTTATTGGAGACTTTTGGAGACTCGTTCTTACTCTTCTTAACGAGCCGCGGGGGCCGGAGGCTCTTCTTAACGAGCCTCCGGCCCCCGCAATAAGTTGTCAACACTGCTTCGCCAGCTCTTACAAATGGCGCATATTGTTGTGGCGTCGAGTACTACGTCACATCCTGCTTAGAGTAAGAACGAGTCGAATCGCCACAGTCCTCCTGCAGCAGTCTCTCCCAGCTGCAGAGCTGGAGGGGATGTTTACCCCTTAGTGTCCAATCTGCAAATGGCTAACAGGCTAACAGTTGGCTCTGTAGCAGTACAGTGTGTATGTGCTAACAGGCTAACAGTTAGCTCTGTAGCAGTACAGTGTGTATGTGCTGCTGCTGCAGGAGGTGTTCACTTAGCGATCTCTGTTTATTTACAACAAGCACCAGACACTAAAAACTGTTGCTGTTGTTTGTTTAAAAGTAGTGCAATAAAAATACAGATGAATAATCGTGATTATAATATTGATAAAAATAATTGTGATTATCATTTTGGCCATAATCGTGCAGCTCTAACTCACACTAGTGTGCACAGTGACGACCCTTTCAGACTGCAGGTCCTATATGAAGTGGCTCTAGTCTCAGTGTGATACATAATGAAACCTCGGACCAGGTTGAACAATATGTAAGAGAAGAGGACAGGAACTGCTGAGTGTCTCCTGAGTGAGACCCTCAGCCTTCACTGCTGTCCTGGAGCTCCAGTGGCTGCAGCACAATGTGATTCTCTCAATACAAGCACACTCAGTCCAGTTTCTGGAATGAGCAAAGGTTTAATGTGTCTTTCTGTAAGGTATAACCCTGAACCCTCTAGTCTTGATGTTGCTGTGGATGCTGAGTTGTGTTTATTCTCCTCCCCAGATGAAGACGGTGAGTGTAGCGCTGGTGTTGTGTCTCAACGTGGGCGTGGATCCTCCTGACGTGGTCAAGACCTCGCCCTGCGCCCGGCTGGAGTGCTGGATAGGTGAGTCCACACACACACACACACACACACACACACACACACACACACACACACACACACACACACACACACACACCAAGCATCAGTACAAAGGGATGAGGACATAAATATCTGTTAATCATCTCTCAAACAACGTGTGCAGTACAGATCAACCTGATGATGATCTGTCAATAAATAAGACATCTCTAAGTTAACATCACATCCTCCATGTGGCACGTCACGCTACATCAGCTTATGCGTTATTAGTTATTAGTTATTGCGCAAGGAATATGACTTCTGTGGTGGAAATCTCTCCGCTGCTTGAGAAGAGTGAAATAGAGACTTCTGCAAAGAGCAGTGAAAAAAGACCACGAATGAAGGGGAAACCATGCAATTTACACCTGCAGAACACCTCCCAGGGTATGGGTCACACAACTGTGCTCACCGGAGGTACGGTGGTGACCCCCAGGCTGGCCTCCTGCAGTAATTCCATTTAGTTACAAAATTAGGTCTACACATCACAATTTAAAACACGAAGAGGACCTTTCCAGGTGTAAAATCTCATCTGGACATATTTGAAACAGAAAATGGACCTTGTGTAGTGGCAGGAAAGGAGGAGGGAGATTGGCATCTCAGGTGGCTGAGATCAAATTACTTTTACACTTCTTTAACCAGGTTGGCTCTCATCTTCTAACCAACCAGAATGGGTGTAATTGTCTTGTCTGGAGAACCAACCATCAGTCATATGTTCAGAACCTCCAAACACATCATCAGGTCAACAACCTCAAAGTGTCCCAAGCATCAGCCTCGACTCTGCTTTGTGTTCAGTGCTAATTATCAAAAAGTAGCATTCTAATATTCTAATATTCTAATATTCTAAACTAAGATGGTAAACATTCATTCATTTTCCTAACAGCTTATCGGGACTTGCCTCTTGATCCCAGCTGACTTTGGGCGAGAGGCGGGTCCACCCAGGACAGGTCTCCAGACTATCCCAGGGCTGACATATAGTTACAGACAATCACGCTCTCATTCACTCCTATGGGCAACTTAGAATCACCAATTAAACCTAAGTGCATGTTTTTGGACTTTGGCGCGCTTTGAACCGGCGACCCTCTAGCTGTGAGGCCAGAGTGCCAACCGCTACACCTCCGTTAGCCCATGCTAAACATTATAGCTGCTAAATGTAGCATCGTTGTTGTGATCAAGTTTACCATTAGCATCCAGCTCAAACACAGCTAGCGTGGCTCGACACTCTGGACTCTTATTGTGACATCACTAAGGTGGAGAAAAGTGTTTTTTTTAACCCTGAAACACAGACACACACTCCTCTATCCATTTATAAACAGCTATCTGTGGCTAAAAAGCCTCATTTCTAGCAGCACTCACCTTCACATTTCTCCTTAAAATAACAATATAAGGTCAAAGTACACGGTAAAAACAAACCTGTTGTTTTTACGGTAAAAAACCAGCACCTGTGGTTGCCAGAACTTTACCGTAATAAATACGGTGCAACTTTTTGTAAAATTACAATAAAATTGTATTACCGCTGTTGATTTCCCGTTTAAGATGCCATTTTAGTCCATATTTTAGCGTAAAAATAAAGTTTTTCCATCAAAAGAAACACTGCTCTGCCATATAATTGACAAGAAATACTTTATAAATGCCAGATTTTACCATTAAATATTACAGTATATTTCTGTTGGAGATATGGTGTTTAGTACATTTAACAGTGAAAAAAGTATTCTTTACAAAAAATAAATGCAAAAATGATGGCTTGTGTATATATATATTACAGTATATTTTTGCACGACAAACATGGTGCCAGTGTATTTTACAGTGGAGTACTGTATTTAAAAAAAAAAATGTAATACTAAATACTGTTTTGGCTGATATACATTTACGATGTTTCATTGTTACTGAAACTGAATTTAGCCATTTGTCATTTTACGGTCTTTTACTGTCATGGTTTAGCAGTTTTTCACCATTAAGCCTACAGACATTTTTTACAGTGTAGGACAAGTAGTAAATAATAAATATACCAATGAGCATAAAAGCCTCAGAATCAAAGTGTTATTAGCAACATGCAGGAACACTGGCAACTTAAAGTTGACAGTGAAAGTTTAGCTCCTACTTTGTAGCATTTAGGGAGACTGAGTGATATTCTCATGGGGAGAGACTGAGAAGGCCTCTGTCAGCTGAGGATGAAGCAGTCTGCCCCACCAGAACCACAACAACAAGACAGAACAAACACTAAAGAACATCTCCACTCAATAGGAACCTCAGAACCGCTGTTGACTCCCCGGAGACTGCTCCAGTGTTTATAGTGAGGAAACACATCAAACAGGAAACTCTCTTCTTAAAGTTCCTCTAACTTTCTCTGCTGAGGACACTGGAATAGTGAGGACCTGCAACTTGGTTTTTGTCACTGTGTTTAGGAGTAATAAGAGGTAAAGGCAGGGGTGACGTCCTTGAATGCACCACGATGTTTAAAGTAGCTACACTGCAAAAAAAAGAAAAGTTGGGTGAACTCAAAATTTCAAGGCAACAAACTTCGATAAAATTTTAAGTTGGACAATTAAACTAAATATTTTAAGTTTTGTTTTTGAGTTTGCTTAACTGTACTAACTTATAATTTTACATTGTAATAACTTTTAATCCTTACTTCTGCTAACCTGCAATGTGCTGAATTGGCACGATTGTAACGCCGCTATGAAATGTCAGCTAATGTTGCGACTAAAATTTTGAGTTAGCATTGATACGCTAATGGCTACTCTTGTAGCTGTAACAAGCAGCGCCGCTAGTATCAATTAGCCGCTAGCCTCAGTTAGCCGCTAGCATCAATTAGCCGCTAGCATCAGTTAGCCGCTAGCCTCAGTTAGCCGCTAGCATCAATTAGCCGCTAGCATCAGTTAGCCGCTAGCTTTCGCTAATGACCGAATTTCACCGCTTTCCCGCATTTCACAACGAAGAAATAAGAGTTATCAGAACTATTGTCCCTTGTTGTGAACCCCAACTTAAAGATATAAGTAACAACAACTCACCAACTTGTTTTTGAGCAGACAACTGGCTTGCTTTGTTGTGCTAACTTACATTATTGCCCTAAATGTCAATAATTTATATTTCCAAGTTTTACCAACTTAAATCACTGTTTTAGGCCAAAAAATACAAGTTGGCTTTTTTGCAGTGCAGGAACTTCCACTGTGTGCTGATTGCGGCGCCCCCTGTGGACAGAAACGGTAGTGTTTCCATGTTGTAAAGAGCTTGATTTGGCTAAAATTAGCTTCAAAAGCGCATTAAAGAAATACCAAACATATTTTAAATACTATTTTGATGAAAGAATGTCTTGCAACATATGTCATGGATAGAATATTTGTCTTAAACTGGACACTGCCAGTTTAAGACAAATATTGTTTATAGATTTTAAATAATTCCTCTATAAAACGCCATTATTAAGTATTTTAAAGTTAAACTAGTTCAAATATTAGCTGGTGAGTTTTCTTCAGTAATGGGATTTAATGAAGCAGAAGTCATAATTTGACTCATCATCTTCTTCTTGTCTTTTGTTATGATAATACCTTTTAAATGGGCCTCATTCATCATAAGGCTGGTTTAATTTTCAGCATAAAGCATATCAGTATCTCCCGCAAACTTGCCAATAAATCCTTCTCTGCCCGCTGAGCGCAATTTGATCCGTCCTCAATCTATATTCTGCTATTCTTCATGCCATATTGATTTACTCTCATCAATATTTCAACCAGAGGAGCTGCTGCTGTTTTTCCAAACTCTGCTTTGGATTTAACAAGAAAAAATCCCTTTGATGCTGCAATCATAAACTATAACTTTCCTCTGTAATCATGGAATCGTCTTTAGCCTGAATGTTAAAGAGTTTTAGCCTGTTTGGTTTCATTTCACCAAATAAGATCAACAGCAACTAAATCCGTGTGACAAAGTAAGGTAGTTATATAATTACTGTATGCTATCAGGGCTACACGATCATGGCTCAAAATGATAATCACGATTATTTTAATCAATATTGTAATCACGATTATTAATCACCATTATTCATCATGTTCGGGAAAACATCTGTATTTTTACATATTTTCTGTATTCTGTTAGCACACACACTGTACTGCTACAGAGCTAACTGTTAGCCTGTTAGCAATTTTCCGACTGGACGCTAAGGGGTTAAAATCCCCTCCGGCTCTGCAGCTGGGAGAGACTGCTGCAGGAGGACTGTGCCTCTTCGACTCGTTCTTACTCTCTCTACCTGCGGCTCGTTAAGAAGAGCCTCCGGCCCCCGCGGATCGTTAAGAAGAGCCTTTGACCCCCGCGGCTCGTTAAGAAGAGCCTCCGGCCCCCGCGGCTCGTTAAGAAGAGCCTCCGGCCCCCGCGGCTCGTTAAGAAGAGCCTCTGGCCCCCGCGGCTCGTTAAGAATAGTAAGAACGAGTCTCCAAAAGTCTCCAATAACACCAGAAAAAGTCTCTGGATTTGTCTCCAGTTGCTTTATTGAAAAATAGTCGCTAAGGGGGTCTGAAAAGTCACTAAATATAGCAACAAGTTGCTAAGTTGTCAACACTGCTTCACCAGCTTTTACAAATGTTGCGTGTTGTTGTGGCGTCCAGTACTACGTCACATCCTGCTTAGTGTTCTATCCAATCAGCAACCAGGCTGTTTTCAGGGGAGAAACACGGCCCCGCCCCCTGGTGGTTGGTGGACTACTGGTGTAGAAAGTGTTGATTAGATCTGCAGGAGAGACGCATTTTAAAATGGAAATATCACTGACCATCAGGTTAATTTAATGGTGGCGGCCAAAATCGTGACCAAGATTGAACTTCCATTAATTGTGCAGCTCTTTATGTTTTATATTTTGTTCTTTGTGTTTTCTTGCCAGATCCTCTGTCCATGAGTCCTCAGAAAGCCCTGGAGACCATTGGGGCCAATCTGCAGAAGCAATATGAAAACTGGCAACCCAGGGTGAGTTCTTTATCTTTATTCTTTATCTTACATGTTCTCTTAATAATACAGCGAGCACTTACTCAAACTAACCTCACACCACTGATGATCCAGAGTGGAATGGATGAAGGCTTCCAAAAGATGCTTAGAAATGAAATAAAATGAAGCGTCTGCACTCTCAGACCTGACCTTGGTCATATTACATTATCACTGATGGTTTCTGGCTTCCATTTAGACGTTCTTGGTTGAAGTTGCTTGGGAAATATTTTCATAGATTTTGGCAGACTTTCTGAGTATCCAGAGTGTCTTTTAGGTTTTTGCCAACTCTGTGAACCTTGTGAACCTTTCCTAGGACGATATCAGAGAGAGCTTTTAACACCGAGGCTTCTATTATTCTAACTGTGTTTGTTGGGAGGAACACTTTAAAGACATCAGTTTTTAAACGTTCTGATGATGTAACTGTGTTTACATTTAGTGATTGTTTGAATGGTTTAATTATAGATTTATCATTATTTCAGCTCTGATAGATTTCCTGTTTGCACCGTGCCAACAAACACCCCCATGCTCCTCACGATGATTCAGAGTTTGTTTTTCTTTCTGTAAATTCAGCTGTTGTGTACATGTATTTGTATCATTGCCAGTTAGTAGCAGCTCTCCTCAGCTCCTAGCCAGCTCACTGTTTCCCAGAGGCTCCTCGCTCTGGTGTTGAACTCGTGTGGCCCCTCAGGCCCCTGAGGGCCCCAGCAGAGAGACTTCCTGCTCCAGCAGATGGAGAAGGAGAGCCCTCATCTTCACTTCTTAAAAACACAAGGAGAGCCTAGTGGAGCTCTGTGGAGATGATCTGGTGAGAGATGGACTGTGTTCCAATCCCCATACTTCCCGTACTCACTATATTTAGTTTGAGTACGCAGGGTGTTCCGATTCCGATCGCGGTGAAAAGAAGTGAACCTAAAGGACCCGGATGTTGCCCTCATAACGGTCAAAACGCTGAGTGTGGAACGATGTACACTATACGCACTCAACGGCCGCCATCTTGTCTACGTAGCGGAAGAGGCGGAGCCAGGCAGAGCCGCTCAGTTCGAAAACAATGTTTGTAATGGCGGCCGACGACACCGGCGCATTCTCCACATTTGCTGCGTTAATGGAGCCATATTGCCGGATTGTAGAAGTAAAGATTAAACAACACAAAGGGTAATTTTTTCGCCGTTCAAAGCCGGAAGTTTTTGGCGGGTGACGAGCCGCGGTGGCTGTGGCGAGCGTCATTTCCGGTAAGTGAACCACGGAGTATTAGATCTGGAACAACACTCACCTGCTGAAATCTGCGTACTTAGTAAGTGCGGATAGTGTGCTGCGTTTAAGTACTCATGGAAGTATGGGGATTGGAACACAGCAATGGACTGTGCTGATGCAACAGGACATCTGATCTCTGCAGGTCCATACGTTAACACACAGGACTAGATGTTACTGTCCCTGGTGCAGTAATCCTGGTAGAAACACATTTATGGGGCCGGCTGTGTCTCAGTTGGTAGAGCGGTCACCCACCGATCGGATGGTTGGTGGTTCGATCTCCGACCATGGCAGCTACATGTCCAAGTATCCTTGAGCAAGACACTGAACCCCAAACTGCTCCTGATGCTGCGTTCATCAGTGTGTGAATGAATTCCTGCAGGTGGCAGCGTTTAGGGTAGCCTCTGCCACCAGGATGAATGTATGGGTGAACAGGTGAATGAGTCAGTCTGTAGTGTAAAGAGCTTTGAATGGTTGCAACGTGAATAGAAAAGAAATATACAAGTGCAGGTGCATTTACCATTCAGTAGTCCAGTTCAGATGAACAACCAGGAACCAACCAGGTGATATTACAGTCATCAGATATAAACCTATAGGAGACGGACTCTGGAGGCACATTTTTGCATTTTTAAGCCCCAAAAACGGCGTCACCGTCTAAACGAAAGACTTCACATCAAATATTTAGTGGTTTTTACCCGCCAGCGTCCTGCTGTAGACGGGCCTTGGTTGTGATAATTTATCAGACATGTCTTAAAGCTCAGATAGACAGACACGACCAGAACAAGCTCCTCTTCCATTTTCTTGGTTACCATGGAGACCAGTCCTCTTTCCATCTAAAATATAAGTGGTTGTCTGAAAAGGGGTGAAAATGAAACACCAGGACTTTGTGAAGAGTTCAGAGAGTTTCAACCAGGAGCTCTTGGAGAAGCTCAGAGTGTCTGAGAGAGAAGAGTCTGTAGACGGCCATCGTCTCTCTTCTCCCTGAGAATAAAAACTCTTTATGGACACTCGGCCTCCACAATCTGCTCATTTAATCTGGTGAATGTGTCAGAACTCCACTCAGACCTCAAGCATCTGACTGAAAGGTTCCTCCAGTCATGGAAAAAATGATTAGACCATTTTAATGTCTGGTTCAACTAAAGCTTCATTAGTTTGGACAAATATAATGATAACAACAGAAATATCTGATAAGAGTTTAATGTAAGAGCTGATATCTAGACATTTAACATGGTTTTATTGATAATGACTTTGGTTATTATCAAGAAAACCATGTTAACTGTCTAGATATCAGCTCTTACATTAAACTCTTTTGAGATATTTTTGTTATCATATTTGTCCAAACAATTGAACATTTAGTTGAACCAGACATTAAAATGAAGAAGGAAATGAAGGATAAAATGGTCTAATAATGTTTTTCCATGACTGTTTGTTAATGCAGAAGTTCAGTGAAGGACCCACCACGAACATATCAGCATTTAATATTTAATATTTCATCCAGACAGCTGATTGCTGATTGATCCATCAGGACTTTATTCATGTGACTTTTCTTCTCTGAAATATAAAAAAAATACCAAGCTTGAGTTGGAAAAAAAGACCAAAGTCCGAGTAAAATGATTAGTATGATGTTTAAAGCTCCAGGAACAGAATGACGTGTGAAGAAGATGATCTTGTTCCATTTAAATGCAGTTATTCTAAGTTAACAGTTGATCCTGGACCGACGTCTCCACTCTGCTCCGTATCTTTCCTCCGTCAGACGTGTTTCCTGTGTTTCCTGTGGGGAGTGGAGGGAAAAACAAGCAAACACTTGAAATGTGATCTGGCTGCTGGCTGTGTTGGTTTGCAGATATTGGATCTGAATTGCATTTCAAACCACCTGCGAATATGTTTTAAATCCGGTCAGGACGGATTGCTTTTGATCTTTTCTTTTTCACTTTTGACTTTGAAACAAAATATGTTTGGTATTAGATTTGGGGAAAGTCGTACTTCATCCGTCCGTCTGAACTCCTCCAGGGGCCAAAGATGGAGGAGGAGGATGGAGGGTGTTTCAGGTGAATAGTAGAAGGTGAAACAGTAGTTGGACAACTGTAGCGCAACACTAGCTGCTGAGATAAGATAAGATATACTTTATTCATCCATCATCAACACAACACATGTACATATTCCACCTAAACAAAACATGAGCCCACATTACATAGCCTCGGATAGAAACAGTGGAATGGATGGTCCATGTGCATTAGTAGCTGTTACTCATAGAGAACAGCTACAGCAGGTGTGCAAAAATACAGTTTGATGTATAAATACAGTATACGCAGCTTAAAGTTTAGATAAATATTCTTCTTCTTGTCCTTACTAAAAGGGGAGTCATTATAAAGTGGGTAAAAAAGTATTCCTAAATCTGTCCTTTCTGCAGCTTAGCTGCCGTAGCCTCCAACTAAAAACACTCTTTTGTTTGCACACTAGATCAGGGATGGGCAACTTAAATGCTGCAGGGCCTCAGTTTATCATGTCCACTACCACAGAGCCACATATAGGAGCATCACTAACCAGATATGATGAAACTGACATTTTAAACATGTTTACAGTGCACTAACTTAACATATTTCATGCTCTAATGCACTTTACTTCAAAAAAGGTGTTTACAACCAGATCAAACAGTAAATCTGAGGGAAATGATCTTGCTGCATGGACAGATAATTTACCTTGACAAGATTTATTAAATTCAGATTATTAAATCTAGAAATAAGCATGTTGAACACTTAAAATAAGAAATTAACTCTTAAAACAAGATAAATGATCTAACACTTCTAAATCTAAGTTTGTTTTATCTTAAGAACCAAATAATTTGCAGATTATATCAGTATAAATAGGAATTCAAAAGGTTTGAAGCAAATAAAAAAACTACTACTGTGATTTCTTTTTTTTATCAGTTCAAGAACAGCAGACCAACATTAATTACAAGAAGTCATTTGGTGCATTTTTATACTGCACTTTTAAGATTTCATGCTCAAATGCATGTAGTTCTACTGAGGGCCACTTCAGGTGAGGGTGAGGGCCGTATGTGGCCCCCGGGCCTCCTGTTGCCCACCCCTGCACTAGACTGTGAAAGGGATGTGTGTTATTGTCCATAATACTCAACAACTTCTGTAAGATGAGTTGCCTGATGTTGTTGCCCAGTTGCTGAGACATGTGGTCACTGCTGAAGCATCTTGTTTAAAGATGTGAGAGTAAATGAGAAGGTGTTGCTGTTTGTTAGCTGGTGGAGCAGTGAAGATGAGGTAAGAGGAGGAGGAAGAGTCGTCCCTGGAGGAAGGAGCTGAAGAACTGTAGGCTGGGCTGGTTGACCTGAGGAAGGAGAGCAGGAGGAGGAGGAGGAGGAGGACTCTTCCTCTCTCAGCCTTCGCCAACACACCTTACATAAAGTGATGAGCAAGCAATCCATAGCAACGTTTACCTGCTCCGTCACCGCAGACACCAACCTCTAGTGAGCTGGATGGTTTAGAGGGCGGAGCCAGTAAACATGAGACTCAGAGCTCCAGATCCAGAACCATGGAGTCACATTGCTCAGATCCAGAACCATGGAGTCACATTGCTCAGATCCAGAACCATGGAGTCACATTGCTCAGATCCAGAACCATGGAGTCACATTGCTCCAGATCCAGAACCATGGAGTCACATTGCTCAGATCCAGAACCATGGAGTCACATTGCTCAGATCCAGAACCATGGAGTCACATTGCTCAGATCCAGAACCATGGAGTCACATTGCTCAGATCCAGAACCATGGAGTCACATTGCTCAGATCCGGAACCATGGAGTCACATTGCTCAGATCCAGAACCATGGAGTCACATTGCTCCAGATCCAGAACCATGGAGTCACATTGCTCAGATCCAGAACCATGGAGTCACATTGCTCAGATCCGGAACCATGGAGTCACATTGCTCAGATCCAGAACCATGGAGTCACATTGCTCCAGATCCAGAACCATGGAGTCACATTGCTCAGATCCAGAACCATGGAGTCACATTGCTCAGATCCAGAACCATGGAGTCACATTGCTCAGATCCAGAACCATGTGGTCACATTGCTCAGATCCAGAACCATGGAGTCACATTGCTCAGATCCAGAACCATGTGGTCACATTGCTCACGTGTCTGAGCTCGGCCAGAGAGAGTTTTTCTGCTGATCTGAGCCAAGCTGAATCACGAATCATTCCTCTGTTTGCTTCTGGGTTCTCGCATTAACTCTCACGGCCAGAAAACACAGTGAGAGGCAAACACAGTCTTGGCTGCCGCCCACGCGCTCCCTCCACCAACACCACAGCGCACTAAAATGATTTCTCTCCCTGACCTTTTTTCATCATCCTTTCCCACTTCACATCAAAGGGATATTTCTTTCATTTCAGCCTCTCATGTCCATATTTTACCCTTCATGTTTGTTCCTCTCCCTCTAGATGTGTTTGGACCAGATTAATGTTATGGAGCCCTTCAGTTCACAGCTCACAGTGGAGGAGAAGTCATCTGGCCTTCAATTAGCTCTGAACAGAACGGCTCATCTCCTTCTCATTGTGCTCTATACCTGCATACGTGTTTTCACCTATTGGTACAAACCACAACACGCCGTGGTCACGTTATCAGACAAATGACTCCAGAACAATAACCGCCCACTCTGAGTCTCCGTCACCAGTTATCCTCCAGAGGGATTCAGAGACTCTGGAGGTGACGTTTGGTTTTCACCGTCGCTAACTGTGACATCAGCAGCTGATCATAAACAAACCAGCATGGCTAATTATGCACAGAGTCTCCGCTGATCATAAACATCGTGGTTTTCTCTTTTCTTCTCTTTCTTTTCCTCAATGAATTAATTAATTGAATAAGCAAACAATTAAACATGAATATTTATTTACTTATTTATTTATTTATTCTTTTGGCAATGCCTCTTGTAAAAAATTGAATTGAAAATGTGATGAAGTTACTAATATTTGTAATTTCATAACCTGCAATAAAGTAAAAAAAACAAAAACATCGTGATCGTGAACTAACCGGCATCACTAACTGTGCACAGAGTGTCTGGTGCTTGTTGTAAACAAACAGAGATCGCTAAGTGAGCTAACTGTTAGCCTGTTAGCACATACACACTGTACTGCTACAGAGCTAACTGTTAGCCTGTTAGCACATACACACTGTACTGCTACAGAGCTAACTGTTAGCCTGTTAGCTCATACACACTGTACTGCTACAGAGCTAACTGTTAGCCTGTTAGCACATACACACTGTACTGCTACAGAGCTAACTGTTAGCCTGTTAGCTCATACACACTGTACTGCTACAGAGCTAACTGTTAGCCTGTTAGCACATACACACTGTACTGCTACAGAGCTAACTGTTAGCCTGTTAGCACATACACACTGTACTGCTACAGAGCTAACTGTTAGCCTATTAGCAATTTGCAGACTGGACGCTAAGGGGTTAACATCCCCTCTGGCTCTGCAGCTGGGAGAGACTGCTGCAGGAGGACTGTGCCGCTTGGACTCGTTCTTACTCTTCTTATTTTTGTCTTGGATTTGTTGCCAGTTGCTTTCTTTAAAAATGGTCTCTAAGGGGGTCTGAAAAGTTGTAAATATAGCAACAAAGCTAAGTCACATCCTGCTTCGTGTTCTATCCAATCAGCAACCAGGCTGTTTTCAGGAAAGAAAACGACCCTGCTCTTCTATAGGGACTAAAAAAGTTCCGTCTAAAGACGATACGACGGCTAATATTCAGATTAGAGGCGTTTCGGCGAGAGACCCGCTTCATTCTGGGTATTGGGCTGTAGAGGAAACAGCTTTTATACTCAGTTTTCTGGTGCTCACCCGTTTCTGAGCGAGAGGCGTTCAGGTGCTGCTGCGTCTCCAGGAAATGAGCAGTATCACCGTGAGTTTTACAGTAATCAGTTATGGTAATCTATCACGGTTTTAACTACAATTAAAATTTGAAAGGGTAGTACTGGAAGTTTTACCATTGTAAACAGTTCACAGCACTACTCTGAACTGTCTTTATTAGAACAACATAATGCAATGAATCTTCAAAACCTCCACTTGTTTTTGCACTTGGCCCAGATTTTTGCAGCCTGCACCAGAAAATGGCATAAATATTGTGCGCTGAGTGAAAACCGTCATCAGACTGATGGACAGTTGATGGGCTCCTTATGCTTCTTCTTCCTTAATGGATAGTTTGAGCTGAATGTGTTTTCCATCATGGGTGTCGTTTTCTCATAATGGCAGCTAAATGTATCCAGTGTGTCATTGATAAAATGGAATATGATGCCCATTACCAGCTTTAGAAGTAATGATGTTGGGTAAGTGGTTGCATTTGCAAGATGTGGCAAAAAATGAAAGATCATGAACATGTGATTGCTATAATGGCAACATGTGGTAAAGTGCCAATATAAGAAGTCAGACTGGTTCCTCCCTCTACTAGAAGCTTTACATTTAACACTATAACTGCCTTACATTCATATTGAATCAACTGGAGGTTAGGCTCCGTTTACACCAGGACGCTTGTGGGTAAAAACAACAAAATATTTTATGTGAAGTTCCTTTCATTTAGACGGTGACGGCGTTTTTGGGGCTTAAAAGCGGTAAAATGCCTCAAACGGCTGTAAAAACTGCCTGTAAAACCTCTGGGTGATTTTAAAATAAGCCCCTAAATCCATCAATCAAATTTTATTCAAGACTCGGGGTCCATAGGAGACAGATATTAAAAACAGGAACAATACAAAAAATAAATTACACAGCAGACAAAAACATGAAACCTGAAGTTTTTCTGTAAATCCAACAGAAGTGTCAACTCTTCTACTAAATAATAGATTTTTCAGCCTCTGTAGCAGATAGAAATGAAATTCATAAAGTATCTGAGAGCTTATAGCTGTTATATCTGAGCTCCCTCCGCTATAGTCGTCTTCACCATGATTTATAAGTTCTGGAAAAGTCCCATGATGCATTGGGACACTCCCACATGGATTCTGATGCATTTCATTGGCCAAGAGACCGAAAATAGGTGGAAAAACTACAAATACTACAAAACCACGTATCCTCTTTCTGCTTTAATGGTAGAATAACACAACAGCTCCCCAACAGGTTTTAATGGTAGAGATGAGGTAAGGCTTTACCGCCTTAAATGGGTTAAGCGATGAGGGGCGGCTAAGAAAAAAAACTGCCAGCTCTTTCGTTTTATCTCGATCAACTGTGTCACCACCTAGCCGCCTGGCTGCATACCCAATCACACTGACACACTTTAGCCTCAGCGTAGGCAGCAGGTTTCCTCCTGAAAACGCTCGTCTAAACGCAGAATAAAGAGCACTTTAGGTCTTCTGTTCAGACCGTCATCATGGAAACGGAGACTAAGACAGAGAACGTCTTCAGAGACTTTTTACGAGATTAAGGTGTCAAATCTACAAGAAAAAAAGTGCAGATTTATGAGATTTAAAGTGGTGAATCTGCGATTCTTGTCTCGTAAATCTGCAACTTTTTTCGAGCAGATTTGCCACTTTAAATCTCATAAATCTGCACTTTTTTTCTTGTAGAATTGGCACTTTAATCTAGAAAATTTGCAACGTTTGCAAATGTTTGTCTTCTGTTCAGACTGTCATCATGGAAACAGAGTCTAAGACAGAGAACGTCTTCGGAGACAGAAAGCTGAATAGTTTACCAGGAGAACAACGAGGCAGGTTAGTCAGAGGCAGGCAGGGTCGGCAACGGGAGGTCAGTCCAAAGGAAAATGCTGGAGAGTCTTACATGGAGGCTGAGAACAATCTGTGCATGTGTGAACCAGAGAGGAATAAAAAGTGAAGACGTGACCAAGGTTATAATAGTTTTGTATTTTTCATTAGTTTTAGTTTTAATTTCGTTGTGAATTTTTGTTTTTAAATTTAGTTAGTTTTTAGAGTGAGTTTTCTAGTTTTAGTTTAGTTTTTATTTTTTGAAAATGCTTAGTTTTAGTTTAGTTTTTATTAATTTTAGTGTTAGTTTTAGTTTTTTTTGTAATGGGCTATGTGTTGGTGCCAGATTCAAAGAGGTCATAATAAATGTTTCCTTTATTTCCTTTGGTTTATCATCTCAGCCCCAATAAGGTTATTAACTGTTTTGAATTGTGGTTCTAGTGTAAACATCCCAGTCTCAGTAAACATATTCACCATGTGTTGCATGTTCAAATAAATACACTGAATTATGAATGAAAAAAGTTGACAAAAACGAAAACTAAGGACATTTTCACTATAATCTTAGTTAGTTTTAGTTAGTTTTGTAACCACGCAATACAGTTTCAGTTAGTTATCGTTTTTTAAAAACTCCAGTTTTTATTTTTATTTCAGTTAACGAAAATGTTTTTTCAATTCTAGTTTTCGTTATTTCGTTAGTTTTCGTTAACTATAATAACCTTGGACGTGATGCCATTTTAGCGTCTTCTCTTCAGACCGTCATCATGTAAACGGACCTTGGTGTCCTTAACCTACTTGCAGCTCAAAGCTTTTTTATTCTCACTCAGACTTTTCAGTTCCTTCGTACAATGCCTTTCACCACTTTCTTTGTCATCACTTTATTTGTCAGCTGTCCTTGTTGTGGCGGTCTTTTCTCCGCTGTCTGTGCTGCTACTGAGTGTGGTTGCATTGTGTTGTGTTCCAGCCAGACTGGATTCAACCAAGGACTGCTTTTGTTTCACACAGACACATCAAGAGTCTCTGAGTTATTGAGATAGCTCACTTATCTTTCAGTTTCTCTTTGAGCTTTCTGCCTGAACATTCCTCCTCTGCTCTGAGATTCTCTTTCAACTCCACATGTTGTCTTTCCTTTTCTCTCTGCATGTCACCCTTATTTTTGTCTCTTTCTCCTTCTCTCGCGGGTTAAATGTTTGTGAACCTGACTTGATATTCTTCCCCTTTGACTTGTTGGATCTCTGGTCGTCATTGAGATGAAAAGCATCGTCTTGTCTTGTCAAATGCTGTTTTTAAAGTCACGCAGTACTTCTGAACATGTTTCAGCTGCCAGAACAGGTTTACACCTCGTCACCGGCCAACAGAACAGTCATTCCTGCTCCGCTCTGTCTTCCTGCATATCTTTCTGCTGTCCTCTACCTCTCTGAGCTGCCTGTGGACTCCTGCTGTCCAACTCTCTGCATTATGTATCAGCTGCAGCTCAAACATGTGCTGCTGATTAGCTTTGAGCTTTTCTCTTCTCACCGTGAAAACTCTGAACTGCACCGCTCAGGACGAGTCGAGTCAATCATTTATGTGTTGTCGATACAACGCGTTGCAAACTCATTAACCCTTAGTAGGGTCTCATTGAAATAGTTACAAATTTCAATATATTTTGAGAAAAAAAGGTTTGAGATTAAGGTGTCAAATCTACAAGGAAAAATGTGCAGATTTATGAGATTTAAAGTGGTGAATCTGTGAGGAAAAAAGTAGTTTTTTCCCCCACTTTTGTCTTGTAAATCTGCAACTTTTTTCAAGCAGATTTGCTACTTTAAATCTCATAAGTTTGCAATTTTTTTCTTGTAGATTTGGCAGTTTAATCTAGAAAATTTGCAACGTTTGCAAATGTTTGTCATGCAGCAGGAGAGTGAGAGGGTTAGCCTTAGAGCTAGGGTTATCACTCTATAACCACATGGTGACTTCAGTCTGTGGGTCAAGGGATGTGTGAGTGGCTTCTTAACAAATCTGGCACAATTCACATCATCCACTGAGTGTTTAGAGTCTGAGGACAGAAGGATCCCGTACACCAGGGGTCTCAAACTACCTGGGGGCCGCTGGAGGCAGTATCAACATGACCAAAAAAAGACACTAAATTACAAAAAAAAAGACACAAAATGACACAAAAAAGGACATAAAATTACGAAAAAAGACACAAAATTATTAAAAGACATAAAATAACTAAATTACTTAAAAAAGAAACAAAATTACGAAAAAAATACACAAAATTATTTAAAAAAGACAAAAAAATTATAAAAAAAAAAAAAAAAATGACCAAAAAAGTAATTAAAGGGACCTTCCACACACAACACGGTAAAGTGCCATTCATATAAAACTCACATTAAACTTTCATATCAAGGTGGAGGCCACAAAATATCATCACGAAAAAGAAATATATATATTTTTTTTTTATGGCGAGACATCGATGGTGTGAAACTCCAAGTGGGACAAAGATAATTAATTCATGTTTAAGGTAGTTGTTGTTCACATTCAGAGCAGAAGGAAACCCAGTGAATCAGCAGGGGGTTTCCACCAGGGGAACCATGTGACTCCAGGAAACTCCACTTTAGTAGATCTAGTCAAACTCATTTCTAAGAGAATTTAGTGGTTCAAATCACACATTTGCTGTTTTGTGTAATAGACGATAACCTTTTTATGAGATCTAACAGTTACAAACAGAAATTTGTCTTTATATTATACTACTCATTTCCCTCTCTCTATATATGTATATATATATGTACGTATAGACATGTATGTATATACATAATTAGAGGTGATTTTGTTATTATGACTTTCTTAATAAAAAACATCAGTAATGACAAAAATCTAGTTTTACGTCTAACCAACATAATGATTTGTGCATTTTAATAACATTAGTTCTCCATCCACAAGAAAGAAAGAGAGCAACTCTTGCTGCTTTATTCTGGACCAACTGCAACTTCCTTATATTACTCAATAAAGTAGTGGAGCAGGAGTCTAAATTAGACAAAACCAAAGCACCAAAGTCTCTAAAATCATGTGATGTAATGACAACAATCCAGATCATGTGATGGCTCCAGTGTGGTCACGGCAGAATGTGGTCTGGTCACATCTCGTGCCAACGGGTGCTGACGAAGCAGGAAAACTCCAAAAAAGTACAAGTGATCATCAAATTAAGTTAAATGGCGAGAAAGAAAATTGGCAAATAGACATCACAGGATCATTTTCACACATTATTATTTCTGTGATACATTTTAGAAAGAGAAAAAATAAACCTCTTGGCAGACTCATCACAGATCAGTTGAACCTTTCCTGTCTTTGGTGGAGCATCAACTCAATAACCAACACCACCTGCACCACCACCTCCCACTACAGGATCCCCTCAGGGATCCACTTCAGGATCCCTCAGGGATCCTCCCAGCTGCCACCAGTTGAATCCCATTTGAGTGTAATTGAGGAGCAGCGTGTGCGGGAAGCTGTGGAGTGAATAACGCCGTTGGGAAACCGTCTTAATGGTCTCCCCTCGCCGCTCCTCATGCACTCAGTCCAATAGGAGCCACAGAGAAAACCATTAGCCCACTGAAGACTTATGGACGTCCACCAGTAGATCCATAAAGAGAGAGGAGGCTGCAGGTCAGGCTGCTGGAAGGAGCAGCTTATTAATCAGCCCTCACTGCTACTGATCACCTCGTCAATACGCCACCAAACTCTGCTTTTGAAACCTCGAGCCGTCTTGTGTTGCTTAGCAACTATTTTTCAAAAAAGCGACTGGAGACAAATCCAGAGACTTTTTCTGGTGTTATTGGAGACTTTTGGAGACTCGTTCTGATTCTTCTTAACGAGCCGAAGCGTCCCAGTCCTCCTGCAGCAGTCTCTCCCAGCTGCAGAGCCGGAGGGGATGTTAACCCCTTAGTGTCCAGTCTGCTAATTGCTAACAGGCTAACAGTTAGCTCTGTAGCAGTACAGGGTGTATGTGCTAACAGGCAAACAGTTAGCCCTGTAGCAGTACAGTGGGTATGTGCTAACAGGCTAACAGTTAGCTCTGTAGCAGTACAGTGTGTATGTGCTAACAGGCTAACAGTTAGCTCTGTAGCAGTACAGTGTGTATGTGCTAACAGGCTAACAGTTAGCTCTGTAGCAGTACAGTGTGTATGTGCTAACAGTTAGCTCTGTAGCAGTACAGTGTGTATGTGCTAACAGGCTAACAGTTAGCTCTGTAGCAGTACAGTATGTATGTGCTAACAGGCTAACAGTTAGCTCTGTAGCAGTACAGTGTGCATGTGCTAACAGGCTAACAGTTAGCTCTGTAGCAGTACAGTGTGTCTGTGCTAACAGTTAGCTCTGTAGCAGGACAGTGTGTATGTGCTAACAGTTAGCTCTGTAGCAGTACAGTGTGCATGTGCTAACAGGCTAACAGTTAGCTCTGTAGCAGTACAGTGTGTAGGTGCTAACAGTTAGCTCTGTAGCAGTACAGTGTGTATGTGCTAACAGGCTAACAGTTAGCTCTGTAGCAGTACAGTGTGTATGTGCTAACAGTTAGCTCTGTAGCAGTACAGTGTGTATGTGCTAACAGGCTAACAGTTAGCTCTGTAGCAGTACAGTGTGTATGTGCTAACAGGCTAACAGTTAGCTCTGTAGCAGTACAGTGTGTATGTGCTGGTTCACTTTGCGATGTCTGTTTGTTTACAACAAGCACCAGACACTCAAAAACCCTCTCCTCCCCACGGTCCAAAGTTCCTGTTCTAGCGGTGTAAACACCAACACTGCATAAAAATGATGAGGTTTGTTTTGGTGGTACCTTTTTTTTAATGGCGTATATCTGAAGCTGTACAAGTTTTTTAAATGTTCAGGAACAGGAAGTTCCAGGTAATTAGGTTCCCGTAGTGGTAAATTCTGGATAAAGAACATCTGCCACAGTTTCTTTTTCCACAATAACAACACTCTGCTGTCAAATTTTCATTTGCATGATTTTTTTGCGCTCATTAAAACTTTTCTTTCGTAGACTTTCTAAAGAACAATTTGGCTTTTACTTATCAAGGTTGCAATGTGTTCTGAAGAGTTTGAGCTTTTGTCTTTCAAATAACAAATGCTGAAGAATAAAAAAGTACTTTAGATTCCTTGCTAGACTACAAAACCATGACGCCAAATCACTGAGTTGGATTATTTACGTGATCCAGACCCTAAATGTTCTAAATGTTTCATGAGCAGAACCCAGATAAGATTCCCTTTAAATCCACATCGGTCCCATTAGGATAAAAAATACCCAAAAACCTCTCATGAATATTCATTTATCCAGAGTAGAACAACACACTGACTTAGAGCATCAGCTCCATAAACAGACGTGTTATTTAATTCAACATCCCCCAGATGTGTGTTTGATTCCCCTCGCGGCTCAGAAGGTAATGAAATCTGCTCCACATCATCTCAGATTCTCCTAACAAGCTTCGGCCATCTGCCATTGAAACAAGGTTTCAATTTCAGGGTTAAGTGGGATTACAGTTAAAGACGGACAGCCACGCAGAAATCACGCTATTAAATGAGTCCATTAAAAGGCCACTGCTGGTCAGATATCCCACAATGCCTTGGGACAGAGCAGTCCATTAGAGGGAGACGGGGGACAGGGAGCCATTAGTTGAAGACTTAGGGGGACACTAATGATCTATACAGACAGATGTCCTGCTAATTAGAGGTGCAGGTCCCCACATTCACTAGCAATCAGAGCTGAAGGGACGGAGAGTGGAGTTGACGGACAGTGGGAGTGAATGGGGAGTGAAGCATGCTGGGTAGTCTCAGTGATGTGACATAAAGACTTTGTCCCCTCACTAATGAAGCAGCAGATAAAGACAGAAGACAGATATCTCAATCTGTTGAGTGCATCAGTGGAAGAAGAAGTCGCTCTTTAACTGGAGCCACTTTAGGCTTTTTAAAGAAAGACTTAATCATTATTGGACTGTGCAGCCTGATGATTTTAGCAGCAAAGAGCAAGGCTGCACAACTGTTGTATCGACAGCAATTATTGTTTACAGCCACAAAGAAGAGCACATCAACATCAGGCTTACTGACAAACAGCTCATTACTTCCCATTCATTAGTGCTGCTACTCAAGGCTGGAGCTGCTCCTCCACTCTTTACAATATCACAACAGGAAAAACTCTCCACTGCTGTGTACATACGAGCCCTCAGTGGCAACTTTTCATAATTAACGAAGCCACAGACTCTTGTATGTCGGAGCAACTGCCACAAGGACATTAATCCCTATTAGCAGAAGCTTTGTTGGCAATGGGAACAAATCGTTTTGCTGCAGAGAACACAGTGAGCCGTAGAAATGTCATCGTTACAGAAACAGTTAACTTAAACACTTTAAGGCAAGACTGCACAATAATGCTGAAAAAAACAACTGACATTGCAATATTTATATATCATTTTTCTGCAATATATATTGCAACACGAAACAGTTTTGATTTAGATTCAATGTTCTAAAATGTGTGAAATATGACATATCATTAGCCATTATGGTCAGAGGAATATTGTATTATTTTGTATATTTTTTATACAAACCACTAAACAACTTATATATAGGGATGGGTACCTTTCACATTTGAACCGATACGGTACCGATACCCAGTACCTAGGATCCGGTACCGGTATTCAACGGTACCAATTTTCGGTACTTTTGCGTTTGTTTATGTGGTAATAAATGTTAATTTGTTTAATAATAAAATCTAATTTTTTCAATTCAACATATTTATTTCTCAAAATATAAACTTTGAAAAATAGATCAAAACAATATAAAATCCAGGATGAGCAGTGCTTTATTGTTGAGTGAACGTGCATTTTGTAACATGAAGGTTGCAGCGTTATCAAAGAATGCAGAGGAGCTCTCAGGTGCAACAGGGTTGCAAGTGCACTTGTGATTTGTTGTGATGACGTCGTAGCTGTGCGGCGCAGCACCGGTCAGACAGTATTGTGGGCGTGGCATGGTTGGAATAAACAAAGTTGAGTCGGGCTGCTCTGTGCACATATCGAGGATGACGCAGGAGTCCGAGGGATTTAATTTCAGCGAGGCAGTTTGGAGTAAAGTGGCAGGTAATATTCCTGAGTTGAAGAGCGGAGTATTAGCGGAGGACCAGAGATGCAGCAGCTAGCTGCTAGCTGCTAATGACTGGTCTACAGAAGAATGGAGAGAGCAAACGGAGTAAGGAAGGTCCAATCTGGAGGCAGACGAAGGCCAAGCCCGGGTAGAGACATTGGAGAGATAGCAGCTGGCGGCTAGCAGGCCTAGAGCCGGCTGTTCGTCTCTGCGCCGGGGTGGAAGAGGGCAGCAGCTAGTGGCTAGTGGCCGCGGTGAGCAGACAGGACCAGACGAGGAGGTAAATAAAAAAATAAAAAATAGTGCGATCGTCAGCACGCTTGTTAATCAAAGACGTCAAATGAAAACAGGTTGAAATCAATGATCAGTTTAAAGTTAACGCCGTTTAGGTACCGAAACATGGTACCGTTTGATTTTACATGAATCAGTACTCGGTAGTACCGACGGAATTCGGTCGGTACCTATAAAAGTACCGAATTCGGTACCCATCCCTACTTATATACTTTTCATAATCCTTGTCAAAGGCAAACTGTGAGAATAAGAAGAAAACTGTCCATTCCTGTTGGGACTGGACAGTTTTAACAGCCATTTGAACTCAGAGCAAAGGAAGAAAAGAGCTTCTGAATATAAAGCTTGAGCTGGCTGGCTAGGTAGCGCTGTGTTAATAATAAAGGACAGAAGCTCTGATGATCAGTGAATAGAGGGAGAATCTGGCTGACAGGAATAAAATGACTCAGACTTGCAAAAACACAAAAGTGTCTTCAGGGCCGAGCGGACGCCTGCTCCTCCACAGTTTAAATACAGAAAGTCACATTCTGATTAGATCCGCCTCCAATCTGCACCGGTGTCCTTCAGCACCCCGGTGCTCCGGTGCTCCGGTCCCCACTCTGCTCTACAGGAAGGATCGGCTCACACACATGCAGCGACAGCCTCACGTTTCACACATCATGAGAATAAAACAGGAATAAAGCTAAATGACTAGTTGGCGTCTCCGTCCGCTGAGTCACATCCTGCCTCCTGTGTTGTCCTCCTGCCTGCATCCTCTACACACACACACACACACACACACACACACACACACACACACACACACACACACACACATATATAAAAAGGTCTTCCATGTATGCCCACAGCGTCACGATATAATAATAATAATACTAATAATAATAGAGTCACACCGGCCCTTAGTCTCTGAGCAGAGACCCTGGAGTTATTCATTGGACTGTTTCAGATCCTGGAACTGGTTCACCTCGTTAGAATAGAGTCATAATTAATGTTTTCATTTATACCTGAGTATCTTGGACTGGAACCACATTTTAAATCCCAGCTAGACATCTCTTCTTCTCACCAGGGCTTTTCTTTTCCAAAATTTTATAAATTAATAACTACATGAATAATTCAGCAGACTTCATAACACTTTGTAAGATCTGTTCAAAGCACAGCTAATTGATATTTGTATGTTAACATCAACTGACTGTGTGTAATGGGAAAGACATTATTCAGTAAAAAACATCTCAATGGCCCCCTGGTGGCAGGTTGCAGTATGGGTAATAGACCCCTCCATGTTAGTGGATGGTACATAGCAGCCAAACCAAAAACTCACAGTAGAGGTCAAAGTAGGGCTGCACGATTATGGCCTTTATGTTAGCAATTAACAGACTGGACGCTAAGGGGTTAACATCCCCTCCGGCTCTGCAGCTGGGAGAGACTGCTGCAGGAGGACTGTGCTGCTTGGACTCATTCTTACTCTTCTTAACGAGACTCCAGCCCCCGCATCTCATTAAGAAGAGCCTCTGGCCCCCTCGGCTCGTTAAGAAGAGCCTCTGGCCCCCGCATCTCATTAAGAAGAGCCTCCGGCCCCCGCGGCTCGTTAAGAAGAGCCTCCGGCCCCCGCGGCTCGTTAAGAAGAGTAAGAACGAGTCTCCAACAAAGTTGCTAAGTTGCCAACACTGCTTCGTCGGCTTTTACAAATGTTGCGTGTTGTTGTGGCGTCCAGTACTACGTCACATCCTGCTTAGTGTTCTATCCAATCAGCAACCAGCTTTTTTCAACACGGCCCCGCCCCCTGGTGGTTGGTGGACTACTGGTGTAGAAAGTGTTGGTTAGATCTGCAGGAGAGACTCATTTTAAAATGGAAATATCACCGACCATCAGGTTAATTTAATCGTGGCGGCCAAAATCAGGATCACGATTAGAATTCTATTAATTGTGCAGCCCTTTTATCATGTACAGATATTCATATTAACAACAGTAGTTTAGAAGTGAATTGCACTCTGAAACTGTTTCTTCAGTTCTTTAATATTTCAATTCATTCTCATAAAGGAGGATAGAAAAGAAAAAACCCTGCAGTCAAACTGTTGAAATGTTGAATAGAATCTGACTCACTGGCTTTTTTTGACTGAATGAAATACAGTGTTGAAGCTTTACTTGACTCTTTGTTCTTTCTTTGTAATACTGTCATGCATGGCCCTGGTTCTCTAGTGGCCCACTAGCTGATCTAAGCCTCCTCCTCTGCAGTCAGTCTGTCCCTGACAGCGTTCAGTTACGCCTGTCCTCCACAATATGCTGATTCTGTACAGAATTAAAGTTCACACCTAGTGAGAAATGTTGTAGTCATGTAAAGAAAGGCCCCCTGCTGTGAGTGGAGAGTCTGTGAACCATATTACAGCTTGTTCTGACATAAGAGAGTCAGGAAAATCCTCCAAACACCATAAAGCCCAGCCATGCGGAGTTTGACAGGGTTTCTTTCTTCCTCCCTGTCCCTGGGCATCATTAAAAGGAAGGGAGAGTCTTTTCGGGATTAGAGGGGCTTGTCGACTGCCACTGGCTGTGGACAATTGATCATTATACATTTCCTCTGCACTCCACTACTCCACTCTCCCCACCCTGCTCTTCTTTCCTCCTTGTGCTTTTCTTTTAGGCCATGGACACTCTAAAACTCTCATCTTTCTTTCCTCCATTTTCTCTTGTACCATGGTTTCCCTCTCTGTGTAACAGGAGCAGGGCTTTAATAAGAGCTGCTCCTAAAGCACTACAAAGACCTCCAGGATCTCACAGCGCTAATGCATGAAAGAAGAAAAAGAAAAGGGACAACAAAGTAGTTTGGGACTGCTTTTGGTTTGACCACCAACCCAATTAAAGACAGATTAGTTTATCATATCAAGGCTAAATAGAGGAAGTCATGAGTGTGGTTGTGTTTGCATGTGTTTCAAATTCACTCAATTACCAGAACAGTCCACATTTAGCATCACAAGAGGTAATTCAACACATTTAGTCTTTTATTTATCAGCATTACACAACCAGTTTCCTGACGTGGCCTTGGCCGCCCTGCACCATGTTTCAGATCTCTTGCCAGGTTGATTATGGTTTTAATTCAGTTTGTCTGTCAGGATTATGGACAATCTATTGGCCCAGTTTTCATGTAACATGGTTGAAGGATGTAGCAACACTATAGATAGATGGATAGATTACTTTATTCATCATTGAATGCAGCGTTAGCCTTGTTAGAGGTTTGAACTGTGAGTAGCGTTCTAGTTGGACTGTGAGTTCCCTGAACTCAGAAACACACTGAAACTTCAGTTATCTCTCCGAAGATAAACACAGATGGATTCTGAACAAGAAACTAATCTTCAGATAACACTGACCTACTCTGAATGTGAACCCTTCCCTTTCTGAGTAACTGTGTTGTCATTTAACCACATATAAAAATACTGCAGTACCTTTGTAGCCTGGCTAACTCTAGACTATATCACAATGAGATTAGTCTGGATACCAGCCGTTCATTTCTCCGTAGAGGAGGCGTGGTTTACGATCCTCCAGAGCCGTTTATTGGGCGCTATGAATGTCTTTCAAAGCGTCTGTAGGTAGCTTTGACCAGATGACGTATGTAGAGCGACAGAAATCAATGTTTACATAGCCAGACTAGCCCATCTCTACTTTGAGACTGAAATACTCAATTCTGCTTCTGCAACGTTTTCCTGCAGCATGTTCTGAATCTTTTGCCAAATCCTGTTTCTCAGCAAGGCTAAAACATCCTTTTTGATGGTGATAAAGGAGTGTAAAGCCAAACGTTGTTCTTCTTTTAAAATCAACTTTGTCTCTAAACTATCTAGAACTCTGTCTACAGCTAGATCCAGAGAGAGCTTGGCGTCTGCTGCAGCCATGTTGGATCTGTTAGAAAACTACAAAACTACAAGCTTCCATCTGTCCAGTAGTATGCGTCATCGTCTCTCCGTCCCTCCCCGTCCTTTGATTGGATACCAAAAGCAGGGCTAACGGCTATAGACACCAGACTGCCTGCAGGTTCGTAATGAAATCGAGCGTGCAAGGCATTATGGGTAGACCCAGGCTAGTGTTGGCGTCCATTACTACAGAGAAGAAGGAGGCACCATTTAGTGTTAGCAGATCCAAAATGTTTTGTTGTTAAAGTCCAAAACTCTGCATCATAGTTGCTGAATTCATCCAGAATTGAACAGTAAAGTGATTTTAGCTGCAGACTGTCTTCATCTTCCTCAGCTCCACTTATATCTCTAGTGGTCCCTCACCACCATCATCATCATCTCTGAACTCTGTGTCTGGAGACTGAATGTTTCTAGCAGAAATGCTCCTTGGGAATGTTGGTTAACTTGTCTATGAATAAAGAACACTTGTATCTTTTGACTTTGAATCAAAGGACTTTCTGGCGTAGTTGTGAATCATTTATACTGCTGGTTTAACCAGCAAGTTTCATACTGTTAAATAGATGTAAAATAGCTGTAAAATGGGGCTTCAGGAACCAGAGACACCCAGAACATCTTCATGACGATCAATCTGAGCAGGAAACCTCTTAATCTCACTGTTAGGAAAGTCACATTTGGTGCTTTAACTGTTACCAAGAAGTTCATCTTCATGAGCTGTAAGAAAAAGGACAAAACATTATACAATCTTCTTATCAAGCATGTTATTGGAAGATCCTGACCAACACTATAAATCAGAGGTCGGCCACCTTTACTAACAAAAAAACCATTGATGGCCAAAAAAAGAGGAATAAATTCGGAATGTCGCAAAATGTACCCAGAGCTTTATAATGAAGGTAAAGCAGCAGACTAAATCTAAGTTAGCCTACCAAGAAAAAACTCATAATGAACATTAATTAATATGATTTTATAAGAATGCAGCGAGGACAAAAGTTGAAATAAGAAGCTGAAGAAATATCTCTGAACTGGACTTGAAGTTGGCAAAAGTGAAAGATTAAGGCGGCAGACTTTTTTTTTTATCATTTCAGTTGACTAAAAGGTTAAAGCGTGTCTTTAAAGTTGTGTATAATCGATACATTTTTACAATTGAAGAATACAAATTGCTTTGGGCCACACACCAAAGATAAATGCAATTAAAATGAAAATGTAAAGAAATGTCACCAAATATATTAAAAATATGCACTTCTTCTTTTCTCTTCTCCTCTTCTTTTCTTCTTTGACGTAGATCACTCCTGCACTGTAAAACCCAACTTGTTGCTTCAACTTACATATTTGAGTGTTGATGCTGCAGAATAATTTTATGTCAAGACAACAAAGACAATGGAGTTAACTCAAATGAATCTTATAGTTTGACTCAATATTTTAAGTTAAATGACTTTTTACACACATCTTTGTTGTATTGAAAAGGAAAAATTGGTTATGATAACAAACAAGCAACATTGTATTGTACAGTGTGTAGTGATTCCAGATGTCTCTTAAAGTTCTGTTCTATCTTGATTCCTGGTCTGAGACTAGAACCTCCAGGTTGAATCACTTATTGTACGTCTCTTCGGACAAAAGTGTCAGCTAAATGACATATTTTTTTTTATACTTTATTGCAAGGTTTCTTACTTTCACAAACATAATGAGTCATTTCGTTTTCCTTACAATATTGTACCTTGCATTTTCCCCCCTTTTTTTCAAGGTATATATTCACAAAGTAAATAACAAAAACATAGGGTAAACAGACAAACATATATACAAGGCAAACTGGTATTCCCCAAATGAGGATCTCCAAGAAAAGGAATAAACAACAAACTAATGACACAAAAAAGCTAAATGACATGTAATGTAAACAACCATTTCATTTGGTATTATTCGGGCTGCACCGATTGCAGTTTTCTGGCCAATCACCTGATTTTTAAAAGCCTGACCTGCCGATTCTGATTTATTTATAACTCAGAGCATACTCCGTCAATGTTTGAATCTTATTTTATTGAAAAACTATAACGCAGCAGTATCACAATGTCTGAGGTAGTTAATAAAATATTGACCCTAAAATAATACTTTCATACCTTTGCGGAGGGAGATAAGATGCTAGATCAGATCGGTTTGATGTAAAAGAATCGGCCGATCGACGATCCGCAAAATTAAGGAAATCAGTGCTGATCAATCGATTGATCGGTTCCCCCCGAGGTATTCTGGTTCTGTCCCAGTCTCAGAGAGCTGCAGATGGTCTGAAGAGCCTCATGTGTCTCTGGAGCTGCAGGTTATAAATCAGAGTGTTTGTTTCCTCCTAAAAATAATCTTCTATTCCAACTTTCTGTCTCATCTCCCCACGTGTTCCTCTCCTTCACACCTGAGAGTGACCTTTGACCCCAGCTTTCTTCCTATGAAGACGCTAATTGAAGCTGCCAGAATCCTTCATGACCCGACATGTTGGTTTCTGGACCCTGAACTACAACACATCAAAGCTGCAGGAGAGATCTCCATCAGTCTAACTTTATCTTTCTGTCAGCCAACAGACTGTAGTTCTGTCTCATCAGACAGACTTCATGGTCTTGTTTCAGTTGGAGGAGCAGACGTGGAGGAGTTGAAGTGTTACAGGAGCAGAGATGACTCACTTCACTGTCTAATCAACACAACGTGTCATTTATTTAGCAAAGTTTTAGATAAAATTAAATCTCCACATACAACAACATTCAGAGTTACCAACACTTGATTTAACCTCCAGAGACCTTCTGAGAGTCTTTTATTTGGTATGTCTTGTTAGTTTCTCCTATTTCAGATTAGTAGGGCCTGATAAGTACAAATACTACAAATACTAATACATCGTCTTTGAACAAGAAGTAGTTATTGAAAAAAATAGCTAGTCTGGCTATGTAAACATCAATTTCTGTCGCTCTACATACGTCATCTGGTATAACTGATCTGATTGGCTAAGAGCTACGTAAAGACGCTGATGATAGACATTCGTAGCGCCCAATAAACGACTCTGGAGGATCGTAAACCACGCCTCCTCTACGGAGAAATGAATAGGTGGTCTCCAGACTATTGTGATATAGTCTGACGTTAGCCAGGCTACATAAAAAACACACAAAAATTACCAAAGACACACAAAATCAACATAACACATAAAACACACATAAAAACACATAAAAATTGACAAATCACACAAAAAACAAAAAAACATCAAAGACAAAATATTGCATTAAAAATGCAGAAAGGAAACTGCAGAATTTGAAAAAATCTCTGCAGAAACGTACACTTGGTTGAGGTGTTTTTATTTTTTATTTTTACCTTTGCTGAAAAAGAGTTGATGCACTAAACTGGACATGGAAACTTGTGGAAGAAGAAGTGTTGCTCTGCTGGACTCCAGAGGGTTAATTTCTAAATGATATAATTTTGCTAAATAGTTTAAAAGTTGTGTCTCCCTGTGGCCGTACCTGCTTCCTCCAACACTAATGACCTCGGTGGTCTGAACCAGCTTTAGGGACATATATATATATATATATATATATATATATATCTCCATTCAGACTGCTCTAACTCTGTCAGAGTGGAGATGGGCTCCAGTCAGATGTCAGAATATGAAACTGTCTGATTGCTGCTTCAGCTGCAGCTCTTTCCAGTCCATGAGACCGTGACCAGAACGAGTCTCGTTTGTTTGACATGTGGAGGAAGTCTCGCCGGCCGTGTCGCGCTGCCGGGAAACTTTCTGTCAGCAGAGTGCTGCCATCAATAACAGCCTCCAGTCACAACCACACAGATATATAGTTTCACTTTCTCATCACAGCTGAAGCAGAAGATACATGAACCTTAAACAAGCATGTGTACCAACAACAAACTGTGCTAGTCTTGTGTGTACACTGTAAAAAATATACATATATTTGTAGAAATTACAGTAAAACTCCTCGTCAATTTGCATGAGAAATAGGGCGTAAAATAAAAAATTGCATATCACCATAATAGACACTTTTAATTACCGTAAATCAAGGGATAATACAAAACTTTTTAAAACATTTTTACTGTAAAAATATAAAAATGTTCATGTAAAATCAAGGACACAATGACCCTAAAAATAAAGCGACTACTCGGTCTAAATTACAGTTTTTCTGATATATTTGCTGGTATTTTTTACGGTGAAGTTCTGGCAACCACAGCTGATGGTATTTTACCGTAAATTAAACAGATTGGGTTTTTTTTACAGTGTAGACGTAAAAATTGAATGTCAGCATAGTAGATGCTTTTAATTACCGAAAATTAAGGAATAGTATAAAACTTTTAAACTGTAGAAAACAGTTTCTTTCATGTAAAATTAAAGGAGAAATACCATATTTTCACTAGGACACAATAACCCTAAAAATAAAGGGAATATTCAGTCAAAATGACAGTTTTTGATGATATTTTCATTTAAATTTACAGTAGAAAACCCACTGACTGTATTTTTTTACAGTGAAATTCTGGCAACCACAGCTGCTGGTATTTTACCCTAAATGTAACAGATTTTATTTTTTTTACAGTGTAGCTGCTCTGCTAATGTATCTTCCGTTTGGTGTCAAGGTGTAAATTACACTCAGGAAATTGGAAACACTTTCAGATTAAATCATCTAATAACACTGGTTGGGACTGACGCCAGGGGTTTAAAGAATATGAATGTGTGTCTGGCAACATTATGTATAAAATGTGTGTTTTAAAGAAAGAAGCCCAGTCTGCCAGAAGAATATGGTACCTGGCCAACATAGAGGACTGATTTCATCTGTCATCAAGGTGATCAAAAGACCCTCAAAATATATACATACAGAAACCTTCACTGTAAAAAAAAACCTGTTGTTTTTATGGTAAAAACCAGCAGCTGGTTGCCAGAACTTTACCGTAATAAATACGGTGCAACTTTTTCTAATATTACGGTAAAATGATATTAGCACTGTTGATTTCACGTTTATGATTTTATTCCATATTTTACTATAAAAAATAAATTTTTTCCATCAAAAGAAACGCTGTTCTGCCATATAATTGACCAGAAAATACTTTATAAATGCTGCATAAATTAAAGATTTTACCATTAAATATTACAGTATATTTCTGTTAGAGATATGGTGTTTAGTACATTTAACAGTGAGAAAAAGTATTTTTACAAAAAATAAATGCAAAAATTGCAGTGATGGCTTGTATATATATTACATTAAATACATATTACAGAGTATTTACAGTGGAGTAATGTATTTTAAAAAAAACAAAACTGTAAAAAATACAGTTTTGGATTATATATACATTTACGGTGTTTCATTGTTACTGAAACTGAATTAACTCATTTATCATTTTACGTCTTTTACTGTCATGGTTTAACAGTTTTTCAACGTAATATCTACAGACTTTTTTTTTTTTTAAAGGTGTTTTACTGTAATTTTTACAAACATGTTTTACAGTGTTGCAGAAAAAAGGAGGTGTTGCTCACAGGAAGAGGAGAGAGTACAGAGGAAGCCATTTATCACAGCCAGTCCAACATAATGAAGACAGATCGAGGCTGTAGCTGTCAACACGGCGAGCTGATCTCTATATTAAGAAGTCTCACTATTAGAACATGTTAGAGATTGATACGCAGCGTTTAGCTGCTGGGTGAACACCTCATTAGGCTGGAGGTCCCAGTGGTGGGGGGACCTCAGAGGAGCCTTCATCTCCTGGGGAAAAAACTCTCAACACTTTACATCAGCGCTTCTTTGCTCTGTTGAACCCCCTTAATGTCCTGCCTTTTATTTTGGAGGGGTGGGGATGAGGGGCAGGGGTCTACAGGGGAAGATAGCAGCCAATCATAGAAGAGGTTTACATCATCTGGAAGCTGTGAACCTGTGTGTCAAGCCATAAGTCATAAATCTGTTCAATTGATGAAAATAATTTGTAGAAGTCTATAAGACCTTAGAACATGGGTCTCAAACTGGCGGCCCACGGGCCAATTGTGGCCCTCATGACGAGGGTGTGGCCTGAGACTCTAGAGAGGGCGTGGCCTGAGACTTTAGAGAGGGCGTGGCCTGAGACTTTAGAGGGGGCGTGGCCTGATGCTTTAGAGGGGGCGTGGCCTGATGCTTTAGAGAGGGCATGGCCTGAGACTTTAGAGGGGGCGTGGCCTGATGCTTTAGAGGGGGCGTGGCCTGATGCTTTAGAGAGGGCGTGGCCTGAGACTGGGAGGTCTGGGAGCTGTGGGAGGTGTTGTAGTTTCGTGTCTCAGACTGGGTCGAGGCTCTCAGAGAGTTAACTCCTCTCACCATCTTAAACAGATCCATCATAATTCCTTGTACATCTCTGCTCCTTTCTTGTTTTATTTCTCTTCAGACCTTTATTCTCGTTGAGGATTATGTTGAGGTCAGATAATTACTGTCGGAGCACTGAAGCCATTACCTGCCGGCTCCTCTGAGCTATTCGCTGTAAGTTGCTGTGGAAACAAGCAGCAGCTGAACATCTGAAGCGTTTCAGCCCCCTGAGCGCTGAGATCAGCACAAAGTAAAGCCAGCCGTCTTGTCACAGTGGAGAGATGCTAGAGAGGGTCACAGAGCACAGCTTACAGGCTGAACTCTCTCATTTCTCTCTGTCCTTGGTGTCACTGATACTCTATTGATAGATATATATGGGGAAATGCTGTTTTGGCCTTTCACAGAGAGGTCAGAGGTCATGGACACACTGGTGTCCTCTGAGCTGGCAGGAATCCTTCGTCTCACTGCGATGGATGATGGAGATCACCAGACGTTTAATTCCTCGTCGGCTCAAGGAGAAGCTCTGTAATGTTTCTCTGCTCAGGGAAGATATCAGTGGTAAAGAGACTATTATTACACATAGTCATGGTAGAACTGTGATTCCAAGTATTCAGATACTTACAGGTTCGTCAGTACTTCAAATTTAAATTTAAATTTAAATTTAAATTTTTAAATCTAGATTCATGTAAACGAAGGCCTCATGGTACCAAGTGAAATAATCCAGTTAATGATATACTGGCCTACAGTGATCATTTACAATCAGGAGTTTCAAAACTTCACCAGGGAATCGTCAGGGAAAGGGCTTCATCCAAAAACTATACACTGTAAAAAAAAAAAAACCTGTTGTTTTTACGGTAAAAACCAGCAGCTGTGGTTGAACTTAACCGTAATAAATATGGTAAAAAGTAGTATAGTAAAGTTTTATTAGCACTGTTGATTTCCCGTTTAAGATTGCCATTTTATTCCATATTTTACCATATAAATAAAAAGTTTTTCCATAAAAAGAAATGCTGTTCTGCCATATAATTGACCAGAAAATACTTTATGAATGCTGCAAAAATTATTTTGATTTAGATTTTACCATTAAATATTACAGTATATTTCTGTTAGAGATATGGTGTTGAGTACATTTAACAGTGAGAAAAAGCCTCCGGCCCCCGCGGCTCGTTAAGAAGAGCCTCCGGCCCCCGCGGCTCGTTAAGAAGAGCCTCTGGCCCCCGTGGCTCGTTAAGAAGAGTAAGAACGAGTCTCAAAAGTCTCCAATAACACCAGAAAAAGTCTCTGGATTTGTCTCTAGTCGCTTTCTTGAAAAATAGTCTCTAAGGGGGACTGAAAAGTCTAAATATAGCAACAAAGTTGCTAAGTTGCCAACAATGCTTCACCAGCTTTTACAAATGTCTCATGTTGTTGTGGCGTCCAGTACTACGTCACATCCTGCGTAGTGCTCGCTGGTTATTTATTCAGGCAGCTACATGAAACCTGAACTCTGCGTCCGCCCCCTGGTGGTTGGTGGACTACTGGTGTAGAAAGTGTTGATTAGATATGCAGGAGAGACGCATTTTAAAATGGAAATATCACCAACCATCAGGTTAATTTAATCGTGGCGGCCAAAATCGTGATCAAGATTAGAATTTTATTAATTGTGCAGCTCTAGTTTGTAGTATGGAGTTTTAGCATTGGCTTGTTTCTGTCTGCTGCAGGATTTAACTGGAACATGTCATTCCCATCATGACCTTGAGCTATAGAAGCCCATCAAGGCTCTGGTGTTGGAAACAAGATGAAGCTCTACTCCAGTGTTGTAGATTAGCTCCGGCCAAATGCTGGTAAAATATTCACCTGGCTGACAGAATCACTTCTCACCAGCCAAAAACCCAAAGTTAATCTACTGAGGCTGCTAGATGTTGGAATCTATCAGCTGCAGTGGCAGGGAGACAAAAAAGGTCATTTCCGACCTGTTTATAACCATGTAAAGTCTGTTGGCAACTGCCAATGTTTCTCTCTGTACCTGTCCCATAGAAATAAATGAAATCAATAGGAAGTTAACCCTGTGGAGTCCAAAAGCTCCAAATAATCCAGACTTGTTGCCTCCATCAGACTAGAAAACAAAGCAGCGTGGAGCCCTACTGTACATTTACCTCTAAAGTTCTGGCTGTAAACTCCATGAGGCCAGTTTCAGTTTGATGATGATATACCAAGTAAAACTGGAGACAAGCTCAAATAGATTTAGTATCAAATGATAGAACTGGATGGAACCCTCTTATATGGTAGATTTGACACCTTTGGTCACATTTGACACATTTACAATTCTTTACTGAGCATGATAGTGTTTTGGAAGTTTAAAAAAATATTCAAAATCACATTTTATGTTGGACTAAAGGACTAAAAGAGACTCAAAATGACCAAAAAAGACACAAAAAGACCAAAAAACTCTAATAAAGAGACAAAATGACCAAAAACCCCCCACAGAAGACACAAAATTACTAAAAAGGATACAAAAAATGACCAAAAAAGACACAACATGACTAAAAAAAGACACAAAATTACCAAAAAAGACACAAAAATTACTTATAAATACACAACTTTCAGGTATGAGCAGCATATTTTCCTTCCTATTGAAACATATTTTCCTACTTTTTGCTGATTAGCCCTGTTCTTCATGTTCTTGAAAACATAATTGGACCAGTACTGGTTCCAGTCTGTCCTTGACTCCAACACATCCAACTAAATACTCTTAGTAGCTTCATTCCAGTTGAAAATCTCATCAGTAAACTCACATTATGTTAAACAGTTCAGTATGTTTCTGTCTTTAAAATGTGTTTGTTAGAACATACTTTGAGAGTAGTAACACAATAAGTGGACACTGCAGCAGCCTAATGAGCTTTCTGTTATCTAATATGCTTCTCCTCCTCCTCCTCCTCCTCCTCCTCCTCCTCCTCCTCCTCCTCTCCCACCAGTTAATGCATCATCTCATCTTTCTCCTGCAGGATGTTGATCATTATTCTCTTCCAGTCGCTCCACCATCAGATTCCTCTTCACCTTCTTCCTCTGATCTTTCTCAACTTTCTCTCCTTCCTCCTCTCCTGTTTCCTCCTTTCCTTCCTTCCTTCCTTCCTACCTTCCTACCAGAGCAGAGAGAAGCTAGTAGACCAGGGGTCTCAAACTCATTTATATGAATGGCACTTTACCGTGTTGTGTGTGGAAGGTCCCTTAAATTACTTTTTTTGGTCATTTTGTGTCTTTTTAAAAATAATTTTGCCTTTTTTTTTTGTAATTTTGTGTCTTTTTTTGTGTCATTTTGTGTCCTTTTTTTTTAAATAATTGTATTTTTTGGTAATTTTGTGTCTTTTTTTGGTAATTTTGTTTCTTTTTTTGGTAATTTTGTGTCTTTTTTCGGTAATTTTGTGTCTTTTTTTAAAATTTTGTCTTTTTTTCTGTCATTTTGTGTCTTTTTTAAAATAATTTTGTCTTTTTTCGGTCATTTTGTTTCTTTTTTAAGTAATTTAGTTTTTTCTGTCATTTTGTGTCTTTTTTGGTAATTTTGTGTCTTTTTTTGGTAATATTGTGTCTTTTTTTGGTAATTTTGTCTTTTTTAATAATTTTGTGTCTTTTTTGGTAATTCTGTGTATTTTTTTGTCATTTTGTGTCTTTTTTTTGTCATTTTGTGTCTTTTTTTTTTGTCATTTTGTGTCTTTTTTACGTTCGTTTTGATGCTGCCTCCCCAGGTAATTTGAGTTTGAGACCCTGCTGTAGACTGATATCTCTGCTGATCCAAGCGAAGCTTCCATCTCTAGTTTTAAGATCAGACGCAGCGCTGCTGATTCCTTCACCACCTGTTTTATTTCTGTTTTTATCACCTGAGAAGATTATTGGGCGGGCAGCTTGACAGGGTTATAGATGCTTTTGTGTTTGTGTTTATCTCTGTCAGAATATATTTTAGCATCTTAAAGTGTTTATAATACAAACCGTAGGTAGGAATGAAGCATAATATCTGACACAGAGACACCCAGAGACATGAGACTCGTCGCTAAATGATGTCATTGTCTAATTTGCATAATTGCCCGTGTGCATGTCGTTGTAATAGACGCTGTAGAAGAGAGGAATAACGGTGGAAACTATTTAAACTTTCTGTTTTAAGTCAAGAAGACGAACAAATGGGAAAACAGGTTGCTTTATGTGCTGTATTTCACTGTTTAAATGTTTTAGTCGTGGTGGCGGTCCTATAATTTAAAGTCAACCGAACTAAGAAATGCACATATATTCTCGTATCAAATATAAAATAATGAACATTATTTCAGCAACCAGGCTGTTTCCAGGGGAGAAACACGGCCCCGCCCCCTGGTGGTTGGAGGACTACTGGTGTAGAAAGTGTTGGTTAGATCTGCAGGAGAGACGCATTTAAAATGGAAATATCACCGACCATCAGGTTCATTTAATGGTGGCGGCCAAAATCTTGATCACAATTAAAGTTCGACTAATCGAGCAGCCCTGATTGAAGTTGTTTTGAGGTTCTTTCTTTCTGATTGGTCGCTGGGCCTCCCTGTAGCTGGATAACAACCAGATTTCTTCTCAGTGATCAATAAAACAGGCCTGAAGCTCCGTGGAGCTGAACCAACGTCCTGAGTTATGAAGGATTTCCTGTAGATGCTTTTAGCTCCTGACAGAACACACTACCAATCCAATAAAGCCATCTTCAGCCTTCAGCTCCATGTCATTATGCTTAATGCAACATGAATGGAGCCTGTTGTGCAACCATTGCTTCTTTGGTTGCAGTCAGTTGCTCTCTACTCCTACTGCTGCATCCAGAAGCCTATTAGCTCTGATGATGTCGGGCTATTGTTAGTGACAGATGCCTGCCTGGATTTTCCAGGAATGAAGCAGGAAAAATCCGCTCCAAGCTCCATTTCCCGGTGTAGCACATGTGTACAAACCCAGTATGGAAGAAGGTCATTTCCATGCATGTCAATGGGCTCCGAGGGCCCGAGGGCCAGAGCTGCAACCAGTTCATTAATCACAGCAACGAGTTTACCGACAGCCACATGTTACACACGTACATTACTGGCTAAGCAGGCACAAGGGCAACACAATTAGAGATTATTTAACCCCCCAGTGGATCAGGAGAGAGGAGCCTTACTAACAAGCTGCTACTGGAAAAACTAAAGGGTGAAAAACTGATAAACCATGACGGTAAAAGAGGTAAAATGATTAATGAGTTAATTCAGTTTCAGTAAAAATGAAACACTGTAAATGTATATATCAGCCAAAACAGTATTTTTTACAGTTTTATTTTTTTAATACATTGCTCCACTGTAAAATACTCTGGCACCGTGTTTGTAGCAAAAAATATAGTGTAAGAAAAATACAAGCTATGATTTTTGCATTTATTTTTTGTAAAAATGACAAGATTTCACGATTCCTTCGACCATTACTAAATATTTTTACGGTAAAATATGGAATAAAATGTCAATCTTAAACGTGAAATCAACAGTGTTAATATCATTTTACCGTAATATTAGAAAAAGTTGCACCACACATCACACTATGCAGCAATTGGTGGGAGGAGCCAGACGGCTTTGGAGGAGACCTGGGAGATCTAGTGATGGAGGAGAACTTTGTGGAAGGAGTAGCTGATGAAAACTTCCACATGTCCAAAGATGCTCTTATGGCTTTAAGTGATGCCGCCTGGCTGCATACAATCACATTCACACACTTTAGATCACCGTATCAGCAGGTTTCCTCCTGGAAACACTCAATAAACCAGGAATAAAAAGTGGAGACGAGACGCCACTTTAGTCTTCTGTTCAGACCGTCACCATGGAAACGGAGCCTCGGTGTGTTTCTGTAGTCCAACATGGCGACTCTTTACTCTCTGCTGTCAGTCGTTCAGCCGTTCATCTGTGAGTGACAGCAGCTCAATCAATGGACGGTTTCACTCAGTGATCCTTCAACATTATCTTTACCCACAGGGGGAGAAAATCTAGACCATAATGAGTTTATTTTGGTAGCTGACAGTAAATCATGCTGCAGGATGATGAATTTATTTATCTGGTGTGGCGGTCATGAGGAGCTCAGGCAGAAATGAAGATTATTCACGTCTAACTGGACTTCATCTGTCATAAATAACGAGAAGAGAAAACACATCCTGCTACCCAACATGATGAGAGGAATGGTTCCCTGATCACAGGACTAACGGGATCCAGCTGTTGAGTTTTATATTTATGTTGTTCAATGTTTCAGTGTCACATAAAGCTGTGGTTCAACTTTGTTGTGTTTTCACTACAAAAACGCTGGATTCATTCAGAAGAGGGCCGAGACTCTCAGGAAGTCAGGATACATTTGTTTGGGGCGTAGCAGAGCTATCAGAAGGTGAAGGTGTATTTAGATGTGAGCATCAAAGAAATTAATCTGTATTTTTAGGGCCATGGGGCACTATTATATTGTTTCCGGACACAATTTCGTCCCGCTGCTAGTCCTGCAACTCGAAGAGTAAAAACGCAGGAAGATTTCTGTAGAAAAGCATATTTAACAGTTTTTCAGATCGCTCTAACAAAGCTATTTTTTCATTTTTCTTTAAAAAAAACATATGTAGACGTTCAGGAAGAACTCAGGACGCTCAAAGTGAAGTCGGATCAATGATAGGTATTATGGTTTTGCCAAAAATGCTTTCGGTTCGAGGCCAGAAATTCCAGTCTGTCCACCTCTGGCTGCTGTCACTGTTCAGGAACATTCTACAGCTGCAGTTAATTCTGTTGATTGCTCTGCTCTGATTGGTCGACCAGAAAGCCTTTGATCCTTTGATGTGATTACAGTTACAGATACACGCACACACACACACACACACACACACACACACACACACACACACACACACACACACACGTTATGTGAGTATTAATTGTTATAAATCTCTGAAGAATCTCATCATAGTGTACACACACCGGCAGTAGCTCCCATGGCCCTTTCACAATTTCCTCAGAGGAAATTTTCTAGTTGATCCTGCTGATTTACTGTGAGACGACAGAAATAGTCAGCTGACAGATATTTTGCAGTATGATGGTACTCATCCCTTTAATATCCCAGCTTATATGAAGCCTTTACAGGCAATACTGCACATAAACCAGGTCACCTGTATGACAATATTGGATATACAACCCCAAATAAGTTGTAAAACTGTGTAAAACGCAAAAAAATAAATAAAAATGCAATTTCGTCAGACAGTGCATCATGACAAGAACAGACAATAAAACAAGGACGTACAGTAAAATACAAGCAAGCCAGACACCACAGTAAGATAGTAAAGTAAGTAAGTAAGTAAGAAAAGTAAGAAAACACAGAGCATACATGGAGCTTTGACAGTGGGTTTCACCTGCACATTGCCAATACTGCAGACACACAAACACTTGAAGTGAATAGAATTTTGAAATGGCCCTTAATGTTCAATATGTCCCTGTAGAGTCTCTCTCACACTCAGAGGGTAAAAGTTAAAACCATGACGTCAGTGACTGAGTCACAGCCAGGTCGAGGTAAAGACTCTTCAGACGTAGAGCAGCGTTAATGACAACTGGACAGACGGAGATTACTGCTGACGACACCTCAGCTCATTATCAGACTCACTGAGGCTGCATGGAGAGTTCAGGGTTATTACTTCTAGACTTTTACCAAACTTCAATTTCTTATTGCCTGTAAAGCTGTTACAATGGCACCATGACGCACTGAAGGCTGCTAGGCTTTTGTGTTATTCATAAAAAATCTGCAGTATTTCAAATATTAGTATATGGCGTCCGGATTCAAGAGGGGAAATTCTGTTTCCATTCTGGTTGCAGGACAGTGGACTAGAGGTGCTCCGATTCCAATTTTCTGGCCGATCACCGATTTTTAAAAAGCCTGACCTGCCGATTCTTATTTTGGCCGATACTGATTTTTTTTTATAGCTCACAGCTGAACCTTCAATGTTTGAATCTTATTTTATTGAAAAAGAATAACACAGCAGTATTTTTCTTTAACAAATAAAGGTAAAGAGGGAGTCTCTGGATTTGTCTCCAGTCGCTTTATTGAAAAATAGTTGCTAAGAGGGTCTGAAAAGTTGCTAAATTTAGCTACAAAGTTGGGAGCACTGCTTGGCCTGCGGGGTTTATTATCGAGGTAGATAAGATGCTAGATAAGATCGGTTTGACGTAAAATAATGCAAAAAATAAATACAAAAACAATAACATTAGAACAATATTTTGAGGTTGTATGCTGTGCACAATATTAGGCAAGCTTGATAAAAAAATAACAATAACTTAAGTGTTCATTCCTTGGCTAGCTATTGAGACTTTTGAAAATGAGTGTCCGGATACAATGTTTTAGTATCAATACTTTTGACAACCCTAATAGAAAGAGAAACTTGAAACCCTCCTGGATTCCAACAGCACTGATCTGAAGACGCTCTGACCAGGACCGGGGGCGAGAACAAGCCGACCTCCCTCCAGGGATCGATGAAGTCTTCTCATTCAGCTGTAGCGGAGGGAGGAGAGGCAGCTTGATGAATAGCGGAGCTCTTTTCCCCGGTGACAGCTTCCTGCTGGGCAGCGTGTCCAGGCTGAGTCAGTTCACAGCAGGTCAGCAGGAAGACGACACGTCTCCTTCTCCTGCCAGCAGAAACTAGGACCAAGTCACCCAGCAGCCATTTATCAGCCGAAGCCTCAGAGCTGGATGATTGCACTTTTAGTTGGAGTCAAAAAAACTAAGTAGACTTTAAAAAAAATGAATGAATCACCCAAAGTTCAGCGTGATGTCAAGAAAAGAACAACTCGACCTCCTCGTACTTTTTAAAAAAAACAAACCCAAAAAACAGTCTCCATACCAATCCAAGGTAACGACTCAAACAGATAAATACAATAATAATACAACAGATAGAAAGAAAAACATTGCAGCCCAATCCAAAATAACTACTTAGACTATAACACTTATAAAACATGACATGTGTGCCAGAGAAGATATCTGCTGGTGCAGTAATAGTCATGGTTTCACTGCGAGCAGCAGGAGTCAGAACAGGACGGCTGCTGTATCTGACTAAGTGATGTGATGATGTAACAGACAGAAGGTCCAACATGCACCAAGTCATTCTGTTACTCTACCTTCAACACTGAGTTCATACAAAGAGGCTTTCTGATGCAAACTGCCTGGAACACGAGTCAAGAATCTGTTTCATGTGACTTCTTTAAAACTATCAGTGAAACAAGACAAACATCCATTACCATCTCTACGTTAAATAGTTTTTTATTTGTATTTTGTGAGAGCATTATAATTCAGACAATAGAGAACAGTATTTCTGCAGCTCACAATCAAGGTTTTTTGTTTACAAAACAAGAAACAAGATACAGAAAGTTGAGTGTTTTACATTTGAGAATTTTGAACAAACTGGGAAAGGTAGGCATGTATATGTAAAAGAGCAAATGGGGAAAATAAAGAAAAGAAAAAGAAATGATCCACCAGGGAGTTTGTAAATGAAATGTAAGTAATACAAAAAGATTCCAGGCTCATCCATATGGTACTTGTGTCTGTTCCTCATTAACATATTTAACCCAGTTGGACCAGTTTAATCCATTTATCTTTCTGAAGGCGAAGGGAGAAAATAATCCTCTCCACAAGATAAATGTCTCTTTTACCTTAAACAGTGAGTTCATACAAAGAGGCTTTCTAATGCAAACTGCTTGGAACACGAGTGAAGAAGCTTTTTCATGTGACTTCTGGAAAACTATCAGTGAAACAAGCTCATCCATTACCATCTCTTTAGTGTTTAGACGTCTAGTTATAATGAAACATGAGCTGGAAAACCAACAAAGCTTTCTCTCTTCTGACCATCTCAAACCATCTCAAACCATTTCAAACCATCTCAAACCATTTCAAACCATCTCAAACCATCTCAAACCATCTCAAACCATTTCAAACCATCTCAAACCATCTCAAACCATCTCAAACCATTTCAAACCATCTCAAACCATCTCAAACCATCTCAAACCATCTCAAACCTCACTTCCTGTTACCTTCCATTACGCAGCATGATTCGACAACAACTTCCCTACTAACCACTTCTTCTACTGACGTTTCATTTACACAAAATTACCAAAAAAGATACAAAATTACCAAAAAAAGACACAAAATTATTTTAAAAAGACACAAAATTATTTTAAAAAGACACAAAATTATTAAAAAAGACAAAAAATTACCAGAAAAGACAGAATTATTAAAAAAAGACACAAAATTATTTTAAAAAGACACAAAATTACCAAAAAAACACACAAAATTACCAAAAAAAAAACAGCAGTTAAAGGGACCTTCCACACACAACACGGTAAAGTGCCATTCATATAAAACTCACATTAAACTTTCATATCAAGGTGGGGGCCACAAAATATCGTCACGAGGGCCACAATTGGCCCGCGGGCCGCCAGTTTGAGACCCCTGCTGTAGAGTCCATGAAAGCACTGAACATTAACTTCTTCATGAGGTGAAGACATAAAAATGAAGCAACATGGAGTCTCTCCATCAGCTTCCCTCTAAAGTTCTGGCTTTAAACTCCAAACCAGATTTATTTTGATGATATTCAGCCAGTAAAACCAGAGATAATGTCAAATATATTTAGTATAAAATATAGAACTAGAGATTATCCTCATTTTACCTGTTATATCTTATATTTTCAACTTGTGTTCATATTTGCAATATTTAAAATTCTGTGTATTGAAACATAATTTTCAAGGTCAGATTTTCTGTTTCCTTTGTTTGTTTTGGGTTCAACATTTTGATCCAGTAAGTCAAAGTTAAACATTAATGATCAGGACATAAAGGAGAGGTAACGCTGAAAACACTGATCCCAACATGGCCTGGTGAAGATATTTAACAGATTCTTCAGCGGACATAATGAATGAGATTAAAATCTGTGTGAATATGAAATGTGTGTTAGTTAGTGAGCCTGTAGTGAACATGTGTGATGGAGAAGGAGCACTGAGACCTCAAAGCACCAAAACAATTAAAAGATGAGATCCGCCCAGATCCCAACAGTCCTTCAGGTGTGTGTGTGTGTGTGTGTGTGTGTGTGTGTGTGTGTGTAATTTAGTAATTTAACATGATGTGGGAGGAAGGAGGTGATGAAACCTGAGGAGCTCCTCACTAACCGTTTACAGTAATACTCACATATGAATCTCCAGCCTCCACACTTTATTATTATTTATTATTATTATTATTTATACAGTATTTTTAGGGCCGGGAATTTTAATTGATGCATTTTAAAGGCACTTATTTTTACACCGCGGAACGTTTCTCACTGGATGAGTTTATATATATATTTATATATATTATACTATATAATGTTCTATATTTATAAATATGTTATTGCTACACTTAAAGGCAAACATGTCACTGGTCTGTTGGACTTGAACAAAAATAAACAATATTGTTGTTGCTTCAGCTTATGTATTCAGTCATTATTCAATGGTATACTAAAAATCCATGTGGAAAAAATGACTTCTCACTGTTCTCAGGTCAAATATTTATGTGTGATTAAATGCGATTAATTTAGATTAATTAATTACAAATCCTCTAATTAATTAGATTATTTTTTAATGGAGTCCCGGCCCTAGTTATTTTGTCTTTTGCATAGCAGATTCAAAGTAGTCCTAAACACATGCAGCTTTCAAAATAAGAGCACAGTGTGTTAACAGAATCCACCACAGAACTTACAAGAAGACTGTCAAAATAAGATGCCTTAAATAAAACATAAAATAACCTTTATTCTCCTTTACAATAATTAATTAAAATAAGCCCCCGGAACCCCTAAATGGTTATTTTTTTATTATTTGCTCATACTCAAGAGTCAAGAGTAATTTTTTTTTGTATTTGGCAACTGTTGAGATTTGCACTTCACACTACATTTAAGATTTGTATTTATTTATACAGACTAAAAGAAAAAAAATCATATTTTCTATATCTTTAAGTATTTTGTAATATCGTCAAGAATATCGTTGTTGCAAAAATAGCCTGAAATATCGTGATATTCTTTTAGAGCGATGTCGCCCACCCCTAATATAAATATATATATATATATATATATATATATATATATATATATATATATATATCTTTTCCTCTGCTCTAATCAGCTGCCGGCCTCATCTCCGGCCTCCTGCAGGGAGAGTTTCCCCGGTGGGTGATTGAGGAGGATTGGAGCAGAGAGAGCCTCGACCTGTTGTTATATATATATATATATTATATATATTATATATATTATTATCTTAGAGTCAGAGCTGAGGACTGCTGCTGTCTGACTCTGTGTGTGTCTTCGTTCTTCTAGTCAGGGAATCTACTGAAAGTCAAATTTGAATTTTATTAAACCCTTTTTCATTATCAGCCAGAGTCCTGATTCCAAAGGGCTCGTCCCATCACGGGGCTGTAATAGTCTCTGCATAATTAAGTCTTAACTTCCTGAAAGAATGAATAAGCTCAGAAGTTAAGAGTAGAAAAAACAGTTAAAAAAAACCCTGTGAGTCATATTTTTTTATGGCTAGAAAATCAATTGTCCTGTGAGGCTGGCTGCTTGTTCACAGCCACATGCTACCAGAAATAACGGAATAATGACTTATTAATATTGATCAGGAGCCCAAACAAACCCACAGACATTAAATATAAATAATAATAATGATAATAATAACTGGGCTGTGTGACTTCCTGCTGAAAGCTTCTTTAACAACCAAAGTAAAGACCCAACCAGCCGTCAACAGGATATTTAATCTGTTATGTAACCAGCAGGAGGTATAAGTGATGTCAGCTCAGCCAGCGTTGGTTGAGTCTGAACACTACAAGTTTTAGAAAGAATCAAATATAAATGTGAGGGTGTGGAGGTAGAGAGTCTGTTACTCATCTCTGCTAGCATCTCTGTAGCTAGCCGCTATTAGCACGACACATTTAACAAGCATGACTGATTCACAAGCTGTCAGCGGTCAAATGACCAAAAAAAAGACACAAAATGACTGAAAAAGACACAAAATTATTGAAAAAGACACAAAATTACTAAAAAAGACACAAAATTATTTAAAAAAGACACAAAATTACCAAAAACAGTAATTAAAGGGACCTTCCACACACAACACGGTAAAGTGCCATTCATATAAAACTCACATTAAACTTTCATATCAAGGTGGGGGCCACAAAATATCATCACGAGGGCCACAATTGGCCCGCGGGCCGCCAGTTTGAGACCCCTGTGTTTAGACAAAACAAGCAATTTGAAAACATATTGGGCATTAATAAATATGACTATAATTATCTATCAACTTAAATCAACGCATAAAAACAATCATTGTCAGTAAAATAATAATAAATACATTAAAGTCTCAGTGGAAGCAGCTGAGGAGAGAGAGGATGAGGATGATGAGGATGATGATGAGGATGAGGATGATGAGGAGGAGGATGATGATGAGGATGATGAGGAGGATGAGGGTGATGATGAGGATGATGAGGGTGAGGAGGATGATGATGATGAGGATGATGAGGATGATGATTATGAGGAGGATGATGAGGATGAGGATGATGATGATGAGGATGATGAGGATGATGATGAGGATGATGATGATGAGGATGAGGATGATGATGATGAGGATGATGAGGAGGATGAGGAGGATGAGGAGGATGAGGATGATGAGGATGATGATGAGGATGATGATGAGGATGATGATGAGGAGGATGAGGATGATGATGAGGATGATGAGGAGGATGATGAGGAGGAGAATGAGGATGAGGAGGATGAGGATGATGAGGATTAGGATGAGGAGGATGATGATGAGGATGATGAGGGCTTCAGGGTTCATTCACAATGTGGACAAGTGGAGCAATGACACATAAACCAAACAGAGCAAATCTTTGGACAGGAAGTCATCAATCCATTCACACACACACACACACACACACACACACCCTGGTGTCATGTGAGGAGTGTGTCCAGTAGATGTTTTGGTCTCTGGGGTCGGCTGGAGAGGAGTCGGGTTTCTGTGACCCACAAACAAAGAAACAACAGAAGCAGCGTCTCTCTCTCTCTCTCTCTCTCTCTCTCTCTCTCTCTCTCTCTCTCTCTCTCTCTCTCTCTCTCTCTCTCTCTCTCTCTCTCTCTCTCTCCTCCTCTCTGAGTCTATCGACTGCATTAGTTTCTTATAATAACTCAGCAGGAGCGCCGAGGGGCTTCAGAGACGTATTTATAACTGGATCAATGGATCCATGAACAGCAGAGCTGGAGGTCACACAACCTCACTGCTGATTCACAACATGAGCACACACCAAGGGTACAATAGCTCTAGGGTTAGTTTCTTTAGGATTTTTTGTTTTCAAATTCAGTTAGTTTTAATTAGTTTTTAGAGTCAGTTTGCTAGTTTTGTGTGCTTGCTTGCAAAAGCACACTAATTGTTATTCCGTGGGCTTATTAGTGCCACGGCTGAGCAGCGAGGCACTCATCTTCACTGCAAGCAGTGAGGATGAGTGCCTCGTGCGAAGCACGAGGCATCTCTTATTATTGCTCATGTTTATTATTATTATTATAGATTATTCTTCCGTAAAAACTTTGGCGCGTAACTAGTCTCGCAGCTTTGAGAAATCGCAAAAAGTAAAAACGTCAAAAGTTGCGCCCTAATCGGGAATCGTGTGGAATGACTTTTTTTAGCGATCGGCGCGCACGTTTTCGCACAACGTGCACAAACGTGCACTTTTTGGCCCATCCGGAACGCATTGCGCCAACTTTGGGGCCTTACCATTCGCAAACCGTTGCTCGTAAAATTCCGAACCGATTTAGAAAGTTGTAGGGCCTGAATTTAACTCTAGCCCTGTGAAATTTCAAAGCGATTGCACGTATAGTTTTCGCACGAAGTGCGAAAACATTTCCATTTTTCCAAACTAATGGGGGGTGCGATTTTCCCATGTGTGTGTATTGCGCGGAATGTTCAGAATCTAGACTGGTGATGTCATCAAGCAGAGTGTAGAGGGAGAGAAGGAATTGTCAAAAAATACATTTGAAAACTGCGCTCCAGGACGCAAATTTCACTCTACAGAAATAATTTGTACATAGAAACGTAGGAAAATTTGTGGTCTCACTCACAATCCTCTGGTAAAGCTGTCAGAGTTATAGTTTGGGCGCAGGACACAGAGAAGTGCCACCAAAACGCAACAACTGCCCCATTGAGTCCCATATTAAAAACACACGAGGATTTTTGAAATAATCAGATTTTACCGTTTTTTTAGATCGCTCTAACAAAGCTATTTTTTCATTTTTCTTAAAAAAAAATATATGTAGACGTTCAGGAAGAACTCAGGACGCTCAAAGTGAAGTCGGATCAGTGATAGGTATTATGGTTTTGCCGAAAATGCTTTCTGTTCGAGGCCAGAATTTTCAGTTTGTCCACCTCTGGCTGCTCACTTTAGCAAAGCATTGTCAGTGACAGTTAGTTTCTGTTGATTGCTCTGCTCTGATTGGTCCACTCCACCTGGCCACGTGGTTGCTTAGCTACCAAAGCTCCCCCCCCCCTCCCTCTCCCCTCCTCCAACACAGACATTTTAACTGAAAACAGTTAACTCTTTAAACTTGACCATACATTGTCCAATCTGCCTCAAACTTGTCATACATGATGATGGCTCATCACTGATTGTCTACATAACAATATTTCATAAATTCCCGCCCTTTTTGATTAGCCACGCCCCCTTTCTTAACTAATGAACCGTTTGTCCTACAGACTTGTATGAGGTGTCTGTGAACTCAGGACAGAGTCCCTGTTTAACTGGTGATTAAAGCCACGCCCCCTTTGAGTAGCCACGCCCCTTTTTACTAACTAGTGAACCGTTTGTCCTACAGACTTGTATGAGGTGTCTGTGAACTCAGGACAGAGTCCCTGTTTAACTGGTGATTGAAGCCACGCCCCCTTTGAGTAGCCACGCCCCTTTTTACTAACTAGTGAACCGTTTGTGCTACAGACTTGTATGAGGTGTCTGTGAACTCAGTACGGAGCCCCTGTTTTACTGGTGATTGAAGGCACGCCCCCTTGAGTAGCCACGCCCCTTTTTACTAACTTGTGAACCGTTTGTCGTACAGACTCGTATGAGGTGTCAGTGAACTCAGGACAGAGTCCCTGTGTGAATGGTGATTAAAGCCACGCCCCCTTTGAGTAGCCACGCCCCTTTTTACTAACTACTGAACCGTTTGTCCTACAAACTTGTATGAGGTGTCTGTGAACTCAGGACAGAGTCCCTGTTTAACTGCTGATTTAAACCACGAGAATCATCCGGCAGTAGTCCCGTGGCACTCCAAAATTTCCCTGGAATTTTGTTTCTAGTTCTTATTTTTAATCTTCCGTTTCTTCCGTGGTGTTTTTTCGGTCGACTACTCCTCCCAGAGTTTTGCTCGCACATACACAAAAAAGGTATCAAATCGACCGGCTCGCCCATGACAAGTGTGCTATGACTTTTATAAGGGTTCCGACAAACGGTTTTCAAATTATTGGGAAAAAACACGTCAAAAAATCCCCCCAATGTAACCCTATGGAGAGTCTAGAGTGGGGATGTCATCAAACAGAGTGTAGAGGGAGAGAAGGAATTGTCAAAAAATAAATTTGAAAACTGCGCTCCAGGCCGCAAATTTCACTCTACAGAAATAATTTATACATAGAAACGTAGGAAAATTTGTCCTCTCACTCACAATCCTCTGGTAAAGCTGTCAGAGTTATAGTTTTGGCGCAGGACGCACAGATGCACAAACAAAACGCAGCAACTGCCTCATTGGCTCCCATATTAAAAACGCAGGAAGATTTCATGAAAAAGTAGATGTAAGTGTTTTTTTAAATCGCTCTAACAAAGCTATTTTTTCATTTTTCTTAAAAAAAAATATATGTAGACGTTGAGGAAGAACTCAGGACGCTCAAAGTGAAGTCGGATCAATGATAGGTATTATGGTTTTGCCAAAAATGCTTTCTGTTCGAGGCCAGAATTTTCAGTTTGTCCACCTCTGTCTGTGGAACTGTCTCCAACAGCAGTTGATTTCAGTTGATTGCTCTGCTCTTATTGGTCGACTCCACCTGGCCACGTGGTTGCTTAGCTACCAAAGCCTCCCCCCTCCCCCCTCCCTCCTCCAACACAGACATTCTAACTGATAACTGTCAGTTTACTCTAAGTGAACAGACCTAATAACTTGACCATACATTGTCCAATCTTCCTCAAACTTGCCAAGCATGATGATGGTTCATCACTGACCACTTATACATAACAATGTTTCATAAATTCCCGCCCTTTTTGATTAGCCACGCCCCCTTTCATAACTAATGAACCGTTTGTCCTAGAAACTTGTATGAGGTGTCTGTGAACTCAGGACAGAGTCCCTATTTAACTGCTGATTCAAGCCACGCCCCCTTTGAGTGACCACGCCCCCTTTTACTAAGTTGTGAACCGTTTGTCCTACAGACTTGTATGAGGTGTCTGTGAACTCAGGACAGAGTCCCTGTTTGACTGTTGATTTGAGCCACGAGAATGATGGGCCAGAGGCAAGCACACAATCAAAATTTCTTTAGAAATTTTCTAGTTCTTCTTCCGTTTCTTCCGTGTCATTTTTCGGTCGACTACTCCTCCCAGAGTTTTGGCCACACATACACAAAAAAGGTATCAAATCGACCGGCTCACCCATGACAAGGGTGCTATGACATTTATAAGGGTTTCGACAAACGGTTTTCAAATTATTGGGCAAAAACACGTCAAAATATCCCTCCAATGTAACCCTATGGAGAGTCTAGAGTGGTGATGTCACCAAACAGAGTGTAGAGGGAGAGAACGAATTGTCCAAAAATAAATTTGAAAACTGCGCTCCAGGCCGCAAATTTCACTCTACAGAAATAATTTATACATAGAAACGTAGGAAAATTTGTCCTCTCACTCACAATCCTCTGGTAAAGCTGTCAGAGTTATAGTTTAGGCGTGAGATGCAGAGATGCACCACCAAAACCCAAAAACAGCCTCATTGGCTCCCATATTAAAAACGCAGTATGATATCTCAAAAAAGGAGATGTAAGAGTTTTTTGAATTCGCTCTAACAAAGCTATTTTTTCATTTTTCTTAAAAAAAAAAAATATGTAGACGTTGAGGAAGAACTCAGGACGCTAAAAGTGAAGTCGGATCAATGATAGGTATTATGGTTTTGCCAAAAATGCTTTCTGTTCGAGGCCAGAATTTTCAGTTTGTCCACCTCTGTCTGCGGAACTTTCTCCAACAGCAGTTAATTTCAGTTGATTGCTCTGCTCTTATTGGTCGACTCCACCTGGCCACGTGGTTGCTTAGCTACCAAAGCCTCCCCCCCCTCCCCCCTCCCTCCTCCAACACAGACATTCTAACTGATAACTGTCAGTTTACTCTAAGTGAACAGACCTAATAACTTGACCATACATTGTCCAATCTTCCTCAATCTTGCCAAGCATGATGATGGTTCATCACTGACCACTTATACATAACAATGTTTCATAAATTCCCGCCCTTTTTGATTAGCCACGCCCCCTTTCATAACTAATGAACCGTTTCTCCTAGATACTTGTATGAGGTGTCTGTGAACTCAGGACAGAGTCCCTGTTTAACTGCTGATTCAAGCCACGCCCCCTTTGAGTGACCACGCCCCCTTTTACTAACTTGTGAACCGTTTGTACTACAGACTTGTATGAGGTGTCTGTGAACTCAGGACAGAGTCCCTGTTTGACTGTTGATTTGAGCCACGAGAATGATGGTCCAGAGGCAAGCACACAATCAAAATTTCTTTAGGAATTTTCTAGTTTTAATTAGTTTTTATTTTTTGGAAAATTTCTTAGTTTCAGTTTTTATTAGTTGTAGTTGTGTTGTAATGGGGTTTTTGTTGGGTTCCAGATTCAAGAAAGTCACAATAAATGTTTCCTTTATTTCCTTTGCAAAGCTCCGAGAACTATTGTTACTGTGGATTTCTTCTTCTTCGTCTTCCGGACACAATTTCGTCCCGCTACAAATTATATATCAAAACGTGCGGTTTGATCGGGATCGGTGTGCTATTACTTTTCTCTACAGAATACAAATTTTCGTGACGTAAGTCGCGAAAAACTGCTCAAAATTTTGCATTGAAGTGAATGGGACGGCCGAAAAAAAATTAGCGAAAAAGAACAATAATTGGAGATTTTCAAGCGTCTACTTCTCCGGCATAATTTCACCTAGAGACTCCATTTAAACTTTAAACAGTAGACACAAGTCTTGTGTATCGGTGTATTAATCCACGTTTCGATAGGTCATATAGTTTTTTATCAATCCCTGTTCAATGACCATGATCATTTTTGGAGAAATTCTCAGATTATAATGGGTGTGTATTGCACGGAATGTTCGTGTTAGAGTGTGTGATGTCATCGCTCAGAGTGTAGAGGGAGAGAAAAAACTGTCAAAAAATAAATTTGAAAACTGCGCTCCAGGCCGCAAATTCCACTCTACAGAAATAATTTATACATAGAAACGTAGGAAAATTAGTCTTCTCCCTCACAATCCTCTGGTAAAGCTGTCAGAGTTATAGTTTGGGCGTAGGACGCACAGATGATCCACCAACACCACCAACAGCCTCATTGGCTCCCATATTAAAAACGCAGGAAGATTTCTGAAAAAGGGAGATGTAACAGTTTTTTTAGATCGCTCTAACAAAGCTATTTTTTCATTTTTCTTCACAAAAAACACATGTAGAGGTTCAGGAAGAACTCAGGACGCTCAAAGTGAAGTCGGATCAATGATAGGTATTATGGTTTTGCCAAAAATGCTTTCTGTTCGAGGCCAGAAATTCCAGTCTGTCCACCTCTGGCTGCTGTCACTGTTCTGGAACATTCTACAGCTGCGGTTAATTCTGTTGATTGCTCTGCTCTGATTGGTCGACCACAAAGCCTTTGATGCTTTGATGTGATTACAGTTACAGATACACACACACATGCACATAAGCGCGCACACTCCTCCATATGCACATGTTTCACACATAAACACAGGTAACTTTATGTGATTTTCGTTACACACACACACACACACACACACACACACACACATGTTGAGGTTAAAGGTCATAGGTTGCTGTATAAATAAATACTTGTAAAGGAATGCTTGTTGTAGGTGTGCTCCTTGTATATTATATAGTATCATAACATTACTAGTATTAATTGTTATAAATCTGTGAAGAATCTCATCATAGTGTACACACACCGGCAGTAGTGGCCCTTTCACTATTTACCCAGAGGAAATGTTCTGGTTGTCTTTACTATGCTGAGTGTTTGTGTTGTGTGGCTGCATGTGTTTGTCCCCCAGCGTCCTCATTAGTACCCAGCATGCACCAGGGCCTGGGGTAAAGGGTCTGGACTCCTGCCAGCATGTTTCTCTTCTGCATCATCATTTAAATTCAATCTGATAAGAAATTCTAATCATACAAAAAAATCAATGGTCTCATTGAGAGTATAATAGCACCTTTAGTGTATTTTTATCCTGTTTTGTTTAAATTATACAGCGGTGTGAATCTGCTTAATGAGGCTGAAATATGAAGTCGATAAAGGTCGTCCATTGGTTGAACGAGCACTTACTGGATTCTCAAAGTCTGATATTAACACAAATGTGTTAATATCTGCCTACAGGAAACTGCCTGCACGCCAATAAAATCAACTCAGCACAACAACAACAACAACTAGCAATAACACTTTTCTATGTGCAACTCCAAAATCTATTGCAAATCAATTCAGCTTGGAGAGAAAAAATAAAAAGCTTTCTTTCTCCACCGAGGGCACAAGGTTCAGCTTCTGTTGAAATTAATTTGCTGGTTATTTTTATGGAAAGCCTTAAACTGATGAATGAGACATTATGAGATGTAATAACAGAGAATAAAGGCATGGCATTTTAAAATATTCTAAACATTTTATCTTTAAGTAAATCTCATATCAAGGCTATTGCTTTGGTCTTCATGAGCAGAAAGACCCAAAAAACAAAACAAAAAGTCAGAAAAACAGAAAAAAAAAGTCAGAAACAAACAGGGAAAAAATCATAAGAAAAACAGAAAGAAAATAGTCAAAAAAACATTTAAAATAGTCAGAAAAACAGAAAAAAATTAGTCAGAAACCAGAAAAAGAATTGTCAGAAAAACAGGGAAATTATAGTCACTAAATAGAAATAACTATCCCAAAACACAGAAAAAAATTAGTCAGAAAAACAGGAAAAAATTTTCTTTAAATAGAAATAACTACCCCCATAACAGAAGACAATTATTCAGAAAAACAGGAAAGAATTACCCCGAAAAACAGAAAAGAAAAGAAAATAAAGAATTTTAAATGTGTCAAATGTGAACAAAGGTGTCAAATCTAACATATAAGAGGGTTCCATCCAGTTCTATCATTTGATACTAAATCTATTTGAGCTTGTCTCCAGTTTTACTTGTCATCAAGAAGTCTGGATTATTTGGAGCTTTTAGAGACTCCACAGGGTTAAAAATGTTCCTGTCTGATGGATCGGGAATAAAGACAGAAAAGAGTTTAGATCACCTCAGAAACATTAACAACTTAAAAAACGAAAAGTAAAGTCACCAAAAGGATACGATGCTTTAAAACACTTCTCAGCTTCCTTTTTTCTTATTTCTTATTTCTTCCTCCATGTCTTTCATGTTGCTCTGCTGCTCTGTTGTGTTGCTCTCATGCTGATTGCTGGTTGAGGGGCCAGAGGTTGCCTTGACTCATTTCCTTCCTCTGACAACAAGTTGCTGCTGTCACTGTCATCCACGTTAACGTGTCCTTTGAGGTTTCTCTAACCTTCAACTAAAGAGATTGCCTCTTTCTCCGGCATAATGAAATGCTTGAAATCTGTGTTATTACAATGCACACTTCAAGGTTATTTAAACACTCACTGTCATAAATATTAATACTTAATGTCAATGAACATTAATGGAGTGTCATCTTTCCACTGGAGTCTCCGGTGTGAATAAGAGACATTAATTATGTGAACACAGGCTGATTTTATCTGGAAGGAATAAAGTGCTTGGTCATGATGGGAACTTGAAATGATGCTGGACTTTCTAACTTGCATCTAATTATTTGCCGTCACCGCTGACATCGGCCTTTTTCTGTTGTCTAAAAGGTAACGTGGAGTGTGACGGCTCCTACTGCACCTCACAGCTTAACACTGGCTGTTTTAATTGCATCCTGAATGCTTACGGTACTTTGAAAAGGTCGCCTGCTCTCAGGATGTGACACCATGATAAATGGCAACAGAACACACCTTTAAAAGGAGTTTGTTTCCTGTGGCCTTGATGGCTTTAATGGAGGTGTTTCATAGAGGTGCTGTGAGGTAAAGAACAGACAGACAGACAGGTTGCAGGTTGCAGCAACCTCTGGAGGCTGCAGCGCCCCCTGCAGGTCAACGTGGTTCATGTTGGAGGATTCAGGAAACACACACACAAACAAGAAGTATTTTATATTCTTACCAACATGGGAGTGGAAAAACAGGCTTGTTTTATGGAAATGTATGTAGATTTAATATTGAAAATCTATTAACAACACAGTAGTAAGGTTGGGCTGAAGGATGAAGGCTGACAGTCATCGACCGCCAACCAACAATGTGATTTAAAGATCGTCCACTCCAACAGTAGGGCTGTTTCCACTACCGGACAATACCCAGAGTGAGGAGGGTCCCACTCACCGAAACGCCCCGAATCTGAATACCAGCCGCCCGGAGCAGCTTTTGTTGGGACTTTTTTCGTCTGGGGAACATAGGACCTTTTTTTTAGAAAAAAAAGGGTCCTATGTTCCCCTGTAGCAATTTAGTCTTTGCAGTTCATTTTTTGGCTTTCTAAATCTGGGATTACTCATGTTTGTACCACCCCGGACCATGTAGTCTTGCATCGAGGCTTAGCTCTCTCCTTTTAGGGTTAGGTTTAGGGTTAGGGTTAGGTTAGGTTTAGGTTAGGTTAGGGTTAGGGTTAGGTTAGGGTTAGGTTAGGGTTAGGGTTAGGGTTAGGGTTAGGTTAGGGTTAGGGTTAGGTTAGGGTTAGGGTTAGGTTAGGGTTAGGGTTAGGTTAGGTTTAGGTTAGGTTAGGGTTAGGTTAGGGTTAGGGTTAGGTTAGGGTTAGGGTTAGGGTTAGGGTTAGGTTAGGGTTAGGGTTAGGTTAGGGTTAGGGTTAGGTTAGGTTAGGTTAGGTTAGGGTTAGGTTTAGGTTAGGGTTGGGTTGGGTTGAGTTGGGTTAGGTTAGGGTTAGTGTTAGGCCTATTTGCCATGGAATTTGGCAGTAATGGTGGAAAAAGTAACAGACCGGGGAACATAGGACCCTTTTTCTGACAGAGGCTCCTATGTTCCCCGCAATCTATCAATCTTTCCGGTAGACTCTCAGCATGGCCAGCAGGCCTACTGTTAGGGTAGGGGTAGGGTTAAATAGGGTTAGGTTAAGGTTAGGTTATTTGCCATGGACTGGGGAATTTGCCCCAGACCGGGGAACATAGGACCCTTTTTGGTAAAAGTGGGGAACGAGGTCCTATGTTCCCCGGTCTGATACAAAGAGGGGAACATAGACAGGCTCCCCCAGCAGGGATGCAGTCAAAGGCTCCGTTTATTGTACTATTATACAGTTTATTGCAATGATACAAAATAATGTTCAACACTGGGAGTAATCCCTCAGCGGCTCCTCTGAACTCTGAGAATCAGAACTGTCCCTGTGAACGTTCTGGTAAACGCCTCGCCCAGTTTACTGGAGTCATGGACAACATCTTCACCGTATAAATACTTTATGGGATGGTATAATGTTAGTTCCAGGCCGTAGTCAGACCCTCAGCTGTTACCAGGGAAATGAAGTTGTGGCTTGTGAAAAACTTTGATTGTAAAATACTTTTACTTTCATTAATTTCTGGCCTCCCTGTCGTCCATTAATGCTTGATAAAGGACACTTTGTCGGTGCATTATCCCTGAATTATTTAAGACTTACTCATTATTTCATTATAACTGGCCTTTACTATTACTGGAATTTGTATTACACAATTAATACCAACAACAATTTGCTTTTTAGACTGTGTTCTAGATATTTACCCATCATGTCGGCTCCATTTATGACTCTTTGAGACGTACAGCAGCTTTTAATATGATTTAATTTATTTATGTCTAAATGCTACAGCTGTGTGTGACCATTATTTATTGATGCTAGATGCTAATTATGAATGGTGATTCATGGTTTGTGGAATGAAATTATCACTTGCTCATCGTTCTTGGCGTCACACATCCTACAGAGGCTGAAAGTGAACGGACCTCCATCAAACACGCCACGTTTCAGTTTCCCGTATCTGGACGAGTTTGAGCTGCAGCATGATAGCAGAGCTGACAGCTGATTCAATTTAAACATAATGAGATCGGAGCGTCTGAATGTGGAGAGACAGCGCTCAGCCTGACGGTATCAAGTGGAATCTGAATGGTGTAATGGTGTTAGAGAGAGACCTGCAGGGATGGAGGTATAGCGCCTGAAACCAGAGCTCGGATAGGTGAGCAAGGTCCATGGGAGGAGAGAGACAAATCAAATGAGGAAAGAGAGAGACAGACAGAGAGAGACAGACAGTCTAATAGAGAGAGAAACCAGGCAGGTGGTACGAGTGTTTCCTCTCACCTGCCTGTCGACGTGATTCCAGATGAATCCCAGCAGTATTTAGAGTCTTGAGCAAAGCTTTTCATTTACATTCATGACAGTAGGACGTATTAAATTCAAGTGGCACAGAGAGATTAAGACAGATTCATATGTATGAGGAAGACACCTGGGAGAGTCCATTTAAATTCACCAATCACAGTTTGGTGAGAGAAGGAGGCTCGAGCCCCAACGAGTCCCGACTCTTTCTCTACCGGCTCCACTTCACCAGGAGGACTCGCCACGTTAAGGGCCCCCCAAAAAACTAACACATGGGGAGTGGGAGTTGGTTATAAAGCCCTCCAACAGAGAGGCTATTGATGCTAACCAACTGACCACATGCAGCATCAGTAGTGTGTTCATCGTGGAGAACTTTGTTATTGTCTATAATTTACAATCTACAACGTTATTTATCAGACCACCAAAAACTGGAGAAAGCTTCAAGTCTGTATTTTGGAGTGAAGTCGACAGCATCGGTCCACGTCACCTGGTTTTTGTTACGCCGTTAAAAAAGCCACGTTATCATAGAGCCCAATAATTCTGAGGTTACTGAGGGAAAACTCTTAGTTAATGTCTTAGTGGTTGTATAATAAGGCCATGCAGAATAAGGCATTAATAACTACTGAATAATGACTCATTAAGAGACAATATGTTACTGATTTACATGCTAATAAGCAGCTAATTAATGTTGAATATGTGTTCCCTAATATAAAGTGTTACCGTACATTAGGCAAGGCAAGTTTATTTGTAAAGCACAATTCAACACAGGGTAATTCAAAGTGCTTTACATACACATTAAAACAGTAAAAACAGTCAATTAAAACAGGGAAATAGAAATAAAAATATAAATAAGATAAAATAAGATACAGCAGGATAAGAAAAGAGATAAAATAATAAAAAGCACAAGTCATTATACTCAAGACAGTGTGCTAACATGGAAATGTTGAGGTTTTGTTAAAAGTAAACATTATTATCAGTTATTCTAAACAAGGCCGACCAGAAAACACGGAACATTATTTCTAAGATATGATTGTGATGTCCTGTTTTATAACGTCAGTATATTCAGATTCAGACCTGTCTCTATATGAGTCTGTTTCTGATAAAACTCTGAGATAAATGAATATATTCCTGTTCTTGTTGGACTGAATGGCTGATATAAAGGTGATGATGAATTAATTCCCACATTCAGCGACGCCGGCGAGATTCAAGGCCGCGTCTTTGTCTCGTTGTTTATTGTCTCGTTGTTTGACTTGTTGGAAGTTTTGCAGAAGTTGAGGTTAAAATACGGTTTCTGTGTTTCCATTGAAAGGCGTTTGACAGGATTCTGTTTGGTAAAAGGCCTGTTGGTGATGTAACAGAAGGCCTTGGTGAGTGTGATCATGATTCAGATTCTGGTCCAACCGGGTGATTCTCTGTTATATAACTAGCTGACACCTCACACACACACACACACACACACACACACACACACACACACACACAATTATGCCTTTATTTCCTTTGTCTGATCCATCTTCAGTATGGATGAAAAAAGTTGACAAAGACGAAAACGAAGGACATTTTCACTATAATTTTATTTAGTTTTGTAACCACGCAATACAGTTTCAGTTAGTTATATTTTTTTTGTAACCTTTAACCCTTGAAACAAATTCTTAAACTTAAAAAAAAAAGGCCTTTAAAGAAGTGAGGACCGGCCGAAATGTCCTCACTTTGCAAAAATGTCCTCACTCTGTTGGTTAAAAACGTGTTCTGGTCCTCACTATGTAGGAAGAACAAGAGCACACACACACACACACACACTCCTCGGTCTCTTACTGTTACTCCTTTAAAATTTCTGGTGCAGTTTTTTCTCCACACACTTCACTCTATCAAACCGTCAGACTGGAGGATCTGGATCTGATCAGCAGGTGGTAAAGAAAACACATGACAGCAACAGTATCACCACCTCAACCTGTGTTTCTGTTTGTTTATGTGTCAAATATCTGCTTCATATCTGCCCTCCCAAAGCAGAACTCTGCCTGGTTAGTAGAACAGCTTTACACAGCTGCTACTATACTGTAAACCAGGGGCCTCAAACTCACATTACCTGGGGGCCACCGAGGCAGCATCAGAATGAACAAAGAAATACACAAAATGACCCAAAAAAGACACAAAATTACCAAAGAAATACACAAAATTACTAAAAAAGACACAAAATTATTTTAAAAAGACACTTAATGACCCAAAAAAGACACAAAATGACCAAAGAAATACACAAAATTACTAAAAAAGACACAAAATTATTTTAAAAACACACTTAATGACCCAAAAAAGACACAAAATTACTGAAAATGACACAAAATTATTTTAAAAAGACACTTAATGACCCAAAAAAAGACACAAAATGACCAAAGAAATACACAAAATTACTAAAAAAGACAAAATTATTAAAAAAAAATAGACCAGAATTACCTGAAAAAGTAATTAAAGGGACCTTCCACACACAACACGGTAAAGTGCCATTCATATAAAACTCACATTAAACTTTCATATCAAGGTGGGGGCCACAAAATATCGTCACGAGGGCCACCATTGGCCCACGGGCCGCCAGTTTGAGACCCCTGTTGTAAACCTTCCTACTATCAACAGCTTGTTTAAAGTTCACACCCCAAAATGTAAAAGCTTCATTATTTACCCAGAAATTACACTTTTATTGCTCTTGTTGCATTTTTGTTCCTCCAAAATAAAACAATTATCCTATAAATACTATCAGCCTTTTTGTTTGCATCCTGGAGTTTTTATCAGCTGAAATCATTGTTATTCACTAAGATCTTTTAAGCGGTTTGACATGTTTGGGAGCGTAGCGTCTTTGTTTGAGTCGATATAATATTAGATCATTTCAAACCAAATGTGTGTGAGCTGCCAGCTGAGTCACTGCACCACTGAGTCACTTCTTTATTCTGGGCTGTTAAAAACACAACGCACCAAACATCCAACAAACAAACAAACAAAGGCAGCTCACGGATATATTGTGAAAATATAGTTTATGGTAAAAATACCTTTTGGTTTTCTGTATTTTAAATCATTTTGGATATCGCTGCAGTAAATGTTTCGAACTGGAGGATTTTATAAGAAAAGTCTTGTTTTTTCTATCTGAGGTTCGTGAACTGGAGGTTTGAACAATATTATTCATAAACATATCATCTCTTTTGCGGTTTTGGATTTTTGATTGAGAATTTATTTGAACACAAATTAAAAGATGAACAATTAAAAACAAACGAACAACAATAAATACAAGACAACAACAACAAGACTCAACACTTATTTGTGTTCAAAGCTTATTAAATCTTCTCCCTGTGTTCATTTACTATATATATTATTTTTTATATATATGTATAACACATAGTAATGTAGTATATAAACTTGTTATTACCATTATTAACATACATAACTTGTTATTAACTTACACACACATTAGTACACATACACCCATGTAGTCACAATAAGACAACAATGAACAAACAAACAAAACTGAACAAACAAACAAATCAAAGTGTTGTCCAAAGCCGGAAGGTCAGTGTAGATTTCTATTGATCTTCAGTGGTTTCTGTTATTTTCATCACTCCACCTACACCAGAGTTAAAAACAGACAAAGTTAATGCTGCTGCTTTATTAAATTAATTGTCAACTATTTTGATAATCTAATAATTGGTTTGAGCAGTTTTTTTTTTTAAAGACAATAAGTCCAAATTCTCTGATTTCAGCTTCTTCAATGTGAATATTTCTGGTTTCTTTGTTCCTTTATGACAATAAACTGAATATCTCTTTGGTTTGTGGACAAAACAAGAGATTTGAGGACAAAATCTTGTGGTTGGAAACACTCATTGATATTTTTATACATTTTGTCTCATTTTTTCATGTCATTGTCATTTTGTGTCTTTGTGTCTTTCTGCTCATATTCCCTTTTCTTGTAATTTTGTGTCTTTTTTTTTGTCATTTTCTGTCTTTTTGCTCATATTGTGTCTTTTTTTACGTAATTTTCTGTCTTTTTTTTGTAATTTTCTGTCTTTTTTGGTCATTTTGTGTCTTTTTTTTAAAGTCTTTTTCTGTCTTTTTGACATCATCTTGTGGTTTGGAAACACTCATTGATATTTTTATACATTTTATTGCCCAAACAACGAATCGATTAATTGCTTAAATGATCGACAGATGAATTAATAATGAAAATAATCGTTAGTTGCAGCTCTGATGTAAACTCCAGGTATTGTCCTGTTCTGTTGTGCCTCCATCTTTGCTCTGAGAAACATATTTTGTGTTGCAGTAAACATTTGGACCTAATTGTTCTCAACCATAAGTAAGAGATGTCACTTCTTGTTTTTCTTTCCTCTGTTCAGGTTTGGTGATTATAAAATTGGCCATGAATTTAACTCTGCATGGCATTAAAAGTCTTAAATCTAACTTGTGTGAAGCTGAAGGAGCCTTGAGCCATCTGTTCCTGATCACAGGTGAACAGACTGACGACTAAGTGAATTCTGCAGCAACCTGGTCCAAGTTAACTTCTAGCTGGAGAGTTTTACAGAGTTTTTTCTCCATTTTTGTAAGAGCTACTTGTCCTTGTCTGTACTGCGGTTTTAAATTCCATCACTGTGCAGCTGTGTGAGGCTTTTCTCTTCTGCAGAGGTTACTCTCCTCTTTTGTCTGCTTGTTTCCTTGAATTTTCCGTCACATCAAGCACAAAAAACATATTTTTTGGCCTCTCAGCTGAATGCAGGTCGACTCGCGGTTAAAGTACATAAACCTCGACCATGACATGAGTGTGTTGCATTGTCCTCAGATAATGTTGCTTCCCCTGCCTGTTTTCTTGCTGTTGACCATAGAAATGAAACATCAGCAGCAGTGATTGTGTTTATGTAAGACGGTGTTGGGTCATCTCTATGCCAACAGTTTCTTTCTCACACTGAGACACACAACATGAAGAAATATATGGAGGAACATGGTCTGATCCCCCGGGTGGTTTTTCTCCAGCAGAGTGCCTCATAGATCTCTTTGTGTCTCTCGTCCCCGGGGCATTGTTGGTGATATGATACATGCATTTAAAGCTCAACCACACCAGCAGCCACTGCGTCATTTCACATGATGGATAGGGATGAAACGCTCGCTCTGTTTTTCTCTCAGCATCTCTCAGGAGTTACAGGCTGATAAGTGAATGTGTGAATGTGTTGAGGGATTCGTTTTTATTAAACTCTATCTAGAAATTCACGACACCTTTGTTACTGTCCACAAGGGGGTGCCACAGGGTTCTGTATTGGGGCCACTCTTATTTATTATTTATATCAATGACTTGGGTCTAAATGTGTCCGATGTAAATGTGCATTTCTATGCTGACGACACAGTTATTTACTGCTGTGGATCAACTCTTGTTCAGGCTGTTGAATCTTTGCAGGAAGCTTTTGTAGCTGTGCAACACTCATTAATTCACTTGAAACTGGTTCTCAATGCTGATAAAAACAAAGCTGATGTTGTTTTCCAACAGTAAGAAATTGCCTCAAATGGTTCCCCCCGATGTCCAATGGGTTGAGGGAGTGTGTGAATGTGTTGAGGAATTTGTTTTTATTAAACCTTATCTAGGAATTCACAACACCTTTGTTACTTTTGTATTTGTTACTGTCCACAAGGGGGTGCCACAGGGATCTGTATTTGGCCCCCTCTTATTCATCATTTATATCAATGACTTGGGTCGAAATGTGTCCGATGCAAATGTGCATTTCTATGCTGACGACACAGTTATTTACTGCTGTGGCTCAACTCTTGTTCAGGCTGTAGGAATCATTGAGGGCAACCCCTCATTTGCAATGATGTCGAGAGTACAGAGAAAACACAAAACAGAGTACAGAGAAAACACAAAACAGAGAACAGAGAAAACACAAAACTACAGTTATTGATTATCATAGATTTAAACTGGCCCAGAGTTATAATTGTGTTGAGTTTGAGTGAATGTTGTAAGATGTTCCAGGTAGATGCAGCAGAAAAACTGAAAGCAGTTTTTCCAAATTCAGTATTAGTCCGGGGAACATTGAGCATTAAGCATCATTATAGAATATAATGGCTAATTACTGTGTGACCAGTTTAATAAAATACTGAGGTTTGGTGGCATGTCGTCTATCTAACATTAATTTCATCAGTAAAAGTGTGATGCTGACTCCGTCCTCTCTTCCTGTGTTTCCAGGCGCGTTACAAACAGAGTCTGGACCCGACGGTGGACGAGGTGAAGAAGCTTTGCACGTCGCTGAGACGCAACGCCAAAGAGGAGCGAGTCCTCTTCCACTACAACGGCCACGGGGTGCCACGGCCCACCGTCAACGGAGAGATCTGGGTCTTCAACAAGGTACCACACAGAAACCTTTCTGTTTTATATTTCCTGGATACTGGAAAACCTTGAAAATGGACCTTGAAAGTCCTTGAAAAATGTTTGAATTTGACCACTGCTAAAGTGTACCAACCCTGATTTACCTGTGAAAACCAATAAAAATGAGTACAAACTAACAAGGTACCACACAAACAAGAATAATGCCCTCGGCAGGACTTGTAGACCTTGACTCCAGCGAGGTTCCAGAGAAACTTTAATTATGTGTTGCTGAGATGTCACGGCTGTGTTTACATGTGCTTCACAAATACAGTTATCATGGGACTAGAGAAGTAATTAGACTAAACACTAACTCATTAAATCAGTGCATTAAAGCTTCTAGTCACAAAAATAATCTCTGCAGTAGTCTGGCTTTATTCACATTAATAAGCACCAGCAGCAGCCCTCTGCAGCGTCAGATATGAACCGTCAACAGTCAACGTTGTCATTGAGAAATTATTCATGACCTGTCTACATGATCAGACAGGATGTTTACCAGGTTGCCTGGAAAATGAGAAATTGTCTCTTGATTCTTGGCCTTCAGTTGCCGTCAGTGACCTCCACTTATTGTCTGACTGCTGGAGTCGTGAAGAGTTGTGAAGAGTCGTGAAGAGTCGTGAAGAGTCGTGAAGAGTCGTGAAGAGTCGTGAAGAGTCGTGAAGAGTCCTGAAGAGTCCTGAAGAGTCCTGAAGAGTCCTGAAGAGTTGTGAATAGTTGTAAAGAGACGTGAATAGTCGTAAAGAGACGTGAATAGTCGTGAAGAGTCGTGAAGGGTTGTGAAGAGTCATGAAGGGTTGTGAAGAGTCATGAAGAGACGTGAATAGTCGTAAAGAGACGTGAATAGTCGTAAAGAGACGTGAAGAGTCGTGAAGAGTCGTGAAGGGTTGTGAAGAGTCATGAAGAGACGTGAATAGTTGTAAAGAGACGTGAATAGTCGTAAAGAGACGTGAATAGTCGTGAAGAGTCGTGAAGGGTTGTGAAGAGTCATGAAGGGTTGTGAAGAGTCATGAAGAGACGTGAATAGTCGTAAAGAGACGTGAATAGTCGTAAAGAGACGTGAAGAGTCGTGAAGAGTCGTGAAGGGTTGTGAAGAGTCATGAAGAGACGTGAATAGTTGTAAAGAGACGTGAATAGTCGTGAAGAGACGTGAATAGTCGTGAAGAGACGTGAAGGGTTGTGAAGAGTCATGAAGAGACGTGAATAGTCGTAAAGAGACGTGAATAGTCGTAAAGAGTCGTGAATAGTCGTGAAGAGGTTGGAATGGATATAAAAACCCCACAATAGGTCTGATTTTTGTCTCCAAAGAGGTTAAACTATAATCAGAGGTTCTTGACCTGCAGCTAGTAGAGTCAGCGAGTCTCTCCAGGCGTCCTGGCCTTCTTGAACACTTCTTGTAGCTATAAATGAGTGAGAACTGAACCAGTTCCTGCTGCTGCTGAGGTTTCTGGGTGGAGCTGCTCTGCTCTGAGAGACTCTGTAGTGACTTGAATCAGACATAAAGGTTGAGTTGTTGATGTCCTCGTGCTGTAACTAAGCACCCACTCAGAATGATGCAGCGACCTGTCGGAGCTCCGCTGTTTCCTCCTCGTCCCAGTACACCCTAGGGCCTTATGTCCTCCTCTCCTCCTCCCTTCTCCTCCTCCTTTCTCCCCTTATTCTTACTCCTTCTCCTGTGAAATGAAGCTGCTGTGTCACTGGCTGCTGCAGCAGGAGACCAGCAGGGATTCAGTCTTACAGCAATATCAGGGAATCACATTTTGTCCATTAAGTATGGAGCTATAACACCTTTATAGCAGCATGCTTATTAGATTTATTCTCCTCTGTGTTCTGGTGTTTCTGTCTCATTATAACGTTCTCTCTGTTCCCCCTGCTGCTCTCACTCCTCATCAAACAGACCACGACTTAATAATTAAACACAAATCTATAAAAGTGAGTTTTCAGCAATAACATGATGCCTCATCTCTCCCGTTCCTCATCTCTTTCTCCTCTTTTTTTCTCCTCTTTCCTCCTCCTGCAGAACTACACCCAGTACATCCCTCTGTCCATCTACGACCTGCAGACGTGGATGGGCAGTCCGTCCATCTTTGTCTACGACTGCTCCAACGCCGGCATCATCGTCAAGTCCTTCAAACAGTTCGCCCTGCAGAGAGAGCAGGAGCTGGAGGTGGGCAGCCAGCACACACTTTAAAAAAAGACACAAAATTACACAAAAAAGACACAAAATTGTTTTGAAAAAGACACAAAATTACACACACACACACTGCAAAAAAGGTGTTAAATCTAGAAATAAGCATGTTGAACACTTAAAATAAGAAATTAACTCTTAAAACCAGATAAAGTAAAGCTGCCAGCAGTGATGAACTGGCCCGAGCAGAGTGACCTGATGATTATTTGGTCTTTTTTGTCATTTTACGTCTTTTTGTGTCTTTTTTTGTCGTTTTTTTGTCATTTTTTGTGTCTTTTTTTTTGGTCTTTTTGTGTTTCTTTTTTGTGTCTTTTTGTGTATTGTGTTTCTTTGCTGTTTTTATGCGTTTCTTTGTAGTTTTTATGTCTTTTTCGGTCATTTTACGTCTTTTGTTTCTTCTTTGTCTTTTTTGTGTGTCTCTTTTGTCTTTTTTTGTCTCTTTTTCGTCTTTTTTTAAGTCCTTTTGTGTCTTTTGTGTCTTTTTTTTAATCATTTTGTGTCTTTTTTAGTCCTTTAGTCCAACATAAAATGTGATTTTGGATCTTTGAATGTTTTTACTTTCAAAACACTATCATGCTCAAAGAACTTTAAATGTTGCAAATGTGAACAAAAGTGTCAAATATAACGTATAAGAGGGTTTAGAGAGCTTTAAAGAACTTTAATTTATCTTGTTTTAAGAGTTAACTTCTTATTGTAAGCGTTCAACATGCTTATTTCTAGATTTAATAATAATAAGCCAACGAACGGGGAATGGGTAAGAGTTGTTGCTTTCATGTGGCGTTGCAATGACGAATAGCTTCATTAAGTGGAACTAAAATCTGCAACGGATAATGAAGCAAAAAGCGGATTAATAGTATTAATAGTCTGCCTGTAGCCGTAGTAGAAAAGTTATTAGATGCAAAGTTAGAAAACAGGATAAAATGCCTTCGCAATAGAGAGAAAAAGAATCCCAAATTATGCAGTGATACAAAAATGTCCCAGTAGGATATCAATAAAGATTCTATAATACAGAATCACCTAACTGTGAAACATGTTATTGAGGGTTTTGCTCTCATTTTGCTCTCAGAGTGCACAAGATTGATGCATTTTACTTAAAAATGTACAAATTTTATCCAGGGGGGGGCCCCAGACCCCCTAGAGGGTTCAGTTGGATGGTTTTAATTGTCAGAACCAGATCAATAATGACTTTGATCTGGATCTCCTTTAACTTAATGCTAATCATAATCAAGGACGAGGACTATTTCATCAAACATGAAGCATCAGAGCTTTCTGCTGCCGGTGGCCCCATGTTGTGCAGAATGAGCCCTTTTTATTTTCTAGCCCCTCTAACAGTCTGAGTCCTCCGCTGCTCATACACTCTTATGGTTTACGGCACGTCACAACACAGCAGCCGTGAATTACTGGAAAGGTTGTAATTGGAAAAAAACACACTCCAGAAATACGAGGTGAGTCATACAAACACAAACATCGGAGGAATGAACCGCTGGTGTTTATGAGTTATTAATGGGAAACTGGGTGATTTGTCACCACACACACACACACACACACACACACACACACACACACACACACACACACACACACACACGTATCCATGGTGTGTTTATAAAGTAAGTCAGTGAGTGTCGAGTCATGACTCTCTGCTTGAGTCCAAGATGTCTTCAGTGCTGTGATGGAGCCAATCAAAAGGCCGGACAGCTCTAAATCATTGACACACACACACACACACACAGACACACACACACACACACACACAGCGCTAGCAGCCCCGGTCTCCTCACCGCTTCATCTTTTTATTAGGTTTTCTCTCTTTCTCTCTCTCGGCTGTGGCATGTTGTGTGAATCCCTGATGAGGTGGAGCTGTCATTCATCTCAATTATTCATGGAGGAGATTCACTGACTGGAGATTAGCTGGAAAACCAGAGAGAGAGAGGGGGGGGGGAGGATGAGAGGGGGAGAGAGAGAGGATGAGGGGGAGGGGGAGAGAGAGAGGATGAGTGGGGGAGGATGAGAGGGGGAGAGAGAGAGGATGAGAGGGGGAGGGAGAGGATGAGAGGGGGAGAGGGAGAGGATGAGAGGGGGAGAAAGAGAGAGTTAGGAGAGAGAGAGCTGCTGTGTTACTTGTTGGGGTTACAGGTGAAGGCAGCAGATCAACTCTGAGTTGCTACAGTCTTTGACTCTCTTCCTCTCTCTCTCTCTCTCTCTCTACCTCTCTCTCTCTCTCTCTCTCTCTCTCTCTGTCTCTCTCTCTCTCTCTCTCTCTCTCTCTCTCTCTCTCTCTCTCTCTCTCTCTCCTGGAGGTCTTGTCATGAATGAACCTTCAGGGCTATAACACTCTGCTCTTGTTTTGTTAAATATTGTGACATCAAGATTTTTTTTTTTGTTTCGGGAAACGAGTCATTGATAAATAACAACAGTGTCCATACGTTAACACACAGGACCAGATGTTACTGTTCAGATAGAAACACATTCAGTAGTCCAGTTCAGATGAACCACCAGGAACCAACCAGGTGATGTTACAACCATCAGATATAACCTATAGGAGACGTCAGGGACTCTGATGGATCCAGACGTGAAGCAGAGAAGAAGTCTGAGTTCTCCTCAGTGAGATCTGTTGGTCGGGGAGAGAACTGTGTGTTTTTAACTGTAGAGAAACTCTCTAAAACTCTCAGCTGTCAGAGAGAGAACACAGTCAGGGCTGGCTGAATCTATTTGACTGATTCTGTAAAGTTTTCCTGGAATTATTCTCGACTTTAGAATCTTGCCACATAGACAATTTTTAAAACCAACAAAACCAAAAGTTCACAATTTTAAAAACAGAGTTTTTACTTCTTTTCTAGGGAGAGTTCATGTAGTAGCTGCTGACTCTAATTAATTATTTTCATACAGTTATAATACAGATCCAGTGTGTCATTCCAGCAGTTCTAACGTGCTAATTTAACTTTGCTCTGCAACATTAGTGTGGGATGCATTAAAGGCTGAGATCACACAGTGAACAGTGACTGTAGCTGACTGTAAACTATAAAGAGTTACTGTCAGACCTGTTGAAAAGCTGCAGACAGCCTGAACAGCTGTTTACTGCAGCGGGAAATCATCCTTCAAGTGCTAGAACTCTTTCTGTTGTTTGGTGGCAGCAGAGTGTGAAAATATTTAAACTGCCTGGCAACGAGTGTTAGAATCCACTAAAAGCCCTAAAAGACGATCGAACCTACATCATCAGAGGTGATCATCCATGCACAGGGGGTTAGGGGCGTTGGGGGGGGCTACTTACATTTACATTTAGTCATTTAGCAGCTTTTATCCAAAGCGACTTGCAGGAAAAAAAGGGGAACAATCAAGGTCTAGTGGTCTGAGAGGCGTTAGTGCAGCAGTCAGGTTTAGAGAGGATTATTTAACAACATTTAAGGCGGGAAAGCATTATCGCATTCCTACCATTTTGTAGTATTTGTAGTTTAGAAACAAAATTACCCAAAAAAGACACAAAATGACCAAAAAAAAGAAGTAAAATGACCAAAAAAGTCACAAATTGACCACAAAATGATCAAAAAAAACAAAATGACCAAAAAAAGACAGAATGACCCAAAAAAAAGACAATAAGTGACCAAAAATACTAAAACACATTAACACATGAACACTTTAACACAGTGGAGACAGAGCTGACTTCCAAAATGATTTGGCGACCCCCAGAAATCTTATATATATATATATATATATATATATATATATATATATATATAAGATTTCTTATAAGATATATATATAAGATATAATAATATAGCAACAAGCTGAAGCTTGTTGCTATATTATTGCTGAATACAATGCAGTCATTTTCTGTAAATAGAGCATTTTACTGTCTGAAAGCCAGTTACTGTGAATTAAGATCTGTCTTCACAACAACCTCAGTAATTGTAATTTGTTAAGTACAGAATGCATTGTTTTCTACAGTATAATACCTTTTTAATGGAAAACAGTATGTTACTGTCACAATTTGGCTGTTTTCTTACAGCAACTTGTTACAGTGTGTGGAAGGTTTTTATGCATCCATCCCCCCCAGCCCCCCAGCTGGCTGTGTGCTGCAGCTCAGCATGATGTAATGGGGGGTAAACCAGACCAGAGGGTCCTGGTCTGCTGCCCCCAGAGGGTAAACCCCCTCAATGAGAGGAAGATGCAGCTAATGGTGCAGCATGCTGCCCAGGAAACAAACAGGACAAATCACTGGAAAACCCCATAAAAAGTGAAAAAGCTTCAGTGTTTTATTCATAAAAGTGGCGTGCCCTGGTTGTTCATTCTGTTTTCCAGTGAAGCTAATCAAACTGAGAGCAGCTTGTGATGAGGCGCTGTAGGTTTATGTAATGCCTCTTACTGCTGTATATAGTGCCTCTGCTAGTCCAATAACCCATTAGCTGACTCTATAATAAGTGTTGGAGAGCAGCAACGCTCAGATCTCAGTGTGAGACATTATGTATTTACAGAAGCTCTCTATATGAAGCTCTGCACACACATGAATAAATCATCATATTAAAAATACAGGAGAACAGTGCTAATGAATGGAGGGGAGGGTGTGATCATAACGTGGATAATTGTTCACGTGTCTCTTTTCTCAACATGCACTGCAAAAACTAGCTGACAAAAATGAGAAATAAATAACTAGAATTAAGCAAATTCATGCTGGAAATAAGTCAAATTATCTGCCAGTGCAGTAAGTAAATGTTTCTTTGTAAGAATTCTTCAAATAACTAAAAATATCTAGAAACTGGAAAAATAATGATGTCTTAAAATAAGTCGGAAAATACTTATTAAGCACATTTTTTTTCTCATTTCAGTATCTGTGGGTAGATACCATATTCAACAGTTGAATAGATTGAAAAGCATGAAAAAGCTCACAATGTCAATCCTAAAAACAAGTCTTTACACAAGACTGAAACCCTGTGAAGAGGTTATTCACTCATTTTAGTTACAAAGACACATGTTGTTAAAATAAGCATATAAAGCTATGGTCAGTAGGTAAATAATTAAGATACTATTGATAAATAGAAGAAGAAAATACTTGGTAAGCTTCATGTGTTTTGCAGTACAATTGAGAGTTTTAGTTGCATGTAGTTTAGATGTTATTTCAAAAGCATTTTCTATCACCAAAACATGCTCGTTTCAGGTATTTCTGCCTTATTTTAATGTTGCTACAGTCGGGCTTTTCAAGCCACAATTGCTCAAAATAAGTATTCTTGAATTTATTTCAAGACATCATTGGTTTTTTAGATTTAGAGATTTTAAATTTAGAGTCTTTATTGCCATTGCATGTTAGCATAAAAAAATACATTAGCACAACGAAATATAGGCACAGCCCCCCGTCAGTGCAAGAAAGATGAATATTAAATAAATAAAGTCAAATTTTCTTGTTCCACTGGCAGATGATTTTTCTATTTTTAAGATAAATACACCTAATTTTAGTACCTTTCCCCCTTGTTTCTGAGAGCTGACTTTTTGCAGTGCATGTGTCTCTTTTTCCTCTCAACATGCATATTTAATTCTCTGAAAGGCTTGCAGGCGTGAGTGGGAGCCCTGATTGTTGCCGTGCGGATGGATCTGTGCCAATCTCTGAACATAATTCCTCTTCTCTCTCGCTCTAATGAGGAAAACGTCGAGTCGCTCGCAGACAGACATGACAAACAAAGCGGCGTGTGTTTCTAAAGCTTCTCATTGTGTCGACCCAACAACAACATTGTCTCCTGGAAGAAATCTAGAAAAAGTGTGCGGCAGCAGCGTCGGGCCGCAGTAATCCAAACGGTAAATACGGCAACATTGCCAGCAGAAGCTGATTAATGCCAAGCATCCACTGTAATTATCACATTAGCATACTGTAATCTCACAAATTACCATGAAAATCACTATGACGGCGTTCTTTTCTCTCTTCCACTGGGGACACCACGCCACTGTTCAAACTCTGAGACTTTAGTTTTATTAAAGTGACACTAATTGATGAGACTTCTCCTGCGGTGGGGGGGGGGGGGGGGGGGGGGGGATCAGATGGAACAGCCACACGCCATCACAGCAGGAGAACGCCGCCATGCACGTGCACGCCCGCCATGCACGTGCACGCTCGGCTTCAGAACTCCAGTTGAGCAATAAATTTTTACAGCCGCACATTAATTATTCATTAAAATGATAGAATGAGCTGGTGGAGGCTTAATGTGAGCATCCTGGAAACACAAACATCTGAGCCACAACACACACACACACACACACACACGTTCTTGTACTTCTATCTTTGTGAGGACCCTCATTGGAACAGTGAATTCCCTAACAAGGTTATAATGGTTTTGGATTTTTCATTAGTTTTAGTTTTAATTTTGTTGTGATTTTTTGTTTTCAAATACAGTTAGTTTTAATGAGTTTTTAGAGTGAGTTTGCTAGTTTTAATTTAGTATTTTTAAATTTTTTTTAAATGCTCTCGTTTTAGTTTAGTTTTTATTAGTTTTAGTGTTTTGTAATGGGGTATTTGTTGGGTGGGAGATTAAAAGAGGTCACAGTACATTTTGCCATTATTTCCTTTGTCTGATCCATCTTCATTATGTATGAAAAAAGTTGACAAAGACGAAAACGAAGGACATTTTCACTATAATATTAGTTAGTTTTGTAACCACACAATACAGTTTCAGTGAATTATCGTTATCATGTAACATTTAACCCTTAAAACAAAGTCTGAAATCTCAAAAAAGCCTTTAAAGAAGTGAGGACCGGCCGAAATGTCCTCACTTTGTTGGTTAAAAACGTGTCCTGGTCCTCACTATGTAGGAAATACAAGAACAAACACACATACATTGCAGGGTGTCCTAGCTGTAAGTGCTGCAGGGTACACACACATGTACACACACACACACACACACACACACACACACACCTCTCTCTGCCTTGCAGCTAATGCAGTGAACATGTTTGCTGAGTGAACGCAGGAACTGATGAGATATTTAAAAGGAAGCAGGTGGCTCTATAATAGAGCACTCAGAGCACACACACACACACACACACACACACACACACACGCTGAGTGAGTGAGGGAGTGAATGGGCTGCAGGAGGAGGATGATCTGGTACTGTGGAGGAGTGATAAAACACCTCCTCCTCATTTCATCTCATCCTTCAGCCTCGTCTCCTTCAGGCTTCATCTGCAGCGCCGCCAGTCCACCACCGGTCCTGGTGAGACCTGGTGGTCCTGGTGAGACCTGGTGGGATACTGTATGGGACTCGTGTGCACCGTGCATGTGTGTGCACACTGTAAAAAAAAAAAAAAGGTGTTTAGTCTAAAAACCAGATCAAACAGTAAATCTAAAGGGAAATGATCTTGCTGCATGGACAGATAATTTACCTTGACAAGATTTATTAAATTAAGACTATTACATTTAGAAATAAGCATGTTGAACACTTAAAATAAGAAATTAACTCTTAAAACAAGATGAATGATCTAACACTTCTAAATCTAAAGTTTTTTTTATCTTGGTAAGAAAAAAAAGATGTAAAATCACCAAAAAAAGACACAAAAAACAGACATGACAAACAAGGCGGCGTGTGTTTCTAAAGCTTCTCATTGTGTCGACCCAACAACAACTTTGTCTCCTGGAAGAAATCTAGAAAAAGGAAAGTGTGCGGCAGCATGGGCGGGCCGCAGTAATCCAAACGGTAAATACGGCAACATTGCCAGCAGAAGCTGATTAATGCCAAGCATCCACTGTAATTATCAAGTGTTCAACATGCTTATTTCTAGATTTAATAATCTTAATTTAATAAATCTTGTCAAGGTAAATTATCTGTCCATGCAGCAAGATCATTTCCCTCAGATTTACTGTTTGATCTGGTTTTAGACCTTTTTACAGTGTAATTTAAAGCTGTCTGTGTGTCGTGAGGCGCCAGCGTGACATCGTGACAGCGAGGTGGCGGCGGGGATTCCCTGCCTGGATCATCTCCTGCATCATTAAAAGGTCTCTGGAAGTCTTCCTCCTCTTCATCTTCCATTACCCCGACCCATTACACTCTTCCTCTGTGAGAGGGTGAGAAGGACAAGCACTCAGGTGGAAACGTGAAAATTGCTTATGCAACTGTCTTTTCCTGCCTTTAACTGGAGGTTTCCTCTGAGTATTTACCTCCTAAAACACTAGAGATAGACCCTGGAGGAGCAACCTGAGGAAATACTGTCTGTGCACCGATGCAGCTAATATCCGTGGAGAGACGATGAAAAACTAAAATACTGTCTCCACTAAATGACACATCAAGCCAGAGTTTGTTTTAGCTTCAGCTGACTAGAAGCAAGTCCCTTCAGAGTCTGGACTCCAGGCCGTCTGGCTGAAGAGTCAAACTAATGTGGCAGTACCTGACCTGCATCCTTTCTAATGGCCAGCAGGGGGGGACTTCACTGGTTGCAAAAATAATTCCAGTTGAATAAAAGTCTATGAGAAAATGGTCCTACTTCTCACTTGAATTATTACCTCAATAAACATTCTCCTAATGAGTTTAATGCTCTTCTTCTATACAGCATACAGCTTTTTTTTCATTTGTAATTTGAGATAATTTCCTTACTTTTTGGACATATTTCCAATGAAACTGTACAGAGGCAGTTTAGTAATGTTCAAACAGAAAAGCTATTTTTTTTTTTTTTAATTTGCACACTGAATACTGAATTTCAGGCCTGGTTTACACGACGACGCTTGCGGATAAAAACGACAAAATATTTATGCATATTTAGCATTCAACAATTTCCAGTTCAAAAGTCCCATGATGCATTGCGACACCCCCACATGTATTCTGATGCATTTCATTGGCCAAGAGACTGAAAATAGGTGGAAAAAACTACAAATACTACAAAACCACGTATCCTCTTTCCTCTTTAATGGTAGAATAACACAACAGCTCCCCAACAGGTTTTAATGGTAGAAATGTGGTGATGCTTTCCCGCCTTAAATGGGTTAAACAAAAAAAGAAACATTTATTAACAAAACAAACATTCTTCTGCTCGATCTTCTTTTTGTATGTAGTTCTAGGCCTGGAGGTGGTGGCGCCTCAGATGATCCACATATTTGATGTGTTTTTCTTTTTGCTCACCAGAGAATGGAGGTGTTTCCCCGAGCCTCGCCTGCTGTTGGCTCAGTGAAACGGGATAGTTGAACGCACATATCGGCCGATGCCGAAGTTAAAAACGCAAATATCAGTCCCATATATGGGTCTACCTCTAATGTAGAAGTATACATCAGCTAAGCCCAACAGACAGTTATCTCCAGTCTTTGACTCTGGTTGGACCACGGCCTGGCTGGTCTGGCTGCAGCTGGTTTGTTGATAAGGCAACAATTCTATCTTTACTGACCTTTAGACTTGGTACACAGTCATCAGAGTACAGACTACAACACCTAGTATTTCTTCTCTCTGGAGTCCACGAAAGCGCCAGAGCATGACTTCTTCATGACGTCAAAAAAAGACACAAAGAGGACCCAAAAAGACACAAAATGACCAAAAAAGACACAAAAATGACACAAAAATTACAAAAAACCCACAAAATAACTAAAGAGACACAACAACGGACACAAAATGACAAAAAAAACTCACAAAATAACTAAAAAAAGGCACAACAACAGACACAAAATGACCAAAAAAGACACAAAAAAATTGACAAAATAGTCCAAGACTCCATGGAGTTAAATAAACGGAATCATTCTGCTCAGATAAACAAACACAAACAGAATCTCCTTGGTGGATGTAAATTACAAGAACAAAACCCTTGATGACCAGAACGATGACAGAACTGATGTGTTTCTTTAATGACATCATAATCACACATTGCTGATGTGAACACAAAACGGCTTCAGAGTCTTCAGAGACTGAAAATGTGTTGGAAACATGAAGCAGAGCATCTTGGAGTAATATAGACTTTTTCTTTTGCAGAAAAGAGGCGATAACAACAATAATATCATAATAATAATCTCCGCTTCCCCCTAATTTTTCAGCTCTGATTTGGCAGCGCTGCAGAATGAAAGCAGCCTCCCGTCCTGTAGCAGCCAGTGCTGCCTCCATTAAGACCACAGCTCATTAAAGTCTACTCAGCAAAAGGCAGAAACCAGATTGAACTCCCAGAAAACAAATCAACAGTACAACAGCACAATGAGCACATAAATAGTCGAGAGCTCCAAATATAATTAAAGCGTCACATCATATGCCAACCTCCTCTATGATTCACGTCTGCTCATATTGACGGAGCCGTCCCCGAGTGTGGAAATAACTCGATAACTCTGTTTTTAGAGTAGACGGGAGGATTGTTTACCACTGAAGACTTGCTAAGAGGGAAGGAGAAGGAACATTTCCTCAGTGGATGGATCCACTATCACATCATCATTACCTTCTGTGATCTTTGATCTGGAACTACATGATGGCAAAGAGCTCTGATTTGTTTCTTCTGTAATCACGTCTCCCTTCTGTTTTATGCACCAGAGAGGAAACAAAACCAGAAAACAACTTTTATTGCCCCTCCCATGGCAGCCATAACAGCAGCAGGAAGATGAAATCAGCTTGTTTCATGTTTTAGAGAGACTAGTGCAGGAAGTTTGTGTTCTAACATTACATACAGACCACGACAACGTCTGCAACTCCATAAAACACTGTTCATCAGGTACCACAACATCCACATACACACTGAACACTGAGAGGCTGTTTACACAGAGCAGAGAGGAGAGGACAATAGAGGCTGTTTACACAGAGCAGAGAGGAGAGGACAGGAGAGACTTGAAAAATCACAATACTTCAATATGTACAATATGTGAGGATAACTGTTTTGATAATTTTGTGTCTTTTTTTGGTCCTTTTGTGTAATTTTTTTGGTCATTTTGGTAAGAGGAAGAGTGTAATGGGTTGAGGTAATGGAAGATGAAGAGGAGGAAGACTTCCAGAGACCTTTTAATGATGCAGGAGATGATCCAGGCAGGGAATCCCCACCGCCACCTCGCTGTCACGCTGCCGCCTCACTACACACAGACGGTTTTGAATTACACTGTTAAAAAAGGTCTGAAAACCAGATAAAACAGTAAATCTGAGGGAAATGATCTTGCTGCATGGACAGATAATTTACCTTGACAAGATTTATTAAATTAAGATTATTAAATCTAGAAATAAGCATGTTGAACACTTGATAATTACAGTGGATGCTTGGCATTAATCAGCTTCTGCTGGCAATGTTGCCGTATTTACCGTTTGGATTACTGCGGCCCGCACATGCTGCCGCACACTTTCCTTTTTCTAGATTTCTTCCAGGAGACGATGTTGTTCTTGGGTCGATACAATGAGAAGCTTTAGAAACACACGCCACTTTGTTTGTCATGTCTGTTTTTTGTGTCTTTTTTTGGTCATTTTGTGTCTTTTTTTGGTCATTTGTGTCTTTTTTGGTCCATTTACAACATTCGTGTTAATCAGACTAGTGCAGTGCCCGTAGGAAGAATGTATTCGTCTGCAATATATAACCACACAATACAGTTTCAGTTAATTATCTTTTTTTGTAACCTTTAACCCTTAAAACAAAGTCTGAAATCCCCAAAAAGCCTTTAAAGAAGTGAGGACCCGCCCAAATGTCCTCACTTTGCAAAAACGTCCTAACTCTGTTGGTTAAAAACGTGTTCTGGTCCTCACTATGTAGGAAGTACAAGAACACACAGGTTTCAGATTCTGTGGATTAAAACATGTCTGAGTTCAGAAAAGGTCCAGCCCATAATAAAAAAAACATACTTTATGTGAGAATGATGGATCTATTTCTGCTCTCAGTGAATTCTCTCTGAAGGTTGTCAAGTGATCAGAAGGATATTAGATTTATCTTCTGTATCAGAGTCAGAGCAGCTAGTGGAGGTGTTAACAGAAGCCTTCACCTGCTGCCATCCTGGACATCTGCTGAAACTCACACTAAGACTTCACTATTAGTTTTCTTACTTCAAGTATCACTTCAAGTCTGAAGGAACCAAAGAGGAGTCCTTCTTTCTTCCTTCCCTTCATCTTTCTGTAGCAGTCTGGAGCTCTTCAGTCCGTCTCTCACCTTTCATTTCATCTCTTTCACTGCAAAAACCAGCTGACAAAAAACAAGAAATAAATAACTATACAGGCGCGAAACAAGTCAAGTTATCTGCCAGTTCAGTTAGTAAATGTTTCTTTGTAAGACTAATTTAAATAAGTAAAAATATCTAGACACTGGAAAAACCAATGATGTCTAGAAATAAATCCAAATCTACTTATTTTGAGTAATTGTCTTGAAAAGCCTGACTGTAGTAACATTATAATAAGCAGAAATACTTGAAACTAGCACGTTTTTTTTCTCATTTCAGTATCTGTGGGTAGATACTGGTGGTAGAAAATACTAAATTTAAACTACATGCTAAATTTAAACTGCATGCAACTAAAACTCAACTGGAGCCAATATTTTAGGTAAAAACTCACCATATTCAACAGTTGAATAGATTGAAAAGCATGAAAAATCTCACAATGTCAATCCTAAAAACAAGTCTTTAAACAATAAGATAATTAAATAAGCACATAATAATAATACTCATAATTAAATTAGCACATAAAGTCATGGTCAGTAGGTAAATTATACTCAGAACTATATAATTAAGATACTATTGATAGATAGAAGAAGAAAATACTTGGTGAGCTTCATGTTTTCTCTCGTTTATCCTCCTTCCTGCTTGTGTCGTCTAAATTCTAAAGATTTATTTTTCTTTGTGATGATGCTGATAGCAGCTGGACACTTTATTTTATTAATTTATGATTCTATAAAATTGTTTTGATTAACAAGTTGCGATCGGCTTTCCACGTCCAGTTTATGACGACGAGCTTCTGCTTCAAAATGATCCTGATGATAGAAAATACTGAGCCGTCTGGATCCGACACGCTCCGTCTGAATGTGAGAGGAAGCAGAGAGTTGTCTTCAGTGTTTGACAGATATTAGATAAATAATAAATTACATGGCTTATTAATCCTCTTGAGTCAGTGAAACTTCTTCTTGACGTCACGACCAAAAAAACGAGTCAACGTCGACTCGTTCCGTCACTTTCCCTCTGAAGTTCTGGCTTGAAACTGCAGGTTTTGTTTAATGATGATAACAAGTAAAACAGAGATAAAGTCAAATATATTTAGTATAAAAATATAAACATATGTTATATTTGCAACCTGTAAACACATTTGCAACATTTAAAACTCATGGAGCGTTATTGTTTCAAAAGGGGAAAAAATATCATCTTCAGATGAATAATTTTTTTATGTATCAAAATGACCAAGAAAAGACAGAAAATTATTTTACAAAGACACAAAATTATATAAAAAAAAGACAAAATTATAAAAAACGACACAAAATTATTAAAAACGACACAACAATATTTTAAAAAAGACACAAAATGACCAAAAACAGTAATTAAAGGGACCTTCCACACACAACACGGTAAAGTGCCATTCATATAAAACTCACATTAAACTTTCATATCAAGGTGGGGGCCACAAAATATCGTCACAAGGGCCACAATTGGCCCGCGGGCCGCCAGTTTGAGACCCATGATTTAGGCCTTTTTGGATCACTCAGAACTGATAAGAAGTCAAACATCCCTGACAAATATCACATTGTATCACAAACTTTTGAGTGATCTCTGCTGGAATTTAATTCTTCTGTGATCGGATTGGAAGAACTTCTGTTCTGGAAACTGGTGAGAAACCTCGTTACTGTCAGCATGCCGGGAGAAACCATACGTCTGGAGCTGCTTACAGACTTCACGACGCAGAAATATTCAGATACAACGGGCAAAAATAACACATTTGTACTGCAACAGAACTGTTTTTAAACCCCAGACTCCCGTTATGCTGTATTTCTTTCTTTCATCTGTCTCCTTATCCTGTTACCTTTTTGTCATATTATATGTGTGTTAAGGATACGTTTGGACGGGTTGATGGCTAATTTCGTTGTCCCAGTACTTGTTACTCTGTGCAACGACAATAAAGGCTTCTGGTTCTGATTCTGAATAGGATTAGCATAAAGTGGGCATGTCTATAAAGCTCCTAATAATAATAATAATAAAAAATCTAATGCTTTTACACAGAAGATTTCCAGGTTGACTAAAGTGCTTTACATAACTGAATAACAAAAAATCCAAAAGATACATAAAAGAATAACAATAAACTCAACAATAAAAAAATAAAAAGACTATTTCATCTCATAATATGACATTTATTTATTTATTTTTATTATATATGTTTTTCTTATTCTATTTACATTTTAGTAGTACCGCTTTCTCTGCTTAATAATGATACATATTTATTATCATATATTGATACTTAATACTGGTAGATCTATAACTGAAACACGCACACACACACACACACACAGGGGTACCATTATTGCCGTAAAAATATATACATATATATATATGTACATATATATATATATATATATATATATATATATATATAATATATGATATGAGATGAGATGTACAATACAAGACACAGAAACAACTTTCTTCTCACACAGGTTCAAAGCCTTGGAGAAAAAAAGAGTTTTCAGAGCAGATTTAAACATGTCTCTGATGTTGACTGTGAACCAACAGCATGGTGTTTTGTGTTCAGGTGGCGGCCATCAACCCCAGCCACCCGCTGGCCCAGATGCCCCTCCCCCCGTCGATGAAGAACTGCATCCAGCTGGCGGCGTGCGAGGCCAGCGAGCTGCTGCCCATGAACCCGGACCTCCCCGCCGACCTCTTCACCTCCTGCCTCACCACGCCCATCAAGATCGCCCTCCGATGGTAAAGTTTCTTTATTTACCCTCTTCTCTCTGCCACGCAGTCTGTTACTTACTGTTAAAGTCTGAAACCTTCAACATGGTACGTTTAACCCTCTAGACCACTGGTTCCCAACCTTTCTCTTGAGGGACCCTCATTTTTACCATTGTAAACTTTGGCAACCCCCCTGTTGTCCATTGCTTCTATGAAGCCGAACTCAATGTAACTTTCATGGTACCCTCTTTTTAGGGACCGAGTACTAACGGTGCGAGGACCCTATTGAAATTGGTCCGTTTATTATTATTCTTATTTTTAGGGGGAATCAATCGCTTATTTGAGGCCTTTATCATATTCAAAAACTCACCATATTTGGAATATACATTAATAAGATTTGAAATTTACGTATTCTGGTATTCGCGGGAATGGACCTTGCAAAATGACTCACTAGCGCCCCCTCAAAATTTTCAAAACATCCTCACAATATAGGTTTTTTTCACGTAGACACACGAAAGTTGGTACATATGTGTATCATGGGAAGACGCACCAAAAAGCCTCAAGAACCCATACCCGAAAACGTACAGGAAGTCGGCCATCTTGGATTGAATATTGCACTTGTCATCGTTTTTCGCCATTTCCAGGTCGCATACTTTTACGAACTCCTCCTACAGATTTTATCCAATTGACTTCAAACTTGGTCAGTACCATCACAAGGTCTTTGGGATCAAAAGTTGTATAAAGCTTTACCGACGGTCACACTATGTGGGCGTGGCATGGCGGCAAAATATGGCGTCTCGCCATAAAACACGAGATTGTTATAACTTCTCCATTCTTTGTCCCATCTGGTCCAAACTTCTCATGCTTCATCAGAGTCCAGCCCTTAACACTTCTACATAACAATATTTCAGAAAGCCCCGCCCCTTATGCTTAATCCACGCCCCCTTTCATAAAATGACCACGTTGCATACTTTAACGAACTCCTCCGACAGATTTCATCCGATTTACTCCAAACTTGGTCAGTACCATCACAAGGGCTTTGGGATCAACAGTTGTATAAATCTTTACCGCCTGTCACACAATGTGGGCGTGGCATGGCGGCAAAATATGGCGTCTCGCCATAACACACCAGACAGTATAACTTGCCCGTACATTGTCCCATCTGTCCCAATTTTCTCACAGGTGATGAGGGTCCAGCCCTGAACATACCCACATGTAAATATTGACACACAGTCATAGCGCCCCCCGATGGCAACAGGAAGTAACAACTTTAACGCCTAGCCCCAGCAGTAGGTTTCACGTAGAGATACGAAATTTGGTACACAGGTGCTTCATGTGGAGACGCACCAAAAAGCCTCTTGGACCCATACCTCAAACCCAACAGGAAGTCCGCCATCTTGGATTGACTATCGCACTTGTCATCGTTTTTGGCCATTTCCAGGTCGCATACTTTAACGAACTCCTCCTACAGATTTTATCCAATTGACTTCAAACTTGGTCAGTACCATCACAACGACTTTGGGATCAAAAGTTGTATAAATCTTACCCGACGGTCACACTATGTGGGCGTGGCATGGTGGCAAAATATGGCGTCTCGCCATCTAACACCAGACTGAATAACTTGACCATACATTGTCCAATCTGTTTTTCACCTAGGCCCAGCAGTAGGTTTCACATAGACACAGGAAATTTGGTACACACGTGCTTCATGTGGAGACGCACCAAAAAGCCTCTTGGACCCATACCCTCAAACGTACAGGAAGTCGGCCATCTTGGATTGAATATCGCACTTGTCATCGTTTTTCGCCATTTCCAGGTCGCATACTTTTACGAACTCCTCCTACAGATTTTATCCAATTGACTTCAAACTTTGTCAGTAGCATCACAAGGCCTTTGGGATCAAAAGTTGTATAAAGCTTTACCGACGGTCACACTATGTGGGCGTGGTATGGCGGCAAAATATGGCATCTCGCCATAACACACGAGACTGTATAACCTCACCATACATTGTCCAATCTGTCCTAAATTTCACACACGTGATTAGGGTCCAGCCCGAAACACACCCACGTGTCAATTTTGACACACACTCATAGCGCCCCCCGCTGGCAACAGGAAGTAACAACTTTTTTGCCTAGCCCCAGCAGTAGGTTTCACGTAGACACACGAAATTTGGTACACACGTGCTTCATGTGGAGACGCACCAAAAAGCCTCTTGGACACATACCTCAAACCCAACAGGAAGTCCGCCATCTTGGATTGCCTATCGCACTTGTCATCATTTTTGGCCATTTCCAGGTCGCATACTTTAACGAACTCCTCCTACAGATTTTATCCAATTGACTTCAAACTTGGTCAGTACCATCACAAGGCCTTTGGGATCAAAAGTTGTATAAATCTTACCCGACGGTCACACTATGTGGGCGTGGCATGGTGGCAAAATATGGCGTCTCGCCATCTAACACCAGACTGAATAACTTGACCATACATTGTCCAATCTGTCCCAAATTTAACACACGTGATTAGGGTCCAGCCCGGGACACACCCACGGGTCAATAGTCACACACAGTCATAGCGCCCCCTGCTGGCTACAGGAAGTAACATGTTTTACACCTACCACAAGAACAGTGGTAGGAGACACGCAATTTGGTACGAATAGAGACTGAGCCCACAGCGCTGCGTCCGACATGCCCTCCCCCGACGGCTCCACTCTGCGAGGGCCCGTTCAGTACTGCGCGCAGTCCTAGTTCTTTTTGAGATATTCAACATATCGTCTCCCTGACAATTTGCCATTTTTCCATTAGCTTTGTGTTTGCGTTGCTATGTGAGGTTACCGCTAGGTGAGGTTACCGCTAGGTGAGGTTACCGCTAGGTGAGGTTACCGCTAGGTGAGGTTACCGCTAGGTGAGGTTACCCCTAGGTGAGGTTACCTCTAGGTGAGGTTACCGCTAGGTGAGGTTACCGCTAGGTGAGGTTACCTCTAGGTGAGGTTACCTCTAGGTGAGGTTACCTCTAGGTGAGGTTACCGCTAGGTGAGGGTACCTCTAGGTGAGGTTGCCGCTAGGTGAGGTTACCGCTAGGTGAGGTTACCGCCAGGTGAGGTTACCGCCAGGTGAGGTTACCGCCAGGTGAGGTTACCGCCAGGTGAGGTTACAGCTAGGTGAGGGTACCGCTAGGTGAGGTTAGCGCTAGGTGAGGTTAGCGCTAGGTGAGGTTACCGCTAGGTGAAGTTACCTCTAGGTGAGGTTACCTCTAGGTGAGGTTACCGCTAGGTGAGGTTACCGCTCGGTGAGGTTACCGCTAGGTGAGGTTACCGCTAGGTGAGGTTACCGGGCCCACCTGGTGAGACCCATAGATTGACACCCCTGGTTTAAAGTGTTACCGGATATTTCTTTATTTTAAGGTGATGTATACATTTTATATTAGACAGCTGGATCTATTTCTCTGCACTCTTATACAAAAACACACGTTTCTGCCCAGAACCATCAGAGGACCTTGTGTGATTAGTTTGTGAAGCCTGTTAGCGTCAGCTAGCATCCCTGCGTGGACTCTGAGGACACTGATTCACTCTAACCTCTGAGCTCCACCCTGATACTCAATATTACTATGATGAGACATTTTCAGCCCAGATGAAAAATGTAAAGTGACATCATCCAGAGCGATGTGAGGATGATGATGATCCCTGCAGAGGAAGCTCCGCTAGAATAGGTAGAAGATATTCAGGAGGAAGAGTTACAGAGGCCTGATGGAGAGCAGCTCCATGCATCATTCAGAGGAAACACTGATGGAGCTCCAGATCACCACAGAGATACCATGTTGCATCACACCGCCTCTGTGTTTGTGTGTGTGTGTGTGTGTGTGTGTTTGTTTGTGTGTGTTTGTGTTTGTGTGTGTGTGTGTGTGGTTGCCACCCAGGATGAGATGGTTGCATCACCTCTGATCCAGTGTCAACACAAACACACACATGGAGTCATGTTCTCCATCCACATGGACTATAACTCCACATCTTCTATGTGGGGAGAGCAACAAGTAGAGCTGATATCTAGACATTTAGCATGGTTTTATTGATGATTGATCATGATTTTAGTTATTAAGAATGTTTCCATGACTGTAGATGTAAAAATGACAAAAAAAGACACAAAATGACAAAAAATTGATGTAAAAATAGCCAAAAAAGACACAAAATTACCATAAATAGATGTAAAAATGATCCAAAAAGACACAAAATTACAGAAAATAGACGTAAAAATGATCAAAAAAGACACAAAATTACAAAAATATATATAGAAATTATCAAAAAAGACACCAAATAACAAAAAATAGATGTAGAAATGGACATAAAAGACAAAATGACCAAAAATAGATGTAAAAATGACCAAAAAAGACACTTAATTACCATAAATAGATGTTAAAATGATCTAAAAAGACACAATATTACAAAAATAGATGTAAAATTAACCAAAAAAGACAAATGGAAATAGAAAAAATTATCAGACCTCCTTGTTTTCTTCAGTTTCTTGTTCATTTTAATGTCTGGTTCAACTAAAGGTTCATTTGTTTGGACAAGAGCATGTGGGGTTGCCACCCAGGATGAGGTGGTTGCATCACCTCCCATCCAGTGTCAACACAAACACACACACACACACACACACATATGGAGTCATGTTCTATATCCACATGGACTGTAACCCCGTATCCTGTATGTACACAAAATTAAGAAGTTACAGTAAAACACAACGTCAAATTGCATCAAAAATAGGGCGTAAAAATTGAAAATTGAATATCACGGTAGTAGACGATCTGGACAACATACTATCATTAATTTACAGATTCTAAAGGCTGAAGATGTTTGATAGAGATGTTTTGTAGTGATGCGATGGGTGGGCGGGGCTTCCCACAGTGTAACTTGTGTGAGGGGGCAGCTCCTCTTTAATTCACTCCACTCTGCCTCGTCTCCTCAGGAATTGTTAAAGTGTCAGAAAAAAGTGTCTGAAAAATCAAAAAGTGTCAGAAAAAATCCCTAAAGTGGCCGAAAAATCAAAAAGTGGCTGAATTTTTTTTTTCTTAAAAATCCAAAAGTGCCCGAAAAAAGTATCTGAAAGTCCAAAAGTGTACGAAAATTCCTCAAGTGGCTGAAAAAAGTGACCAAAAAATCCAGAAGTGTACGAAAAATCCAAAAAGTGTCCGGAAAAAAAATACAAAAGTGGCCGAAAAAAAATTGTCTGAAAAATCCAAAAAGTGTCCGGAAAAAAAATAGAAAAGTGGCCGAAAAATACAAAAGTGTCTGAAAAAAAGTGTCTGAAAAATCCAAAAGTGGCCTAAAAAAAGTGTCTTTAGAAAATTCTAAAGGGTACGAAAAATCAAAAACTGTTGCACCATCACCAGCAGCTCTACACACACACTAACGCTGCTACGCTGCGCTGTGGCTCAGTTGGTAGAGCGTTCGTCCAGTAACCGGAAGTTTGGCGGTTAGATCCCCGACCATGGCAACCTACATGTCGAAGTATCCTTGAGCAAGATACTGAACCCCAAAAATCGCTCCCGATGCTGCGTTCATCTGTGTGAGAATGAATTCCTGCTGGTGGCAGGTGGCACCAGTGTGCCCTGGTAGCCTCGGCCACCAGTATGAATGTGTGTGTGAATGAGCGTAGTGTGTAGTGTAAAGCGCTTTGGATAAAAGCGATATGTAAGTGCACCCCATTTACCATTTACTTCCAGCACACACAGGCAGTGTGTCCCGGCTGTAAATGTGGGTGGTGATGTGTAATTGAACTTTCTGTTGAACGATGAAAGTGTGACGTCAGATTCAGTCTCGTCTCCTCGTCTTCATGTTGAAGCTGATAGGAAGCTTCAACAGCACAAACACATCAGATTTACACATTCTAAAGGCTGAAGATGTTTGATAGATTATTTGTAGTGATGCAATAGGTGGGCGGGGCTTTCCACAGTGTAACTTTGCATTCTGATACATAGAGAAATAAAGAGAGAAGAACTTTGAGGACAAAAGTAAATACTTAAAATGTGAGAAAGACAAATGAAGAGGACGTTGGTTGTTGTGTGATGATGAACATGCAGGTGAAACTCTCTCTCTCTACTCGTCCCTGTGGTCCATAAATCATTACTAACACACAGTTTTTAGCATTTTAATGACTGAATTCACTTTGCACACACGACAAGTCACAGTGAGGATTTAAGACAGAGATGAGTTCTTCTCTCTGAGTGAGAGTGACAGGTTTCCTTCAGGAGATGTCCTCCAGCTAGCTCACTGTTTTCTCTCTGACACAACTGTTGAAGACTTCAGTTTATCTTCTGCGCTCTGAATCCACACCCCGCCGTGACCTTCAGCATAATCAGCTCACAGTATTATGCCATTAATATTGATATATCCCTCACCAGCGTTCTGTTCCACAGAACAAGTAGCTGGATCACATTGACTCAAGTGTTCCTGAATCCCCTCAGACACGCCTGGGCTCGTAGGGAGACGGGAACTTTGGCTGGTTTGTAAAAATGAATTTAACTTGTGGGTTGTTAATGAATCAGGGAAAAAAATACAAATAAAAAGACACAAAATGAAAAAAAAGGCACAAAATTACAGAAAAAAATGCGCAAAATCATCAAAAAAGACACAATCATTATTTCTGTGGAACTAAAGTTCAATGTCCTGTAATTTCCTGTTATGTTACACTTTTGATATCAGAGCACACTTGGGAGGTCAGATTCCTGTTCTAATGTTATCGTATCAACCAGAGCATCCGCTTCAGAAATGCTAAGTTGACTTGTCTAATGAGTTTTTCCTTTCCCATAAAAACTGAAATCCTACCTGTTACCAGATCATGTCATGCATTCATTTCTTATATTACCTATATTTTTTTAACATATTTACACTACAAGTCTAGCATCCTTTTTTAAACTTTTGCATCCAGCTGTTTAATAAACAGGCACACGCAGAATAAGTTCATACTGCTGTCTCCATACGAGCTTCAGTCTTCCTGTCGTCCACAGCTAACTCTGCCTCGTGCCCACAGTTTTACTTCCATTGATCTTCCATATCATAACAGCAGCAACCAGCTGACTTTTCATCAGAAAAAACACCCTGCAAAGCTCCAAACTGGGCGTTTTCTGAGGAGCTCCTGGTGTTTTAGCTTTGGTGGACACACCCTTCTGAAAATAGCACCAGAGTTCATTGAACAGCTACTCAACAAACCAACAGGAAGTTAAATTTTAATTAAAATTCACACTTCTAACTTATTTATTCAGTCTTTAATGACAGAAGGAAAGAACACAATCGAATGATGCATTTCTAAAAAGATGAATACCACAAATCCAACTGTTTCCCTTGAGGACGAACACTGTGCTCTTCTAGGAAACACATTACTTATTTCAGACATCGTCTCCAGCTGCCTCCTTCCTGACAGATTTGGTGGAGAATAACAATTTGATTGAGAATAGTCCCAATGCAGGAGAAACAGTGCAGCAGCTTAAAGCCTCCAGCTGTGACCTGCAGGAGCTCCACCACTTCCACCACTTCTTCCATCCTCTTCATATCCCCATAGTTTCTCTCTGCTGTACCTTTATTATTGTCTAAATAAAGATATGCCGAGCTGTCTTAATGTTTAACAGCCCCAGAGTGAGACGAGGGAGAGAATGAGGCCTGGATGGGGTGGAGTTAGAGAGAGAGAGGGAGAGAGAGGGAGAGAGAGAGAGAGAGAGAGGGAGAGAGAGAGAAAGAGAGGGAGAGGGGGAGAGAGAGAGAGTGGGCGGATGGAGGATCCTCTGATGTGCTGGCTTACCTCGGCTCTAAAACTTTAATGAGATGCATTGAGGGATGGATGATGGGGTTTACAGAAAGAGAGAGAGATGGAGAGAGAGAGACAGAGTGCATGTGTACCTTTCATTGCTCAGCTGAGCAGAAAATCATTACTGATGGAGCGCCATCTTCAAGGGATTCCCTGCTGCTGCCATGGAGAAGGAGGGAGGAGGAGGAGAGGATCTGGAAATAGAGAGGAGGACACCAGGGGAAGGGAGGAAGAAAAGAACCAACGGATGAAGGGAGAAGTGTCTGAAAAATCCAAAAGTGCCAGAAAAATCAAAGTGTCTGAAAAATCAAAAAATGTACGGAAAAAAACTCCTAGTGGCCGAAAAATCCAAAAAGTGGCCGAAAAAAAGTGGCCAAAAAATCCAAAAGTGTACGAAAAAAAAAATCCAAAAGTGGCCGAATAAAAAAAAAAGATCCAAAAAGTGTCTGAAAAATCAAAAAGTGTCTGAAAAATTGTGTTGCACCATGACCAGCAGCTCTACACACACTAACGCTGCTACTAGCTGCTGTGGTTTCCTTTGACTTCCATCCACACAGGCAGTGTGTCCCGGCTGTAAATGTGGGTGGTGATGTGTAATTGAACCTTTGTGTTGAGCTTCGACAGGAACGATGAAACTGTGACGTCAGATTCAGTCTCTTCTCCTCAGCTTCATGTTGGAGCTGATCGGAAGCTTCAACAGCACAAACACACAGCAGATTTAATAGAAATGCAGCAGAGAGGATCACATGACCACATCCTGTATTCCTTTATTCAATCCCCCGACACACACACACACACCACATTAAATGTTGTGTGTGCAGCTTTGTGTAGGGTGAGCCTCAGCAGGAGCTCTTATATAACTGTGTATGTTTTATCTCTGAAGTTGAACCAGAGCAGCAGCTTCACCTTACATCACCACCAAACATACAGAATGAAGGAACTCTCATACTTCTGCTCTCTTCCTTCTGAAGGCTGTTTTCTGATCTCGCACCATGTTTCTGGAGTTAGTTTCAATATTTCTTATGACAGATTCACAGTTTACTTGATGCTGCTTAGAGCCAGTTTGTAAAGCAGCTTTTTAAATTTCTTAGCCTGCCTTAGTATGATCTTTATTAGCTTATTTTTTAAACTAAATTAAAGGCTACTGAAAGATGCTACATCTCAGAAAAAAGCAGCTACATTCTTCTTTTGAGGGTTTTAAAAAACATACATGGACACAATTATTTTGATCAATATTGTAATCACTATTATTAATCTTGATTATTCATCATGTTAGGGAAAACATCTGTATTTTTATTGCACTACTTTAAAACAAACAATAGGAACAGTTTTTAGTGAGATTGCTAAGTGAACACCTGCAGCAGCAGCACATACACACTGTACTGCTACAGAGCTAACTGTTAGCCTGTTAGCACATACACACTGTACTGCTACAGAGCTAACTGTTAGCCTGTTAGCACATACACACTGTACTGCTACAGAGCTAACTGTTAGCCTGTTAGCACATACACACTGTACTGCTACAGAGCTAACTGTTAGCCTGTTAGCACATACACACTGTACTGCTACAGAGCTAACTGTTAGCCTGTTAGCATATACACACTGTACTGCTACAGAGCTAACTGTTAGCCTGTTAGCATATGCACACTGTATTGCTACAGAGCTAACTGTTAGCCTGTTAGCACATACACACTGTACTGCTACAGAGCTAACTGTTAGCCTGTTAGCAATTAGCAGACTGAACATTAAGGGGTTAACATCCCCTCCGACTCTGCAGCTGGGAGAGACTGCTGCAGGAGGACTGTGCCGCTTCGACTCGTTCTTGCTCTTCTTAACGAGCCGCGGGGGCCGAAGGCTCTTCTTAACGAGCCTCCGGCCCCCGCGGCTCGTTAAGAAGAGTAAGAACGAGTCTCCAAAAGTCTCCAATAACACCAGAAAAAGTTTCTGGATTTGTCTCCAGTCACTTTTTTGAAAAATAGTCTCTAAGGGGGTCTGAAAAGTTGCTAAATATAGCAACAAAGTTGCTAAGTTGCCAACACTGCTTCACCGGCTTTTACAAATGTTGCGTGTTGTTGTGGCGTCCAGTACTACGTCACATCCTGCTTAGTGTTCTATCCAATCAGTAACCAGGCTGTTTACAGGGAGAAACACGGCCCCGCCCCCTGGTGGTTGGAGGACTACTGGTGTAGAAAGTGTTGGTTATATAATAAATATCACCGCTCTACTTCAACACACTGAAGATGGATCACTGAGGTCATCAGCATCCAGCTGCTGTTGGTCTGAACTGTGTCCTGCGTTAAAGGCTAATTACTTTTTAAAACGTAAGTGTTGTTGCTCTTTAATGTGGTTTAGAAGGATCACAGACCGTGACAGAGAGGTCGAGGTGTACTGATACAACTTCAAAGATCTTTTGTGGTGGTTTCTATTGTGTCTTTTGTGAATTGTGAATCATCTCTGAAGCTCCATGAAATAATAAAACCTGATGAAAGGTGATGCAGCAGCAACAGCTTGAGTGCTGTTTGGCATAGATTTTCTAGAGTAAGAGCACTTAGTGGAGATATTGGTGACGGCCGCACATTCAGGGTGAGAACACCCAGTCATTACATTAGACCAGGGGTCTCAAACTGGCGGCCCGTGGGCCAATTGTGGCCCTCGTGATGATATTTTGTGGCCCCCACCTTGATATGAAAGTTTAATGTGAGTTTTATATGAATGACACATTACTGTGTTGTGTGTGGAAGGTCCCTTTAATTACTTTTTTGGTAATTGTGTGTCTTTTTTTGGTAATTTTGTGTCTTTTTTTAAAATATTTTTTTGTCTTTTTAAAAGATAATTTTGTGTCTTTTTTGTAATTCTGTGTTGTTTTTAAATAATTTTGTGACTTCTTTAGTAATTTTGTATTTTTTTTGGTAATTTTGTGTCTTTTATAATAATTTTGTTTCTTTTTTAAATTTTGTGTCTTTTTTGTAATTTTGTGTCGTTTTTAAGTAATTTTGTCTTTTTTAGTAATTTTGTGTTTTTTTTGTGGTCATTTTGTGTCTTTTTTTTAATGTGTATTTTTTGGTAATTCTGTGTATTTTTTTGGTCATTTTATTTCTTTTTTGGTCATTTTGTGTCTTTTTTTAGTAACTTTGTGTCTTTTTTGGTCATTTTGATAGTCCCTCCAGCGGCCCCCAGGTAATTTGACTTTGAGACCCTGCTTCAGATCTTTTTTATTGACATATTTCTTTGAAATGTATAATTTCCATGTACACTATAATTTCCATTTAGTTATATTAATCAAAATAGAAAACCAAGTATTCTGTAAGCTGTCTTCAGCAACATTGTACTCTTTTTTTAATTAACCCTAACCCGTCCCAAACGTATAAAAACACACAAACAATATGACAGAGGTGACCAGGACAGGAAGACAGAGAAAAAGAGAAATAAATACAGAACAACATAAGGAGAGGAAAGGAGGAAAAACAATGAAATAAACCCTGTAAGTCAGTTAAACCTGCCCTGGATGGAGGCAACATGCCACCTGACTGCTCCATGTCAATAGTTTTATTCAAAGCAATAATTTATTATGTTTCTTCAGGGTTTTGATTTAATTGTCTGTCTACATAATTAACAGCAGCTCCTGAATGTGTTTCTCATTTAATCACCTGAACATGTTGAGCTTATTTAGGACAGTTAAATCTGTCTCTAGAGACGCACATGATACTCTACCTAAATATACCTGATGATGTCATTAATGACATCTGCTCATTACTATTTATTCAAATGATCTCCTAGTGAATGTCAGGCTTCCAGCTGTGAGTCGTCCTGTTCCAGTCTAATCATCACGCTGCTCACACACACACACACACACACACACACACACACTCAACAATTGTTCCATGATTCACCAATTTGTCTCTAGGTGACATCATCACTACAGTCTGTCTCTGAGCTGTTCAGAAGCATTAATATGGAGCTGTACGCTGTTCTGGGAAATAACCTCACAGTATGTGAATCCTGTAGATCAGGGGTCTCAAACTCAAATTACCTGGGGGCCGCTGGAGGCAGGATCAAAATGACCAAAAAAAGACACAAAATTACTAAAAAAGAGACACAAAATGACCAAAAAAGATGCAAAATTACAAAAAAAAAAGACAAAATGATTAGAAAAAGACACAAAATTACCAAAAAAGACACATAATGACCAAATAAAGACACAAAATTACTTAAAAAGACATGAAATTATTAGAAAAAGACACAAAATTACTAAAAAGACACAAAATTATTGGAAAAGAAACAGTTACCAAAAAAAGACACAAAATGACATTCCATAACATTTCCACTTCTTGCGGTAACAACAACACGGCAGATAATAATAATAATAATAATAATAATAAAAGGTCCGGTAGCAGCTGCCTTTCTTTTTGTTAACGTCGTCATAGAAACAAATGAAACAAAGCTCCAGCTGGAGCAATTAAGGGACCTTCCACATACAACATTCATATAAAACTCACATTAAACTTTCATACCAAGGTGGGGGCCACAAAATATCATCACGAGGGCCGCAATTGGCCCGTGGGCCGCCAGTTTGAGACCCATGATTTAGGGTGAATATTTCATTTAAACCGACTAAAGCTATAGGCGGGGTTAACAGCCCTGTGTGTTAAGGGTTAATGTATTAATTGGCATAATGTGTCCAGTTTACCACCAGCACTGATCTTTGATGTTCATTTAACCCTCTGGAGTCACCAATCACACCAACATGATCAAATCAATGATGTCATGGTGTAAAAATCAAGCAGTGTTTCCATCAACTTCCCTCTAAAATACTTAAAACTCCATGAGGACAGTTTTAGTTTGATATACGGAGATAAGGTCAAATATATTTAGTATAAAAATATAGAACTAGATGTTCTTCTCATTTTACCTCTTATATGCAACATTTGCAACATTTTGTTGTGTTTCTTTGGATTCAAACTGTTGATCCAGTAAGTCAAAGTGAAACAATAATTGTCAGGTTATAAAGGTGAGGCTGTGCTGATAAAAAAAAAAAAAGATACTGACATGACGTGGTAAACATTGTTTTAAATGTTTTATACAGGCAGAATGAAAAGAATTCAAAAACGGACAAAATAGCCCAAAACTCCAGAGGGCAGATCAGACAGACCCCTCGCTATTTTCACATATTTATTTCACATTTGACTTATTCATGATCAAACAGAGCACATTCATCATTATGTATTATGATTTTATGTTTTATGTTTTGAAACAAGAGCTACTGTGTTACTTTGAGCTTATGTAACAGTGAGAAATTTGATAAGAATCAGTTGAAAAGCCGATATTGTCATAGTCATTATACGGACTTGCTGCCGGACTTTACTCATCCTGACCATTTTAAAGTGAAGACCTTGTGTTGTGCTCATTAGCTGCAAGAATTCACTGGAGATCTTTTCAGTGTCAGATACTCACTGACTGACTGTCGGTTTGAAATGTGTCTTTGAAACTTCCACGTCTTTGTCCTTGGCAGGACCGTAGTTCCAACACTCTGAGTCCCTGTCCACGTCTGATTGGTTCCAGTCAGACTGATCTTGTGTTTACTGATGAAACCGTTCTCAAAGGAAAGAGACAATCAATGCTAACGCTGTGTTCATACAGCAGGCATGACTGTGAAGACTCACAGGTATCCACAGAACCCATGAACCCTTTTCATTGAGATATGAAGACAGAGGGTCGACCCTCTGGCCAGTGTCAGTTTGTGGTGGTTTGCCTTGAGTGAATTTGTGTCTGTCGCCGTGTTTCCTTTAGAGGGAAAGTGTCCACTGGGGAAGTCTCAGGCCACGCCCTCTCTAAAGTCTCAGGCCACGCCCTCTCTAAAGTCTCAGGCCACGCCCTCTCTAAAGTCTCAGGCCACGCCCTCTCTAAAGTCTCAGGCCACGCCCTCTCTAACGTCCGCTCACTCTGCGTGTCTTCACTACAAGTTAGCCCCCAGAGGGATTTAGAGATTCCGGAGGTGACGTCTGGTTTTCGCCTTCGCTAACTGATCATACACAAACCAGCATGGCTAATTATGCACAGAGTCTCCGCTGATAATAAACAGAGTGATGGTGAATTAACAGCATCACTAACTGTGTACAGAGTGTCTGGTGCTTGTTGTAAACAAACAGAGATCGCTAAGTGAACACCTCCTGCAGCAGCAGCACATACACACTGTACTGCTACAGAGCTAACTGTTAGCCTGTTAGCACATACACACTGTACTGCTACAGAGCTAACTGTTAGCCTGGTAGCACATACACACTGTACTGCTACAGAGCTAACTGTTAGCCTGTTAGCACATACACACTGTACTGCTACAGAGCTAACTGTTAGCCTGTTAGCACATACACACTGTACTGCTACAGAGCTAACTGTTAGCCTGTTAGCACATACACACTGTACTGCTACAGAGCTAACTGTAGCTAACTGCCGCTAACGGAGGCTCTTCTTAAAAAGTCGGCCTCCGGCTCGTTAAGAAGAGTAAGGAGTCTCTGGATTTGTCTCCACTCACTTTCTTGAAAAGTCTCTAAGGGGTCTGAAAAGTCGCTAAATTTAGCAACAAAGTTGCTAAGTTGGTAACACTGCTTCAACAGCTTTTACAAATGTCGCGTGTTGTTGTGGCGTCCAGTACTACGTCACATCCTGCTTAGTGTTCTATCCAATCAGCAACCAGGCTGTTTACAGGGGAGAAACAAGTCCAGACAAAAGTCCTCTCCGGACAGCTCGTATTCAGATTAGGGGCGTTTCAGCGAGTGGAAACAGCCCTTGTTTGTGTCTATGAATTGACTTTGTATGTTATTGTGCCACCTGGTAAACAGGTAAACAGGTCTCTGGTGGACCTGGTTTACAGACATCTAGATGAGGCACTAAAAACGAAACCTTGATGGTGAAGTTGACTAAAGCTGCCGTCTCCTTTCCAAGCTACAGGAAAGAAAACCAGCCAGCTTTCAGTAAACTAACAGCGTTTAACACATTTCTAAGTAAAATAGTTCCAGAGAACCTCCAGGACTCAGAGACGGTTTGATGGCTGGTGTCGTGGATCCTGGAGGTCAGTGACAGAGCAGATTAGATGTGAGATCAGCAGCAGTCTCTGTGGTACGACTGATGGAGACGGTGGTTTGGGACGGGAAGGCTGATTGAAGGAGTAATGAGCTGGAGGAGACAGCTGGCTCTGCAGGGACTCCTCCTCCTCCTCCTCCTCCTCCTCCAGCCTCCCGGGGAGCAGCATAGTAGTTTCCTCTCACAAGAGTCACTTCATCCTCCTCCAGTTTAATATGTACATGCCCACTCCTCACCTCTCTGCTCCCACACACTCATCCACCGCTCCAATTAAAGTTTGGCCATCTTGCTCTTTGTAATAATCTCTTGATTTGCTTTTCATCTCTCAACTCCAGCTCACCTGAACTTCTCTCAACTCACCTGTGTCTTTAGTTCACCAGTAAAACGTGTTGGTCCAAACATGTTATTAGTCTAAACGCTACCAGTCACTGTCCATGTTTCTTTTATTGGCTTCTTATTGGTTTACTTGCTACTCTTTTACTAAGACAGAAACGAGAAGATGATCAATTATTTCTCACGTTTTAGTTAGAATAATTTGTAGGTATTTTGTCATGTTTGAAACAAGGTTATTTTAGTTAACGAAAAGTAATGAAATAATGAAAACTAGAAACTAGTTAACTGAAATAAAAATAAAAACAGATTTAAAAAAAAAAAAACAATAACTAACTGAAACTGTATTTTGTGGTTACAAAACTAACTAAAACTAACTAAAATTACGGTGAAAATGTGTATATATAACTTTGTTTTCAAGAATCTCATTTGTTCTCAAGTTCTATCTCAGGAAAAACTTAAGAAGAAAGTTAAGAAAACAACTAAAGAAAAGACCAGAATTTCTTCGTGAATAACAAATCTTAATTTTTTTCTTAAAAGCAAAGTTAAGAAAAAAGTGGCACTTAAGAAGCTTGTTTATTTTTCATAAGAATGCTTTGTGAATCCGGCCCCATGTTCCTAACCTGTTGACCATCTCAACCTCAGGGAAAAAAAATTCTATCTTGTCTATCTTGTCTTCATGTGGAAACAGCTGAACTGGATGTTCCATGCAGAAATGAGGATATTCGCATAAACTTTTAGATTATTTTATGATTTAAAGACCATTTAAAGATTTATAAACCATGACCCATCCCTGATACATGTCTGTCTGCCAAGTGTGAATAAAGAAAGAGATGATGAATCTTTACACTTTTACTGTTTGGCAGAATCCCTGAAAACTATCTTACTACTCACCCAATATTCATAGATCTTTCAAATTGTCTTCTTCGTGCATTGAATTAGTCATTGACTAGACAAAACTTGTTTTGCTGTTGTCTGCTAGCGCTCCACGTCAGCCCTGTCAGACTGATGCGTTATAGAAAGCCTGAGTCACGGCTGGGACCAATACTTGTTTGTTTTTCAGTGTCCTACTTTAACTTTAACCCTTTCCACTGGCCATGAAGTGATAGCTTCTTCCTTTGTTTGGTGTTCATGCACCTCTAATTAACACATGCAGAGCTGAAAGCCTCATCATTCAGCAGATATTTAACAAAGACCATTTGGTTTTAGGTAAGAACAGATCTGAAAAGAAACTTGATAAAAGCTTTCTCTGCTGACCTCATCACTCATTCAGCCCATCCAGCCTCAGCTCAACGTATGGGCTGGTTAGAACGATAAGCAGGATGTGACGTAGTACTGGACGCCACAACAACACGCAACATTTGTAAAAGCCGGTGAAGCAGTGTTGGCAACTTAGCAACTTTTTTGCTGTATTTAGTGACTTTTCAGACCCCCTTAGAGACTATTTTTCAAAAAAGACTTTTTCTGGTGTTATTGGAGACTCGTTCTTACTCTTCTTAACGAGCCACGGGGGCCAGAGGCTCTTCTCAATGAGCCGCGGGGGCCGGGAGCTCTTCTTAACGAGCCCACGGGGCCGGTGGCTCTTCTTAATGAGCCATGGGGGCCGGAGGCTCTTCTTAACGAGCCGCGGGGGCCGGAGGCTCTTCTTAATGAGCCGCGGGGGCCGGAGGCTCTTCTTTATGAGCCGTGGGGGCCGGCGGCTCTTCTTTATGAGCCGCGGGGGCCGGCGGCTCTTCTTTATGAGCCGCGGGGGCCGGCGGCTCTTCTTTATGAGCCGCGGGGGGCCGTAATTACTGCTTATTAGTAGTAAGTAAGGAAGTTGTTGTATATGAGTTACGATCTTAACATGCTTTACTTTGTATGGACTTTATAAGGTGGTAGTAACACAAGAATAATGATTCTCCCTTAATAACACTGAATGAATATGGTCTGTTCCTTCATAACTACCACCTTATAAAGTCCATATTATAAAGCATATTAAGATCATAACTCGTATACAACAACTTCCTTACTTACTACTAATAATCAATAATTCTGAGGTTATTGAGGGAAAACTCTTAGTTAATGTCTTACTGGTTGTATAATAAGGCCATGCAGAATAAGGCATTAATAACTACTGAATAATGACTCATTAAGAGACAATATGTTACTGATTTACATACTAATAAGCAGCTAATTAATGTTGAATACATGAACCTTAATATAAAATGCTACCAAACACTCACAACTTCACTGTTTATTGCCTGTTGTTTGTCTCATTGCTAAGCAGGAAGCGTTCTCACTCGCTGTGTTTGATTCATAGTTTTGGTATTAAAAACAATAAACAAGCCAGAGGGAGAAACATTTAGGGTTCAAGTTCATAGACAACGATTAGAAGCTCTGCAGAGTCTTCCAGCCGCACTGCGACATCACAACAACAACAACAACAATAATAATAATCATCATATATTTCGATCATTTTAGAGACCAACATTGCTTTTTCTAAGACAACATGACAACAGATACTGGTGACCAAACGCTCTCCTCTCCTCTATTATCCTCTCCCGCTCTCATCCTCTCATCCTCTCCTCCTCTCATCCTCTCCTCCTCTCCTCCTCTCATCCTTTCCTCTCATCCTCTCCTCCTCTCCTCCTCTCATCCTCTCATCTTCTCCTCTCATCCTCTCCTCCTCTCATCCTCTCCTCCTCTCCTCCTCTCCTCCTCTCATCCTTTCCTCTCATCCTCTCCTCCTCTCCTCCTCTCATCCTCTCATCTTCTCCTCTCATCCTCTCCTCCTCTCATCCTCTCCTCCTCTCATTCTCTCCTCCTCTCATCCTCTCATGCTCTCCTCCTCCTCCTCCTCTCCTCTCATCCTCCCATCCTCTCCTCCTCCTGATGTAACCTCCTCTTCCTCTCATCCTCCCATCCTCTCCTCCTCCTCTCATCCTCTCATTCTCTCCTCCTCTCATCCTCTCATGCTCTCCTCCTCCTCCTCCTCTCCTCTCATCCTCCCATCCTCTCCTCCTCCTCTCATCCTCTCCTCCTCCTGATGTAAACTCCTCATCCTCTCCTCCTCCTCCTCTCATCCTCCCATCCTCTCCTCCTCTTCCTCTCCTCCTCTCATCCTCCCATCCTCTCCTCCTCCTCTCATCCTCTCCTCCTCCTGATGTAAACTCCTCATCCTCTCCTCCTCCTCCTCTCATCCTCCCATCCTCTCCTCCTCTTCCTCTCCTCCTCTCATCCTCCCATCCTCTCCTCCTCCTCTCATCCTCTCCTCCTCCTGATGTAACCTCCTCATCCTCTCCTCCTCCCATCCTCTCCTCCTCTTCCTCTCATCCTCCCATCCTGTCCTCCTCCTGTCATCCTCTCCTCCTCCTGATGTAACCTCCTCATCCTCTCATCCTCTCCTCCTCCTCCTGCTCCTCTCCTGCTCCTCTCTCTGTTTCCTCCTCCTCTTGTGTCTCCTCCTGCCAGACTCCATTTTTACTGATCATCTGTGTTTATTTGGGGAATATATCGACTCCCTTTTGAAGCGAACAGATAAAAACAGAAGGAAAATATTTAAACTGCACTTCAAATCAGATTCAGCAGTAAAAGTGTTGGATTGTTTTAGTTTTAGTGGGAAACAACGAGGAGCCAACACACCGACTGGGCATCCTGGGTTATTATTATTATTATTATTATTCTAACAGGAGGAGCTGTTCATTAAGGAGGAGGAGAACGTCTCTGTTCCTCCAGAGCTGGTCTCCATGTTCTTTAGGAACCGTCACTGTGTCATGAGGGATCTCATTATTCTGCAGCAGAAGAAGAAGAACCTCTGAGTGATCGCTGCAGGTCACGTTCTCTGACTTCTGTCCTTCTGGACTCTAAAGTTCAGGCGTTCTTCAGTTGTTGTTGGAGAAAGCTGACTGTCTAATACAGCACGGGTCTCAAACTGGCGGCCCGCGGGCCAATTGTGGCCCTCGTGGCGATATTTTGTGGCCCCCACCTTGATATGAAGTTTAATGTGAGTTTTATATGAATGTTGTGTGTGGAAGGTCCCTTTATTGTTTCACTTGTTTCTATGACGACGTTAACAAAAAGAAAGGCAGCTGCTACGGGACCGTTTATTATTATTATTATTATTATTATTATTATTATTATTATTGTTATCTGCCGTGTTGTTGTTACCGCAAGAAGTGGAAATGTTATGGAATGTCAATTTGTCTCTTTTTTTGGTAATTTTGTGTCTTTTTTTTAATAATGTGTCTTTTTTTTTTTTTTTTTTTTGGTAATTTTGTGGGGGGTTTTTTGTATTTTTTAGTATTTTTTGGTAATTTTGTGTCTTTTTTTTAAATAATTTTGTGTCTTTTTTAGTATTTTTTTGTCTTTTGTTTGATAATGTTCTCTTTTTTTGGTCAATTTTTGTCTCTTTTGAGTAATTTAGTTTTTCTTTGGTCATTTTGATGCTGCGACTCTCAGGTAATTAGAGTTTAAGACCCCTGGTTTAAGTTAAAGTAATGAATGTTAATCTTTATCAGTGCAATCATTTTTTTATTTATTCTGCCCTGCAGTTGATGTGTTACTGATGTTTGCACACACACACACACACACACACACACACACTCCTCCAGGTGTGTGATGAACGGCGTCCTGTCGTGACTTCCAGCTGTTCTGACCCGTCAGAGCGAACCAGGCTCAGTAAACAATAACCGCCACACACACACACACACACACACACACACACACACACACACACACACACACACACACACACACACACACACACACCCCTGCCCCTCTGTAACTGAGCCAACAGCCCTCTCAGCGTGCTCAGTGGTTGTAATGTACGAAGCTCTCATGTTTTCTCTGCTGATTGTGTCTCTGAGGTGATAAAGTCTGGACTGACGAGGCCAAACGCTTTACTGCTCCGCCTCGTCACACAGCGCTTCACCTCTTGTTTTCTGTCCAACTCTTATGAGCTGTTTTATCTCTTTCTGCAGGTTTTGTATGCAGAAGAGTGCCAAGCTGGTGCCAGGGGTGACGTTAGATCTCATCGAGAAGTAAGTGGCACTCCACCTCCATCCTGAACAAACAGAGAGAGTCTCTGCTTCCTCTCTGCAGGAACCAGCTGACAGAAACAAGAAATAAATCACTGGAATTAAGCAAATACAGACTCTAAACAAGTCATATTATCTGCCAGTGCAGTAGGTCATTTTTTCTTTGTAAGAATTCTTTAAATAAGTAAAAATATCTAGAAACTGGAAAAACCAATGATAGCTTAAAATAAATCCAAAAATACTTATTTTGAGCAATTGTGGCTTAAAGAGCCCGACTGTAGTGACATTAAAACTAGAAGATTTCCTCTGGGTAAATAGTGAAAGGGCCACTACTGCCGGTGTGTGTACACTATGATGAGATTCTTCAGAGATTTATAACAATTAATACTAGTAATGTTATGATACTATATAATATACAAGGAGCACACCTACAACAAGCATTCCTTTACAAGTATTTATTTATACAGCAACCTATGACCTTTAACCTCAAAATGTGTGTGTGTGAGAAGCATGTGTATCTGGAGGAGTGTGCGCTTAGGCGCACATTTGTGTGTGTGTGTGTGTATAACGAAAATGGCATAAAGTTACGTGCGTGCGCGTGCATGTATCTGTAACTGTAATCACATCAAAAGATCAAAGGCTTTGGGGTCGACCAATCGGAGCAGAGCAATCAACAGAATTAACTGCTGCAGAATTAACCGCTGCAGAATGTCCCTGAACAGTGACAGCAGCCAGAGGTGGACAGACTGGAATTTCTGGCCTCGAACAGAAAGCATTTTTGGCAAAACCATAATACCTATCATTGATCCGACTTCACTTTGAGCGTCCTGAGTTCTTCCTGTTTTGCCCCCTTTTGTGAAGAAAAATGAAAAAATAGCTTTGTTAGAGCGATCTAAAAAACTGTTACATCTCCTTTTTTCAGAAATCTTCCTGCGTTTTAATATGGGGGCCAATGAGGCTGTTGGTGGTGTTGGTGGATCATCTGTGCGTCCTACGCCCAAACTATAACTCTGACAGCTTTACCAGAGGATTGTGAGGGAGAAGACTAATTTTCCTACGTTTCTATGTATAAATTATTTCTGTAGAGTGGAATTTGCGGCCTGGAGCGCAGTTTACAAATTTATTTTTTGTGTGATGATGTCACACACTGTGACACGAACATTCCGTGCAATACACACCCATTATAATCTCAGAATTTCTCCAAAAATTATCATGGTCATTGAACAGGGATTGATAAAAAACTATATGACCTATCAAAACGTGGATTAATACACCGATACACAAGACTTGTGTCTACTGTTTAAAGTTTAAATGGAGTCTCTAGGTGAAATTATGCCGGAGAAGTAGACGTTTAAAAATCTCCAATTATTGTTCTTTTTCGCTCATTTTTTTCCGGCCGTCCCATTCACTTCAATGCAAAATTTTGGGCAGTTTTTCACGACTTATGTCCAGAAAAATTAGTATTCTGTAGAGAAAAGTAATAGCACACCGATCCCGATCAAACCGCACATAATAATAACACTAATGATTAAATAAGCACATAAAGCTGTGATCAGTAGGTAAATTATACTCAAAACAATATAATTAAGATACTATTGCTAGATATAAGAAGTAAATACTTGTTAGCTTGATGTTTTTTTCAGTGTAAACTCTCAGGAGCAGCAGTCTGCAGAGATCATTCTCCTGTTTCTTCCTCCTGTCTCTCTCTCTCCGTCTATCTTCCTGTCTGTCTCTCTCCGTCTATCTTCCTGTCTTTCTGTTGTTTTCCATCCTGCAGGTATAATTCTCCGTCTTTGTTTCTCGCTCACAGCCAAAGCGGCGGTAGTTTGGCAGATTTAAAGCTCCACATTTCTTCTCTAAACCTCGGGGTGCCGAGCGTCTCAGCTGTCTGTCTGACTGATATCAGCTCAGGATGGAAGTCAAATCTAAAGTTTCACTCACTTCACACAACAACCATCGGCGTGGTTTCTCTTTTTTTCTGGGTGCGGGGGAGAGTCAGTGACAGCCATAAACCAAGAGAGTTGAGCAGGTTTAAGTTTAAAAGCAGGCTGTCATATCTCAGCAGAAAATATATTCACCTTTTAGAAATCACCTGGAGGAGTCAAACAGCAGCAGGAGAACTCACTTAATGACGTTTGCTTAAAGGTGAAGAATCGTTTCTCTTCACACACACACACACACACACACACACTGTAAAAAGGTGTTTAAAAACCAGATAAACAGTAAATCTGAGGGAAATGATCTTGCTGCATGGACAGATAATTTACCTTGACAAGATTTATTAAATTAAGATTATTAAATCTAGAAATAAGCATGTTGAACACTTAAAATAATAAATGAACTCTTAAAACCAGATAAAGTAAAGCTGCCAGCAGTGATGAACTGGCCCGAGCAGAGTGACCTGATGATTATTTGGTTCTTACCAAGATAAAAAAAAAATGTTGGGTTTTTTTGTGCTTTTGTGTCTTTTTCTGGTAATTTTACGTCTTTTGTTTCTTCTTTGGTCAGTTTGTCTTTTTGTGTGTCTTTTTTTGGTGCTTTGTGTCTATTCGTGTCTTTTTTTGGTCATTTTGTGTCTTTTTTTTTGTTAGTTTTGGTCACAAAATGACCCAAAAAGACAAAAAATGTACAAAAGAGACAAATTACAGCTGCCAGCAGCGATGAACTGGCCCGAGCAGAGTGACCTGATGAGTGAAATAAGCTGAAGAAAAAAATGTTTTTCTTTTTTTAATTAAAGTCAACCATGATTGAACCAAGGTACACTGTTAAAAAATCTGCTTAATTTATGGTAAAATACCGTCAGCTGCTACAGAAGATGAAACGCCAAATCTGGTCCAATTTAGATAAATGAGGAATGACTCTCCATTCACTGTTCCACTGAATAATAATCCGTGTGTTGAAGAAGAAATATATCTTGATAAAATCTCAGTAATTGGTCCAGTAGATGAGAGGATCATGTGTGTAGAGTTTACATGTTCTCTGTCTAAAAGATGAATGAGGATTATCCATCATTTCAACACGTTCTACCTCTTATTTTTCTTCTGTTTCATTTATTTATCTCTAGCTATTAATCATGTGTTTCTCTTCCATTCATCCTGTTCTGCCGGTTCTTCTGGTCTTGTGTTACGCACCACTTCTCTCCAGAGGCCTGGTAGTACGCAGGAAATGCCCCAGCACACACACATATATTATATATTTATATATATATATGAATATAATGTAGCTGCTGCAGGATGGAAAGCACCAGAGCCATGACGATCGCTTTTGAAGAAATTCTCCTTTTTCTTTCCTCTCCCTTTGTGTTTTTTTCTCCATTCGGCCTTCTGAAACTCTCCAACATCAGTCGTTGGTTTGACAACACTGAAGTTCTCCATTCATGCTCCGGTTCTCATGTCCTCTTCATCTTTTATCACCAGTCTCAGCAGAATAAAGAATGGAGAGGGCTGATTTATGATGCTGTGAGGAGAAACGTCACTCTGGTGTGCGTCACAAAGCTTTCTCACCTGAACTCGTTCCTCCGTTAGACACCAGGAGCTCTGAACAGAGACGTCAGAGGTGTGAGAGTTTAACAATAGACGTGTTTCCTTTTAACCAGGGGTCTCAAACTCAGATTACCTGGAGGCCGCTGGAGGCAGTATCAACATGACCAAAAAAAGACACAAAATTACAACAACAAAAAAAGACAGAATTACCAAAAAAGACACAGAATTACCAAAAAAATACACAAAATTACCAAAAAAAGACACAAAATTACAAAAAAAGACACAAAATGACAGAAAAAATACTAGATTACTTAAAAAAGAAACAAAATGACCAGAAAAAGACACAAAAGGACTAAAAAAGACACAAAATTACAAAAAAAAGACACAAAATTACCAAAAAAATACACAAAAGGACCAAAAAAGACACAAAATTTCTAAAAAAAAAAAGACACAAAATGACAGAAAAAAAACTAGATTACTTAAAAAAAGACAGAAAATTACCAAAAAAGACACAAAATGACCAAAAAAAGACACAAAAGGACTAAAAAAAGACACAAAAGGACCAAAAAAGACACTAAATTGTGTCCACCGGGAAAGTCTCAGGCCACGCCCTCTCTAAAGTCTCAGGCCACGCCCTCTCTAAAGTCTCAGGCCACGCCCTCTCTAAAGTCTCAGGCCACGCCCTCTCTAAAGTCTCAGGCCACGCCCTCTCTAAAGTCTCAGGCCACGCCCTCTCTAAAGTCTCAGGCCACGCCCTCTCTAAAGTCTCAGGCCACGCCCTCTCTAGAGTCTCAGGCCACGCCCTCTCTAAAGTCTCAGGCCACGCCCTCTCTAAAGTCTCAGGTAGTTAAAAAGACACAAATGACTTACAAAGACACGAAAAGTCATGAAAAGGATTCAACAATGGACCAAACAGTCCGATAAGACTCCATAGAGTTAAATGTCTCGCTGCTCAGTGTTTTCAGTCGGTAACAGACATTTAGTTTCAGTGTTAACAGTTTATTTTTAGATATATCCATACCATATCCAGACCATATATGGTCACTTCCTGTTTTAATAAACCAACATGGCGGCGGATGTAACGGTGAACTCGCCCTCCAACGGCTGACTTCCACTCGTCTCACCACATGTTTTGGTATTTCCCACTATTGTAATTTCTCTGTTTCCTCATATGAAACGCCACCTTTCATATATCTAAGGTTCCACTTCAATACAAGGTCATCTGTCTCATGAATCTGACATTTTATTAGTTTTTCAATATTGTTTAGAATCGACAACATCTCAAATCCAATTCAGTGGAGCGTTCAGACTAATAGAGAACAGGTCAGCACTTCCTGCTCCAACTTTGCTCTTAACCTCCTGACTTCATGTTAGTGTGTGTGTGTGTGTGTGTGTGTGTGTGTTCAGTCTGTTACACCAGTCAGAGCCCACTATAGTTTAATTCTATAGAGAGTTTCTATAGCATGAGTTGGATCAGAGCTGACTGATTCATCATGGACTCAAGCTTTGAATTCACATTACAGTTTGTTTGTTCCTCCCAACAAACACGAGGATTGTTTCTACTAGCAGGTAGCACCCAGAATGAGGGTCTCACTCACCCAAACGCCTCTAATCTGAATATGAGCCGTTCTAGAGGACTTTTATCTGGACTTCTTTAGTCCCTGTAGAAGAGCAGGGTCTTTAATCTCCCCTGAAAACAGCCTGGTTACTGATTGGATAGAACACTAAGCAGGATGTGACGTAGTACTGGACACCACAACAACACGCAACATTTGTAAAAGCTGGTGAGGCAGTGTTGCCAACTTAGAGACTTTTTTGCTAAATTTAGAGACTTTTCAGACCCCCTTAGAGACTATTTTTCAAGAAAGCGACTGGAGACAAATCCAGAGACTTTTTCTGGTGTTATTGGAGACTTTTGGAGACTCGTTCTGACTCTTCTTAACGAGCCGCGGGGGCCGGAGGCTCTTCTTAACGAGCCGCGAGGGCCGGAGGCTCTTCTTAACGAGCCGCGGGGGCCGAAGGCTCTTCTTAACGAGCCGCGGGGGCCGCAGGCTCTTCTCAACGAGCTGTGGGGGCCGGAGGCTCTTCTTAACGAGCCGCGGGGGCCAGAAGCTCTTCTTAACGAACTGTGTGGGCCGGAGGCTCTTCTTAACAAGCCGCGGGGGCCGGAGGCTCGTTAAGAAGTGTAAAAAGGAGCTGCAGAGCCTCGTTCTTACTCTTCTTAACAAGCCGCTAATGAATTAGGACATGATTAGGACATGTAGTTGAGTGAAATGCCCGTTCTAAGTGGTGAGAGTACAAGGCGTTACCTTTCAGCCTTAATGTTTGAACATGACATGGAGAAAGCTTCCTGTTTGTGTTGGGTGGAGGTGGGTGGGGGTCCTGATGGTTGAGTTGTGGTTGGGTTCATGGCATGTTGTCCAGAGGGCTGAATGCTGACTACGCTGATTAAATAATGGATGGTCTCAGAGCTCATGAAAGAAAAATGGAAACAGAGCCACTTCCTCCTCACCTCTCTGCTCTGTGAAGCCATAAATCATTCATCAGAACAGAATCAGCATTTTCTATTAACATCAGATTCTGATTTTAATTACATGTGCACTAATCAATTTTGTTAAAAAAAAATCAATAAATGAAATGACTCGATTGAAACTTGTTGCCGTAGTGACCAGAAACATAAAACCTTCCCTCCAGGGCCAACATCTATCTGTAGAGTTAGTGATAGAGGTTTTAGTTTCCGTTGGAATGAATGAAGAGCCCTCCAGCGTTTCTTTTGATAACACGAGGCTTTGAATTACTTTTTTATTGATGCCAATTATCAAAGACAATGTCAGTGTAGAACGACAGCTTTCATTATCAGCAGCAGCAGCACGGCGCTTTGAGAGGCTACACAGCTTCATAAGATGTTATTAATGTTATCAATATCACAATGGATCTCACGCAAGAAACACTCGAACAAACAGTTTGTTCAGTTATTCTTCAGTGACTCGTACGAGGAGAACTTGACTACGACGCCGTATTAGGGTCAAGTATTAAAGAATAAATAAATAGGGACCTGGGGAAGAGGGGTAATATTTAGAGAAAAAAGTTGCAGATTTACCGAATTAAAGTGGTAAATTTGCGAGAAAAAAATTGCAGATTTAAGAGATTAAAAGTAGCAGATTAACGGGATTAAAGTGACAAATTTGGGAGAAAATAAGTCACAGATTTATGAGATTTAAAGTGGCAAATCTGCGAGAAAAAACTTTCAGATTTAAGAGATTAAAAGTGGCAAATCTGCGAGAAAAAACTTTCAGATTTAAGAGATTAAAAGTGGCAAATCTGCAAGAAAAAAGTTGCAGATTTAAGAGATTAAAAGATTTACGAAAAAAAAGTCACACATTTCATAGATTTAAATTGGCAAATATGCCAGAAAAAAGTTGCACATTTACTAGATTAAAGTGGCAAATCTATGAGAAAAATGTCGCAGATTTACGAGATTTAAAGTGGCAAATTTACGAGGAAAAAATATGGTATTTCTCCATTAATTTTACATGCACATCTTTATATTTTTACAGTAAAACTGTGTTTTCAAAAGTTTTTAAAAAGTTTTGTACTATTCCTTGATTAATGGTAATTAAAGTGTCTATTATGGTGATATGCAATTTTTAATTTTACTCCCTATTTCTCATGCAATTTGACAGTTTAACTGTAGTTTTAACTAATATTTTTTTACAGTGCATCGTGGCACATTATCAGAACATTTCCAGGTATAAACACGCAGTAGATGTACACAGGTTCAACAAGTATTTTACAGTGTAAATACAGACTCAGTTGTACACTTCAATGATCAGCTCTTGTTTTTAGAAGATAAGTTAGTTCTTGCTACTGTAGCACAACTGCAATAATGAGATCAACTTGCCAGGTGACTTTGTCGTATCCTAGCAACAACAACACAAAAAAAACCCCAGCAGGTTGTTTTTCTAGGGAGGATTCAGCAGGGCAGCTGGTTATTGTTCGTCCAGGGTTATTGCTCTCAAATAGTATTTAAAAACAGCTTTTTTTCCTCCTTTATCATCACTTTGCTGCGTCCAAATTGGACATGTGGGCATGAGCCATCAGCTAATGGTGATCACACTCACTGGGCACAGATTCACACCTTTAAAGGTCACACTGGGCTGGAGAGCTCCTCTCAGACACTCATCACCCTGGAATATTACAAACAATGGCTCCAAAATGTATTCAGCATAATGTCAGGATGGAGTGCTGTTGATTTGTTTATTTATTTCCCATCATTCCTCTGTCTCTGCTCCATCTGTGCATCCTTCTGTCTCTTCTTCCCACATGCATCCAACACACATTCTGCCGTTTCCATCACAAAGCCTTCAGAGAGAGTCACGACAAGACTACCTGATCCAACTCCTCATCCTCTCCTCCTCCTCAGCCTCCTCTCTTCTGTTTTTAATCTCTCGTGGACACGAGAGCCGTGACTTGATCCCTAGTCAGCCTCCCCCGAGTCTTTCTCACTGACTGGTGGTCCCCGGTGGGCCGGCTGGTCCCCGGTGGGCCGGCTGGTCCCCGGTGGTGTCTGACATGGTCTGAAGCCTCAGCGGGGGGTCTCTCCAGAGTTACGCTCCGATATTGAAGGAATCATATCTACTGCAGAGGAACTAATGAGTCAGCAGCGTTTGGCTGTTTGCTCTGGATAAAAGCAGCAGATTAGCTTTTAGAAAGGACTTTCTGACCTTGCAGAGTTTCCACTACATTCATTCAGCACCACTGCTGAATTATGTGAGCCACTGCTGGAATTTCACATGATTTTTAACCCATTTAGGTCTAAAACGGCTGTAAAAACTGCCTGTAAAGCCTCTGATTGGTGATTTTAAAATCAGCCCCTAAAACCTGAAGTTTCTCTGTAAATCCAACAGAAGTGTCAACTCTTCTACTAAATAATAGATTTTTCAGCCTCTGTAGCAGATAGAAATGAGATTCATAAAGTATCTGAGAGCTTATAGCTGTTATATCTGAGCTCCCTCCGCTATAGTCATCTTCACCATGATTTATAAGTTCTGGAGAAGTCCCATGATGCATTGGGACACTCCCACATGGATTCTCATTTTGTGTCGTTTTTTAGTCCTTTTGTCTTTTTGTGTCTTTTTATGTCTTTCTTTAGTCATTTTGTGTCTTTTTTTAGACACTTTGTGTCTTTTTTAAGTCATTTTATGTCTTTTTGTGTCTTTTTTTGGTGATGATTTCAAAGTTCTAGAAAAGTCCCATGATGCATTGAGACACTCCCACGTGTATTCTGATGCATTTCATTGGCCAAGAGACCGAAAATAGGTGGAAAAAACTACAAATACCACAAAATCACATATCCGCTTTCCCAGCTTTAATGGTTGAAATGCGGTAATGCTTTATATAATATAGTTTATATTTATATTTATATAATATAGTATAAAAAGGTGCTTTACAAAATAGAAACATACTTTATCTAAGTGTCACTGTAAATTTGAATAAAACTAATACTATAGCACCACTAAAATGGATAATATAAGAACATTATTCCATATTTTAAAGTATTTTGATGGATGAGACTGTGAGGACCCTTTTCTCAGCCTGTTCCACCGTTCATCCATCAACAGTATCTGTCCATCACTTCACCAATACCCTGCTCTGTTCCCTCCTCAAAGATATTGCTGTGGATCCTGAGAAGGATATGAACTGCTGAGTGTTCTTCCTTAGTGCTGACTTGCCAAACACCTTGGCAGGAAGTCAAAGTGCTGAGGAGCTGGGCGGCCTCATGGTTATACAGGAGTCTGTTGCTGCCAGCAGCTTCACAGCTGCTATTATTTGTCACTTAGAGGTGGAAACGGGAGGTTCAGGGCAGGAAGAGGTCAGACTCTCCGTGTAGTTAGAACTCATTTATTGATGGACTTTACATTCAGCTGCCAGGCAGCGGAGCCGGTTCTACCTTGTAAAAGTCTTTTCTAATTGATTAACATTGAGCAGAACGGTGTCAGTTATTGTTAAATAATGTATGTAATAACTCATATTTAATGCTCGTACTTCAAGACAAAGACACGTTGTTGGCAGAGCTCCAGAGCTCCAACTAATGAAAACCCAACCAGAGTAGAAACAGTGACAGTGGAGGAACGAGGAGAACGTTTGCAGAAAGCCCTTCAATGACTGATTGGAACCATTGTTTTCTGTTTTATTTTATGCCTTTACACCAACAACAACACCTTGAGGGAGTTTCACTGTGTTTGGCCCAAACGTCCACTTGGACTCAAGGATAAACTGATTAGAATTTGACCTGACATGTGAACGCAAAACCTCTGCAACACAATGCAGGAATGTGTTCAAATCTGGCCCAAAAGGTCCATGATAGCCGTGTTTCCTGTAGGGCAGGGTCGGCAACCTGTGGCTCTTTAGGCTATTTACGGTGGCTCGTATATTTTTTGTCACAGACACAGCTTAGCGACAGTTTCGACAGTGATCACAAGCGCAACGTTTCGACAGTGATCACAAGCGCAACGGATCAGCTGATCATAACTGTTAGCCTGTTAGCACATACACACTGTACTGCTACAGAGCTAACTGTTAGCCTATTAGCAATTTGCAGAATGGATGAATTAACATCCCCTCTGGCTCTGCAGCTGGGAGAGACTGCTGCAGGAGGACTCGTTTTTACTCTTCTTAACGTCATTCTGGCTGCTTGCTGCTTCTCCTCCTCTTCTTCTTTTCCTGTTACTGCCCCCAGAGGTCACAAATAGTAAAAAATAAAAAAATAAAAGTAAAAGTTTGCACTCAAGTTGTTTTGAACTCACAAATCTCGTGAGACAGATTTTTAACGCAACAAGAAATATCGTCAAGTTTAATCTAGATGTCACACCCCTACTGAATACCTTTTTATTCAGTTCCTTTAGTTAAATAGAGAGTCTGCAGTGATCTACTGCCCATCCCTAGACTTCTAGTCTTCTGTAGTCTTACACATGCAAACACATCCTGGCTGCTATGTAGCATTGTTAGCTGTAATACTTAGTTATAAAAGTTAGAAGCACATTCACCTATTCATGAAGGCACATCATCTTCACACCAGTGACTCACATTAACCGTGAACCAGCTGGTGTCTGCCCTCATCACTCCGTCTCTCTGACAGCTTTACATACTTTTCATTTCCAGGTGTGGTGAAGGTGATTTTCTGGGCTTTGCGACACTGATTACTGTCACGGCTCTGTCTCAATGAGATTTCTCTGCTGTCGTCTTCATGCTGCTCTCTCTCTGCTCACACAATAACTGAGTGTGATGTGCAGTAGCAGGCTAAGAGTCTTTAGAAACAGATGTATGGTGTCCCTCTAACACTCATTATAGATGTGTGGCTGCTGTTCTGCAGTCATGCCCTGTTAACGCGTAGGAGTGTGTCAATACTTCTAATATCTGCAGACGGGTACAACAATGGTTATATGTTTTAATGAGATGTCAATCACTGATGTGCTTCACTACAGTTAAGAAAACTATTTATCCTGTCGAGGTATAGAAAACATTGCCTATATACTAGAGGTCGACCGATTATACAGATTATTTTGACATCAGTCCCTGATATGTGCTGCTGATTTTTTTTTGGCTGATTCTTGAAGCCGATATTGCCTTTTTTCCCTCCATTTTATGATAAAAATGACACAATGATAACAAATGTTACACAAGTCTCAATTTAAACAAAAAAAACCATTTAGATTAGATTAGATTTTATTAATCCCACGGCGGGGAAATTTCTTTGTTACAGCCGACCACAAAAATTGCACACAAAATTATTTCCCTTTTATATAAAGATAAAAAAGAAACAATCTAATAGAAGGCACTAAAAGGCATTTAACAATATACAATATACTATATACAACTTAGTGCAAATTAAGTGAATGTGCAGAGGGCAAATTATATGCAAAATGTGCAGAAAAGATCTGACCGTCTAAAGGGGGGCAAGGCAGTGACCACACGTCACGTGACTCAGCACCACAAGTGACAAAATGTCATTGTTTATCTGTTTATTTTGTTAATATTTATTATTTTCAAGACAGAACACAAAGCGAGGGCGACAATGGGCATCGAAAATTATTATTGTTTTGTTTTTTTTCTCCCTGGAGGGTGACTGGTGGCGCCCCTCCAGCAGATGGCGCTCTAGAGCCGGCCCTGTCTACAGTATCTATTGTGTCTAAAGTTCACATGAATATTGAAACTTGCTCTCTTTGTTAGTCTCTGAGTAAGTGGCTGTAGATGTAAATGTGATCAGATGTGTTGTGGTAATCGTACTGAGCTGTTGCCACTCTGTGCTCTAACGGTGCGTTCAGACCGGACGCGTAGCGAATATTTCGCGCGACAAGATTACATACAAAGTCAATGCAAACACACGAATAGACGCAAATTTTTGCCGGCGGCGCGAATCGCGGGTTTCGCGCGACGCGAATGCCGCGATTGACGCGATTGACGCAAATGTCGCGGCGCGAATGAAACAACGCAAATTCGCATGAGTTCAATAAATTCAACTTTGGCGAAATATTGGCGTGACGCTGTGTCGGGACAGCCTATCAGCGTTGAGATTCTGGACGACAGTGTCCGAGATACATACATGAGAGAGAGGAGAAAAGAGGCAGGAAGGAGGAGTGGGTCGGCAGGAGGGAAAAAGGTGGAAGTACTCTGCGGTCCTCTCTCCGTGCTGAGTGCGCCTCCGGATGATGTCACTCACCCAGACACAACGGCGTGTTTTCCGACGTATCTCGGACTTCCAGAGCAGGTACAGGGACGCTATGCTTGTCATGGTTGATGACAGAATGAAATTATTTGGCGCTAAATAGTCTCTTGGGCGAAAATTCGCGAGTTATTTACTCACGCGAGTGACGCGAGTAAATTCAACTACTCGCGCGAGTAACGCGACGCGAAAATTCGCTACGCGTCCGGTCTGAATACACGGTAAGGCATTGTGGGGCATCCAGATATCAGCTGACACGCTGCCGTCTGTGTTGTGTTGTGTTGTGTTGTGTTGTGTTGTGTTGTAATGTGTTGTGTTGTGTTGTAATGTGTTGTGTTGTTGTGTGTCTGCAGGATCCCCGGCAGGCTCAACGACAGACGAACTCCCCTCGGAGAGCTCAACTGGATCTTCACCGCCATCACCGACACCATCGCCTGGAACGTGCTGCCTCGAGGTGACGCCACACACACACACACACACACACACACACACACACCTTCCTTTATTTAATGACCTCTACATGGATCCTGTAGCGTTAGCATCAGTCTGTTAGCATGATGCATGTATGTTGCCATTAAGTGCCGTTCTAAGACTCTTTCATAAGATTTCCTCTTTGCTCTGACGGCATGTTTAACCAACTGGTGAAGCTAACGTTAGCTTGTTTAGCTAGCGAACTACAGCTGATCAAACCTTATTCTAACCCAAACTATCCTCCCACCAAGGACACATAGTTCAGTTTCTGTGTGTTCACTAGCAGATCTTTTGTTCCTGGCTGCTCCTTTCATTCTTCAGCTCGTTTTCTGACCGCTAACGTAGCTTAGCGTTAGCAACATGGCTATCATTAGCAGCTCGGCTACTCTCCAATGCAAAATACAAATGTAAGGGTTTCAACTTGAACCGTCTGTTATTTTGTTGAGTTACCTCTTTGGTAAGCTTTTATTGTGGAATAACGGAAATAAAATATTATGGCTGTAATGTTTTATGTCATTATCTTATGATCTTCATGAATATAAGTTTCAACTTATAACCATTAGCTTTGTGCAGTGAATGGAGCCCTCATTGACCCAGCAGCAGACAGAAACAAGGCTTAAACACTGACGCTGTCGTTATTCTACAGACTTTTTTTGTGATAAATGTTAAAACACATTACCTTCAAAATGATGAGAAAAAACTGTCTATTTCCACTTTAAATAAAACAGTCATATATTAGGTGAATGACCTATTCACTGGCAGGTACTAGTAATAAGTTTGTTTGGTAACTTTGTGATGTAGATTTGTATGTGACCAATGTAGTTAATCCTGTATTAACATACACTACTGGTCAAAAGTTTTAGAACACACCAACTTTTCCAGAATTTTATTGAAAATGATGCAGTTTAATGTCTCAGTATACTCTGAAATTAATGCACATTTGCAACATTTAAAATTCTTTATTGAGCATGATAGTGTTTTGAAAGTAAAAAAAAGATTCAAAATCACATTTTATGTTGGACTAAAGGACTAAAAAAAGACACAAAATGACAAAAAAAAGACACCAAAAGACACAAAATGACTTACAAAGACATGAAAAGAATTCAAAAATGGACAAAATAGCCCAAGACTCCATAGAGTTAAGTTGTTAACCCATTTCTTGTTCCCTGAAAAAGGCCTACTTGTATAATTCTGAAATGTACATTATTTTCCAGTTTTGGTTAAGCTTACCTTTTTTTATTTACCTCTGGCAGTTCACCACTTACCTTTGGACCCTTTCTAGCTGTTCATTTGACTTGAACTGCTTGAATTTCAATAAAAAAACTGGAAAAATTGGGCTGTTCTAAAACTTTTGACCGGTAGTGTAGTTATGTACCTTAGTGTGAGTAGTAATGTTAAATGAACTCAGCATTGGTTACAGCTACTAGAGGACACCACTAAAACAATAAGACGTTTACACACCACTACACTAATAGAACTGGTGGTTAAAACAATAAAAATAAAAAAGAACTAGTCTGTGGTGTTCCTGGTGTTGACGGAGATGAAAAAAACACTTAAAAAGACAAAATAAAGTTTTAAATGGGGTCTTTACTTCCACATGTCCAGCCAGTGATGAAGAACACAATGAGCCGTGTGTTCCAGCAGGGAGTTTAAATGAGGCCACCTCATAAAGCAGGAGTGAAGCCTCAGCAGAAGGAGAACCTGCAGGAGATCCCCAGTGGTAGAAAACAGCTAGATGTTGATATAAAACACCAGAAGTGCTGTAAGTGCAGCTCGGATCCTCAAATGGAGATTAATTGTGTTTCGAGTGTCTGGAGCAGTAATTGGGGACATCATTTTACCATAATACCACACACACACACACACACACACACACACACACACACACACACACACACACACACACTGAAGCAAAGCTCTGCATGGTGACAACACAAACACACTGAGACTCACTATTACAGCAGCTCAGCTGGAGATGAAAACTATTAACCCTCTAAAGTCCAAAAGCTCCAAATAATCCAGACTTGTTGACACAAAATGACCAAAACAGACACAAAATGACCAAAAAAAGACACAAAATGACTAAATAAAGATACAAAATGACTAAAAAAAGACACAAAATGACCAAAAAACCCACAAAAAGACACAAATTTGAAAAAAGAAGACACAAAATGACTAAAAAAAAAGAAACAAAATGACCAAAAAAGACACAAATGACCAAAAGCAGACACAAAATAACAAAAAAACACACAACCAAAAGACACAAAATGACCCAAAAAAGATACAAAATAACTAAAAAAGATATAATAATAGACACAAAATGACTAAAAAAGACACAAAATGACTAAAAAAAGACACAAATGACCAAAAACAGACAGACACAAAATAACAAAAAAAACACACAACCAAAAGACACAAAATGACCCAAAAAAGACACAAAATAACTAAAAAAGACACAACAACAGACACAAAATGACTTACAAGGACACAAAATGACCCAAATTGTTCCTCTAAACACAAAGAGCCAAATCAAACAGAGTCCCACTAGAATAAAACCAGAGTTGATGACAGGATCACACACAATCACAAGATCACATTTATGTTGGTTTTTCTTTGTTTCTTTTTGGTTCTAAATGTTGATCCAGTAAGTCAGAATAAAAAATCTATTATTATTATTATCAGGTCATATAGGTGAAAAATATACCAACATGGTATTTAAACATGTTTTAAGGTGAATACAGGCAGTCTGACAGTTTTCTTTTAAATGCAGCACATAAACTTTGTCTTATTGCTCACCTGCCTCTTGTATGCAGCACACACACACACACACACACAGACACACACACACACCCAGGGACTCAGACTCCCCTGGGTCTGACTGTATCCCGCTAGAATAGAAATGTGACGATGCTGATGGCTGCCAAAGCCTTTTAAAGCCTCGAGGCTCTGCTGGTAATGAAGCAGCCACATCACAGAGTCCCCTAATGAAGGCACACACACTTAGTACACACACACACACACACAAATACTTCTACATTTAAACAGAAGAACATAACAGCAGCAACAGGAGTTTTCACACTGTAAATAAACCAGCAGCAGAACTTTACTGTAGTAACTACGGTGCAACTTTATATTCTAATATTACGGTATTTTACCGTATAAATAAAAAGTTTTTCCATCAAAAGAAACGCTGTTCTGCCATGTAATTGACAAGAAAATACTTTATAAATGCTGCATAAATTAAAGATTTGACTATTAAATATTACAGTATATTTCTGTTAGAGATATGGTGCCAGAGTATTTTACAGCGGAATAATGGAGAGACACAAAATGACAAAAAATGACAAAAAAAAGACACAAAATGGGCTGATATATACATTTACAGTGTTTCATTGTTACTGAAACTGAATTAACTCATTTATCATTTTACGTCTTTTACTGTCATGGTTTAACAGTTTTTCACCCTAAAATCTACAGACATTTTTTACAGTGTATATTCCCCCTACACACACACACACACATTCCCTCCCTCCCTCTCACTAACGGGGGAATCTCAGTCATAATCAGATCTTGGCTCCATTAAAGTGAATCAGTGAATAAATTAATGATGTGATGAGACCCGTCACTCTGATCCACACATCACTGCCCTCTATGTTCTATATAATCTATATTTTCTCTATAACCTATATATCCTCTATATCCTCTCAGTAAACCCACCAGCACCACTGTTTGTCTCCTCTTTGCTCTAATTAAACTTGTTTTTTCTCTCCAGTTTTGATTTCCATTCACTCTCATCAACCCATTTTCCTCTCAACTGTTTTATTCATTCAGAGCCTCTTTGGTCTCTAACATGATGGATGTGTTGTGTGTCTGTGTGTGTGTGTGTGTGTGTGTGTCTGTGTGTGTGTGTGTGTGTGTGTGTTGTGTGTAGATCTGTTCCAGAAGTTGTTCCGTCAGGATCTGCTGGTGGCCAGCTTGTTCCGTAACTTCCTGTTGGCGGAGAGAATCATGAGGTCGTACAACTGTACTCCGGTCAGCAGCCCCCGCCTCCCCCCCACGTACATGCACGCCATGTGGTAAGACACACACACACACACACACACACACACACACACCCTGGCTGTTAGAGCAGGTTGTTGTAGTTAAATGATGGACCGACTGAAGAGAAGACAGACAGTGTGTTGTTGTTTATTCTGTGTATATTTAAGGACTTTAAACTGATATTGTGAGACTTTATGCACTGAGGCACAAAAAGCAAATCTGCCTTTGTTCTTCTCTGCCCAAAGGTTATGGGCTTGTTTATTGAACAAACACTCTCTAAAACTATTTAGAACAGCTAGTAGCAATGCATTCTGTGCTTCTGTGAAAATTTTTGTTATTTTTCTTATCTGGGGGCGGAGTTATCTGACCAACAAGACCAATTAAAACGTGTTATATTCATTTTAATTTATTTCTAAAACGTTGTTTAACTGCAGTGTGAACAATACCAGGTAGTCTGTGCTAGGTAGCGGCTGTGGCTCAGTTGGTAGAGCGGTCGCCCAGTGATCGGAGGGTTGGTGGTTCGATCCCCGACCATGGCAGCTACACGTCCAAGTGTCCTTGAGCAAGATACTGAACCCCTGATGTCTCCTGATGCTGCTTGTTGTTTATCAGTGTGTGAATGAATTCCTGATGGTGGCACCAGTGTAGCCTCTAACACCAGTATAAGTATATATATAGTCATATATATATCATATATAGTCATATATAGTGATGACTATTTAATGTTCCATTAGATAGATTATTTTCATTGCAGCACATAGAGAGTCTGGCGGCTAATGGTGTGTTCAAGGTCTACACGAATGTCAGAACTTTCAACGTTGTCCCGACTTTCAAGTTTCGACTTTCAAATTTCAAGTTTTCGAGTTTACATTTACTATAAAGTACATTAACTTGAGGACAAACAGTACTGCCAACACTGCTAACATTGAGCTTGTTCCATCAAAAGTGTCTTCCAAGAGCCAAACGTGTCACATTGTGTCTGTTTCTGTATTGGACTCGTTGTCTGTTGTTTGTAGCAGCAGAACTAGAAACCAGACGGTGGTTTAACAGGGAGCTAGCTTACCCGTTGGAGCTAATTAGCGACCAACAGCTGGTCCTCCCCGTTAGCTTGTTAGCTTCACACTCTTTACTGGCGCCCAGCGAAGCCCAGGTGAGTCCTCTATGTTTTGGTGGCTAGCTAGAGAGCTAATAAGGAACAACATGACACTTTTCTAACCGTTAAAAGGTGAAAGTTTCTCCTGAAGTAAACAGGGAGGACACTAACGTTTCTTCTCACGAGCTCTCAGTGATGCAGCAAACGAGCAGTTTGCCAAGTTTCCCTGCAGGAGGAACACCTGAGGCTGAAAATAATGTGAGAATGGAACAGAGATAGACCTGTGAGCACATTCTAGGAAGTTGTTATAAAAAGATAATTGGTATCAGAAACGAGCAACAAACTCAGGAAGTGTTTTTTTTTTCTGCACAGGTTAACATGACACCTGTAGCAGTGTGAAGTCAGCTCTCATACAGAACAAACATCACAGGACTGATTTTACTACACAGTAGTACTGCATCACAGCCAAAGCAGGGCTGGGCCATATGGACCTAAAGTCATATCTGATATATTTAGGCTGAATATCGATATACGATATATATCCTGATATTTCTATCTCAAAGTGAGAGCAAATGTTCAGTCAAAGTCAAAAACAAATCTGACATGTCACAAGTAGTTTTATTGAAACAGGTTATTTAAGTGAACATAAATACTGTATAACAGCAAGAGTGGAAAAGTCCATAAAGTGCACATTTAAATAGAAAACCTGTTAAATACAAATATCCTATGAAATAAAGTAGGCCAATCTTTTTGATTTTTGAGAAAAGAATACCGAACATTACAAAATAACTAAATATGACAAACCCTAGTAAGGGCTGCATTTATATATAAAGAAAAAAAAAAAAAAAATATATATATATATATATATATATATATACCATATGGTCTAATTCCATATCACTTTAAAAAATATCAGTATATTTTTTCGATATATCCCCCAGCCCTAAGTCAGAGCATGAAGAAAAGATAAAAGTGGTCCATAAACCATTTAAATACACAAACCAGTCTATAAAATGCATACATTTGATAGTTTTTTAGCTTTTTGTTTTGTTTCTTTTCATATTGTAAAATGTTAGAATTTGTAAGAGAAATTAAAACATCTCATTCAGTTTATATCGGGTATGATACATGTGGTTTAATGCTCTGGAGTCCACAAATGTGTCGGCGCATTACTTCCTGCTGTTAGCAGTTAGCAGACTGGACGCTAAGGGGTTAACGTCCCCTCTGGCTCTGTGACTGCAGCTGGGAGAGACTGCTGCAGGAGGACTGTGCCGCTTTCGACTCGTTCTTACTCTTCTTAACTAGCCTCCGGCCCCCGCGGCTCGTTAAGAAGAGCCTCCGGCCCCCACGGCTCATTAAGAAGAGCCTCCGGCCCCCACGGCTCATTAAGAAGAGCCTCCGGCCCCCACGGCTCGTTAAGAAGAGCCTCCGGCCCCCGCGGCTCATTAAGAATAGTAAGAACGAGTCTCCAAAAGTCTCCAATAACACCAGAAAAAGTCGCTGGATTTGTCTTCAGTCACTTCCTTGAAAAATAGTCTCTAAGGGGGTCTGAAAAGTTGCTAAATATAGCAACAAAGTCACTAAGTTGCCAACACTGCTTCACCGGCTTTTACAAATGTCGCGTGTTGTTGTGGCATCCAGTACTACGTCACATCCTGCTTAGCGTTCTATCCAATCAGCAACCAGGCTGTTTACAGGGGAGAATAAAGACCCTGCTCTACTACAGGGACTAAAGAAGTCCAGACAAAAGACCACTAGGACGGATCATAATCAGATTAGGGGCGTTTCAGAGAGTGAGACCGCCTCATTCTGGGTATTGGACTGTAGTGGAAACAGCCTTATTATACCATATTATAGCTATCATGTTTGTACTCTTGCCTGCTTCTCCAAACCCCCCATCTACCGTCTATGGATAAGTACCTCAAACCCACCATTAATATTTCAGACTCTCCCTCTGAGTGACAGAGCACGTTTCTCACAGTGAAGAGGAGAAACCAGATGAAAGGCTCTAATTACCCTCACAACTTCTCTAAATAAATGCTGTTGAAGAAGTGTGAGCCAAAACATGGAGGCGTTGTTTGCTCCTGCTAGCATATGCACACACCTCCTTCATGCTAAGTATAATCCCTGATCTTGTGTCTCCGTTCTCTCTGTACGATGATTACTGCCGGTGTTGCAGTAACAGCGTCTCCTCTGACAGCTGTCTCCGTCCACCTGGACGCCGTGCAGACAGACACAAGACGAGTTACATATGCAGTTAGAGTTCTGCTGCCGCTTCCAGCGCCCACGCCGCCTCCACCTGCTCCACCTCTGACTGAGCTCAGGAGAACACCTGTTCTCTGGGATGAACAGACTCCTGGTGTGTGTTGGACGTCTCTAGGTAGACGTGGCAGATTCAGGTTAAAGCACCAGGCTCTCATACGTTTCTACGGCTCCAGCAGGAATGTGCCAGTAACCTTCTGGATCGGTAGAGATTATTATTATTATGCCCAGTCACATTTTTGAGTGGTTTAGGTTGTTCCAAAACTTTGGCAAAGTCGTCACAAATGTGGCAAAAAATGCAAAACTCATGGCATGATAGGGAGAAAGTGTTTTTTTACACTGTAAAAAACGTCTGTAGATTTTAGGGTAAAACTGCTAAACCATGACAGTAAAAGACATAAAATGATAAATGAGTTAATTCAGTTTCAGTAACAATGAAACACCATCAGTTCTTCTTCTTCTTCTTCTTCATAAGTAATGACATTACTCCACTGTAAAATACTCTGGCACCGTGTTTGTAGCAAAAATATAATGTAATATATATACAAGCATCATTTTTGCATTTATCTTTTGTAAAAACACTTTTTGTCACTGTTAAATGTACTAAACACCATATCGCTAACAGAAATGTACTGTAATATTTAATGTTTTTTATGGTAAAATCTTTAATTTATGCAGCATTTATAAAGTATTTTCTTGTCAAATATATATGGCAGAACAGCGTTTCTTTTGATGGAAAAACTTTTTATTTGGCAATCTTAAACGTGAAATCAGCAGCTAATATAATTTTACTGTAATATCAGAAAAACTTGCACCGTATTTATTACTGTAAGTTCTGGCAACCACAGCTGCTGGTTTTTTACTGTAAAAACAACTTTTTAAAAAAACGTTTTACAGTTACAGATTACAGTTTTACACTCTGGAGGCTGGTTTCACATTTCTCAACACGTTTTTAAGCCCCAAAAACACTGTCACCGTCTAAACGAAAGGCACTTCACATCAAATATTTAGTGGTTTTTACCCGCCAGCGTCCTGGTGTAAACTGGGCCTCAGTTAGTGCAAAAGGCCTGTTGATGTTGTTGTATTTTACTATAAAACATGGAAGAGTTTCAGTCTCATCTTGAGACCAAAGATCTTGCAGCGTTTTATAGTTTTCTACTATCTTGTCGGTTTGACCTGCTTGTATTCTCATTACTAGGATCATAAAGAGATTCTCAGAGAAGCTTTGACTCAACATTCTCCTCCACACTGTTACAAACATTATCCCATCATCTCTCCCTTTACTTACACAAATACCTCTCCCACTATCTATTGTTTGCTCTGCTATAAATGCCTCCCTCCATCTCTCCCACTCATTATCTGGCTTGTGTTAAAAAACAGAAAAAGCAGCATCTCTCAGTGTGTTTGCCTGCAGGAGGACTTGTTGTGTAACAGCCTGGCATCACTCCTTGTAAAGAACACGATCGCTAGTCTTTCTTCCTCGCTGCTGCCCATTATTCTAGATTGTGGCGATATTGCACAGTTTACCGCCAAAGAAATTGTGAGTTGCACTTTGTTTCACAGCAGCACATGCAGCATTAGGGAGGAGAGAGTAACGACAGGGAGGTGTTTTAAGAGTGGAGGAAACAAGACGGAGAGAACGATAAAAAATGCAAGTGCCAGAGATAAAAGGCAAGTAGAAAACTAAAAGTTTGGATCAGCAGAGCTGCAGGATGGAGAGGAGGGCGTTAAGGCATTTAGAGGCTGCTTGATGGATGTTGGTGCCCCAACACAAACAGCAATTGTTATTCAAATGTAGCAGAATAAAGGAGGAGCAGATCGAGGCGAGGCTGATTCCTCCCTGGTGGGCTCTTAAAGAGTGGGTGTGTGTCTCTGCACCATCTCTGCAGGCAGCAGCAGAGAAAAAAAAGAGCTTCGTCAGCTGCCAACTGGTCCTCAGAGCTCCGGCCGTCCCTTCATCTCACGCCCTGCACACGCTTTAGTGATGACTTACTCATTGGTGTTGGCAGGAATCAGCCCGTTAGAGCTGATAACGCTGCTCTATCTGCTGCTTCATTACATAAACCCAGCAGGACGCACAGGCGCTGGCTACGTTTCTACTCAGCTTTCAATCCAAGAACTCAAAGTTATGAAATCTAAAATAAAAAATAAAAAAAACCCTTTTTGATTGTTTTTTGTCGAAGGAGGGAAAGCCTGTTGGAGGTATTGATTTCATGAGTGGCCTTTACTTGTGTCATCTTGATTTTGTAATGGTAGGACATGAGGATCAAAACGTCTATCTGCTAAATATGTCATATTATTATTATTATTATTATTATTAGGGCCTCGGGGCAATCTCCCCAGCACTGGTCCCATCCAGCAATATCTGTAGGGACCAGTGCTGCACTACTGTTATACTGTGGATTTCTTCTTCTTCCTCTTCCGGACGCAATTTCATCCCGCTATATTATATATCAAAACGTGCGGTTTGATCGGGATCGGTGTGCTATTACTTTTCTCTACGGAATACGAATTTTCCATGACATAAGTCGCGAAAAACTGCCCAAAATTTAGCATTGAAGTGAATGGGACGGCCGAAAAAAATGTTTGTGTCACAGTGTGTGACATCATCACCAGAGTGTAGAGGGAGAGAAAAAACTGTCAAAAAATAAATGTGTAAACTGCGCTCCAGGCCGCAAATTCCACTCTACAGAAATAATTTATACATAGAAACGTAGGAAAATTAGTCTTCTCCCTCACAATCCTCTGGTAAAGCTGTCAGAGTTATAGTTTGGGCGTAGGACGCACAGATGCGCCACCAACACCACCAACAGCCTCATTGGCTCCCATATTAAAAACGCAGGAATATTTCTGAAAAAGGGAGATGGAACAGTTTTTTTAGATCGCTCTAACAAAGCTATTTTTTCATTTTTCTTAAAAAAAAACATATGTAGAGGTTCAGGAAGATTGTGTTTCCTTCCTACAGAACTTTAATTTGCTAACTCCCCATAAGATGAGTAGACTCCCCGTTCTGTGGTTTCTGTTGCTAACATTTAGCAGATGATCCTGAAGAAATACTGCGTTACTGTTACTGGGTATAATTCTGTGAATTACTGTCGTTTATAATTACTGAAAAAGTGAATTGATTAAAATTACAAACACAACTCAACAAATATAAAACATAGGTCTAGTTTTAGTCTGAAGACACTTTAATGTGTAAATGTTACATATTATGATTAATAATAAAAACATACAACACACAAAAAACAGCTCAAAATGGAAGAAACAGATAAGGTGAAAGCAAAGGATCAGAGGACAGAAGGAGAGCTTAAATAATCATTTTCAGCATTACTTTACACAGGCATTATTCAGAAGGACACAAAGCAGTTAGCAGTACATTGGTTGGCATGACTACTTGATCACGCAGAAAGGTCCAAGTAGATGAAACAAATAAAGTCAAGTGTGATGGAGAGAGACGAGGAAATCATCTGGCCAGCAGCACTCAGTCCACACAATAACACACAATAACACAGAATAACACAGAGTAACACACAATAATACAGAATAACACACAATAACACAGAATAACACAGAATAACAAAGAATAACACAGAGTAACACACAATAATACAGAATAACACACAATAACACAGTAGAACATTTCTGTCTGACACGGTAACTTCTGCTGATCAGCCTTGAGCTTTTCTAGGAAACAAGTTCAGCCCCCAAAAACATGCAAAGATATCTAGATATCTGATGGTCAGAGTGGAAAAGTTCTGTCTTTTGTTAATTAAACGTCATTCTTGTCCCGAAACAATAAACCTACTGAAGGCTGATCCAGTCTGTAAATTACTTCTCATCGTTATTTATTACTAGCACTTAGACTCAACTTAACCAAACAGAAAAAAACGTTACACACTGCAATTAAAAAGCAGATCTGATAGTTAGATAGTCTCGATAGTTTTACTCTCAAATCTAATCAGTTGGATTGAATAATAAAGACACAAAATAACATCATAGGACTGAAGTACGTTAGTTTGTTAGAACATTTGAAGCCGAGCTGTAAATAATCACTTTCAGCAGCAGATGATCAACAGATAAGTTACGTGGGACCAAGAATGTGATTTAGTTGAATGTGAAAACATCCAAATACAAAGAGATGACTTTAATGCAACATGGTCTCACAGGAATCCGTGAAATAGCCACGGATTTCGCTTAACTCAAAATCCGTGGAATAGCCGCGGAATCACTCAAATTTCCGTGAAACTGACACGGATTTCACTACAATGCAAGTTAATGCCAGTCATATCCCGTGGCTATTCCAACATACAAAGTGATTATGTACATTCACTGAGTGAATATTTAGAAAATAAAACATATATTTCTCGCTAGAAATGTGATCAAAACCATTATTATGCAGAAACTAAGTCAAAATATTGATTTTTTCACAAAAAATGAGAGAACTGTCCTCCATGTTTTTTGTTCTAACCGCCGGGACCTTGACAGTCACGTGACTTGGAACAAACCAATAGGAACAAATATCCATGGAATAGCCACGGGATATGACTGTCATTAACTTGCATTGTAGCCAAATCCGTGTCAGTTTCACAGAAATTTGAGCGATTTTGAGTTAAGCGAAATCCGTGGCTATTTCACGGATTCCTGTGAGACCATGTTCCTTTAATGTGTTGGGTGAGTTTTGGTTGAAGCAGTGTGTAAACATGTGTTTCCTGGTGTAATTCTCTAATATCAGACTTTATGTGCAGCAGAAACTAAAAGCTAAATGACTAGCACCTGCTCTAATAATGCTCTAATGTCTGGTTTGCAGCGTTGACATATTGCTGGAAGCTAAATGTTCCTGCTGCTGCAGCTCAATTTATAAATTCTCCCAGTTAGTCTGAACACAAACGCTGGATACATTTCCTGCTTGTTGACTATTTAAAAGTGTTTGTTGGAGCTAAACTTCTGGCCTCGCTTTCCAATTAGCCAGCAACACTTTTCCAGCCAGATTCTCTGCTGTGTGTTAGCATGAAGCCAGTGGATCAGCGGCACCTTTAACTCTGAGCTGTTGACCAGCAGAGCTACTCTACTATCTGCCTGCAGCTGATGAGTGAAGCTGTCGGAGCAGTAAAGAGTCTCAGACAGAATGAACTGGTGTCACTGGTTCAGCATCACGTTTCATGGCGGTGCATCTACTGGGAACACGACTCTAATGACCCAACTCATGCTAACGCAGAGCAGAAAGCCCCGTCGGAGCTCAGCTCGCTGCTGGAGAAAGGAGAAAGGAAAGAGAGGAAAGAGAAGCTGTGATCAGGTTTGATGTGCGTTACATAACCCCATGAATTAGATATGATGACCATGAGAGAAGCTGATGTTTAGAGGGATTAAAGGCTCCGTGCTGCCCTCTCCAGGACCCCGGCCGGGATTTAAAGATGTGTATGTGCTCAGGGAGGACGTGGGGAGAATGAGAACCAGAGAGAGTGGTGGGTGGAAACAAAGAGCCATGACCGAGGGTCTTACTGCCTAAATACAGTTATTTATTCTGCTTCAGGTCTTAATGATGTTTCTTCTGATTAGCAACAAATATGTGTGTTTATCCTCACAGCACACTGTAAAAAATGTTTGTAGAAATTACAGTTAAACTGTCAAATTGCATCAGAAATAGGTCGTAAAATTAAACATTGTACATCACCGTAGTAGATACTTTTAATTACTGTAAATCAAAGAATAGTATAAAACTTTAAATTCTACTGTCATAAACTGTAGAAAACACACAGTTGTGCTGTAAAAATAAACAATTTTCATGTAAAATGAATGGAGAAATACCATGATGACACAATTATCCTGAAAGTAATGGGATTATTCAGTATAAATTACAGTTTTTTTGCTGATATTTACATTTACATACGCTCACTGTATTTCTTACGGTGAAGTTCTGGCAACCACAGCTGCCGGTATTTTACCGTAAATTAAACAGATTTTTTTTACAGTGTAATATAACAGACAGCAAGACATGGAGGCATTTATTGTTTAAGAACTAAAATGGACTGTACTTGTATATCGTTTTTCTAGCTTTTGCAACTTTAACCCGTTTAAGGCGGGAAAGCATCACCTCATTTCTACCATTAAAACCTGTTGGAGCTGTTGTGTTATTCTACCATTAAAGAGGAAAGAGGATACGTGGTTTTGTAGTATTTGTAGTTTTTTCCACCTATTTTCAGTCTCTTGGCCAATGAAATGCATCAGGATACATGTGGGAGTGTCGCAATGCATCATGGGACTTTTCCAGAACTTTGAAATCATCACCAAAAAAAGACACAAAATGACCAAAATAGACTTAAAATGACCATTAAAGACACAGATTGACAAAAAAAGACATAAAATGACCAATATGGACGTAAAATGACCATGAAAGACACAAAATTGACCAAAAACGACACATAATGACCAATAAAAAGACACAAAATGAATGATTTTTACTTGGGTTGTCTTTGTCTTATCTTCCAGTTTGGTATCTGTTCAACAGTTCACTGTGACTAATCTTTAAAAATAGAAATAAGGAAGAGATAAATACTTTTATTCAGGGCACTCAGAAATCCTAACGTGGCTTGTTTTGTGTGTTGTGTGTCTGCAGGCAGGCGTGGGACCTGGCCGTGGACATCTGCCTCTCTCAGCTGCCCACCATCATCGAGGAGGGCACCGCCTTCAGAGTAAGGCTGTGTGTGTGTGTGTGTGTGTGTGTGTGTGTGTGTGTGTGTGTGTGTGCATGTTTGTTGATGTGTGTTTGTGATAGAAAACAAACAAACCTGCAGACGTTTCAGCTTCTCTTGCTGGTGATCTAGTGTTGATGGATGGATCTGATCTGGAGACGCCTCACACATCAACACTGGTTGTTGACCTGCAAGATCTCCACCAGCAGCAGCTATTAATCACACACACACACACACACACACACACACACACACACACACACGTCAGGTCTAATAACTGAAGGCTGAGTGTCAGATCAGAACTAGTTTCTGAACCGCTGGCTGCTGCACTTTGAGCCGTTTCTTGTTGTTTCCTGACGTTGAGGGACGATGAATGTGATGAATCAGCTGATGGACCACATGAGGACTTCAGATATACATCTGGGTCATCACCAGACCAGTGTCCACGGGAACGTCTCAGGCCACGCCCTCTCTAAAGTCTCAGGCCACGCCCTCTCTAAAGTCTCAGGCCACGCCCTCTCTAATCATGATCAGTGATTGTGAACTAACCGGCATCACTAACTGTGCAGAGATCGCTAAGCTAACACCTCCTGCAGCAGCAGCACATACACACTGTACTGCTACAGAGCTAACTGTTAGCCTGTTAGCACATACACACTGTACTGCTACAGAGCTAACTGTTAGCCTGTTAGCACATACACACTGTACTGCTACAGAGCTAACTGTTAGCCTGTTAGCACATACACACTGTACTGCTACAGAGCTAACTGTTAGCCTGTTAGCACATACACACTGTACTGCTACAGAGCTAACTGTTAGCCTGTTAGCACATACACACTGTACTGCTACAGAGCTAACTGTTAGCCTGTTAGCACATACACACTGTACTGCTACAGAGCTAACTGTTAGCCTGTTAGCACATACACACTGTACTGCTACAGAGCTAACTGTTAGCCTGTTAGCACATACACACTGTACTGCTACAGAGCTAACTGTTAGCCTGTTAGCACATACACACTGTACTGCTACAGAGCTAACTGTTAGCCTGTTAGCACATACACACTGTACTGCTACAGAGCTAACTGTTAGCCTGTTAGCACATACACACTGTACTGCTACAGAGCTAACTGTTAGCCTGTTAGCACATACACACTGTACTGCTACAGAGCTAACTGTTAGCCTGTTAGCACATACACACTGTACTGCTACAGAGCTAACTGTTAGCCTGTTAGCACATACACACTGTACTGCTACAGAGCTAACTGTTAGCCTGTTAGCACATACACACTGTACTGCTACAGAGCTAACTGTTAGCCTGTTATCACATACACACTGTACTGCTACAGAGCTAACTGTTAGCCTGTTAGCACATACACACTGTACTGCTACAGAGCTAACTGTTAGCCTGTTAGCACATACACACTGTGCTGCTACAGAGCTAACTGTTAGCCTGTTATCACATACACACTGTACTGCTACAGAGCTAACTGTTAGCCTGCTAGCACATACACACTGTACTGCTACAGAGCTAACTGTTAGCCTGTTAGCACATACACACTGTGCTGCTACAGAGCTAACTGTTGGCCTGTTAGCACATACACACTGTGCTGCTACAGAGCTAACTGTTAGCCTGTTAGCACACACACACTGTACTGCTACAGAGCTAACTGTTAGCCTGTTAGCAATTTGCAGACTGGACACTAAGGGGTTAACATCCCCTCCGGCTCTGCAGCTGGGAGACACTGCTGCAGGAGGACTGTGATGCTTCAAAAGTCTCTGGATTTGTCTCCAGTTTCTTTTCTTGAAAAATAGTCTCTATGGGGGTCTGAAAAGTCGCTAAATATAGAAACAAAGTTGCTAAGTTGCCAACACTGCTTCACCAGCTTTTACAAATGTTGCGTGTTGTTGTGGCGTCCAGTACTACGTCACATCCTGCTTAGTGTTCTATCCAATCAGCAACCAGGCTGTTTACAGGGAGAATAAAGACCCTGCTCTACTACAGGGACTAAAGAAGTCCTGACAAAAGTCCTCTAGGACGGCTCGTATTCAGATTAGGGGCGTTTTAGCCAGTGAGACCCTCATTCTGGGTGTTACCTGCTAGAGGAAATCATCAGGCAACGTTCAGCAGCTGGAAGCAGCAACATGAGCTTCGTAATCCAAACTAATGAGAAAATGGACCAAAACGCCTTTCCCCACTGTTAGCACTCCTCCAGTATCGGGCTGTTTCTCTCCTCCTCCTGGCCCGAGGAGGTGGGCATCTCCTCCATCGCTCCCCCGGGAGCAGTTTTCCATCCTCCATCCTCCTCTCCTTTTTCCTGCACTCGGCCTGAAAAAACACTTAGCGGCTGGGTAATTGAGCCTCTGAGGAGCACTAAAGGAAACCTTCCCTCTCCATCTTCTGCTTCTTCAGGAGCCTTTAATCCTCCTCTGATGTGACTGTTTACCTCCTCTCCTGCTCTGTCACAACTCAATTTAAAGCTGCAAGACACATATTCTGCATAGTCGAGAGTATATTATATACCCCTATAGGGCTGGGCAACATGGACCAGAAACCATATCCCAGTATATTTAGCCTGAATATCGAAATACAATATATATATATCCCAAAAAAAGTGAGAGCAAATTCAGTCAGTCAAATCTGACATGGCACAAGTAGTTTTAATTAAACAGTTTATTTAATTTAACATCAATACTGTATAACAACAGGAGAACTTTTTATAAATCAACCTCAGGATCTTCTCATCAACACAATATCTGGGAACGTCTTTAGGGAATTTCTTCAAATGTGGCGCCAGCATCCTGGTGTTAGCGTAGCTTTCATGGAATAATATCAGGTTAGGAGTTTTGTGTTCCAAACCCAATGCAACATGTCCCTCACACCTGTAGGAGGAGTCAACACCTCCAAACAGCACCTCCTCATGGAGCAGTCAGTGTGTGTGTGTGTTTAGAGTTAATCAGCTTTGATTATGCACAAATTAATCTAGTCATCCAGCCATGAAGCCACGTTGATATTTCACTTCTACATTCATCAACAGGAAGTAACTCCTGCTCAACGTTAACACACAATATTAATATCACCGTATTAATATAATAATATAACACTCACCGTGATCAAAAACTATCAGAGAGAGAGAGAGAGAGGGAGAGAGAGAGAGAGAGAGAGAGTTAGGATAAGGATAGAGAGAGAGAGAGAGAGAGTTAGGATAAAGAGAGAGAGAGAGAGAGAGTTAGGATAAAGAGAGAGAGAGAGAGAGAGAGAGAGAGTTAGGATAAAGAGAGAGAGAGAGAGAGAGTTAGGATAAAGAGAGAGAGAGAGAGAGAGGGAGAGAAAGAGGGAGAGGGAGAGAGAGGTAGAGGTAGAGGTAGAGAGAGAGAGAGAGAGAGAGAGAGAGGTAGAGAGAGAGAGAGAGGGAGAGAGAGAGGGAGAGAGAGGTAGAGGTAGAGAGAGAGAGAGAGAGAGAGAGAGAGAGAGAGAGAGAGAGAGAGAGAGAGAGAGAGAGAGAGAGGAGGTGATGATGAGATCAGATTTATGTCTCTACTGCAGTGCAGTGTCACCTCTCAGCTCGTTGTGTCA